>NC_142044.1:59222249-59522249 GCF_982192425.1 Myodes glareolus | reverse complement strand
GGATCATACTGGTGTCCTGGTTCTCCTACCCGATAAAGCAGGCTTCAAACTAAAACTGGTCAAGAGAGAAAAGAGGGTCATCTCATTATACACCAAAAAGTTAGAACCCCTGTAAATATGTACTCATTGACTCTTGGGGCTGCCAATTTCATGAAACAAATCTTGAAAAGCATAAAACACCCAGTGGTTCTGACACAATAGTAGTGGAGGATGTCACAACCTCATCTTCCTACGTAGATAAGTCTTCCAAACTAAGAATTAGATTAAAAAAAAACCCAAAAACTTTAGAACCAAATAATACCACAGATCAATGAGCTTCACAGACATCTGAGAGATATTTTATTCAACAAATAGGGAATACATATTCTTTTCAGTAGCACATGGAACGTTCTTCAAAGTCACACCATAGGCTGCGAAACAAGGCTTAGCAAATAAAGAAGTAATTCTTTGTATCCTAACAGACAATACATAATGAGTGTATAAATCGATACCAAGAGAAACTCAGAACCTACATAAATACTCGGAAAATGAACAATCCACTTTTGAATGAACAAATGGGTCATTGAAGAAAGAAGAGAGGAAATTTAAACATTCCTAGAATCAAATGAATTGGAACGCAGTCTAGCAGGACCTCTGATAGACAGCCTAGGCAGTCCTGGGAGGAAAATTCAAAGCTAGAAGTGTTCATGTTAAAAAAAAAAATCAGAGAGCTCTCAAAGAAATAACCTACTGATGTGCCCCAAGATTCTAGAGAAACAAGAACAAGCCAAACTCAACTGCAGCAGACTGAATTAATAACAGGAAACAGATCCAGAACAAAACATAAGATTAATCAACAAAGTGTTAGGTCCTAGAAAAGATTAACAAGATCAACAAATGTCTGGCCAAACTAACCGAAAGGGTGAGAAGACCAAAGTTAATTAAATTAAAGATGAAAGGGAGGTATTACAGAGGCTCCGGGCATATCCCAAATCGCTGCAAAGGCTTCGAATACTTACATTCCCAAAAGCTGAAAACCTAAAGGAAACTGATTAATTTCTAAATGTATATAATCTAGCAAATTAAATTCAGACAACATAAACAATTTCATCAGCTTCAGAACAAGCAGTAAGACTGAAAGATTAAATTCATTAAAAATCTCCCCATAGAAAGAAAATATCCAAATGTCCAAGGTCAAATGAATTCACTGCTGATCAAACTCTGGTAGAAGAACTAATACCAACCATTCTCAAACTGTTCCACAAAATAAAAACAAAAAACTAAATTCGGTCTGTGAAGCCAGTATTACACTGACGCTGTCCTGGCTAATTGTGCCATCTTGACACAAGCTAAAGTCATCTGCGAGGAGGAAGCCTTGATTTTAAAAATGTTTCCATAAGATCAGGCTGTAGGCAAGCCCATAGAGCATTTTTATAATTAGTGGTTGATGAGAAAAGGCCCAGCCCAATGTGTGGGGAGGTGGGCAGGGAAAGAGGACACACTGGGCTGGTGGTCCCAAGTTCTGGGGGAAAAAAAAAAAAAGAAGACCAAGCAAGTCATAGGGAGCAAGTAGTAAGCAGCACCTCTCCATGGCCTCTGTATCAGCTCCTACTTTCGGGTACTTGCCTAGTTTGAATTTATGAATCAGCATCCCACAAAAGACTATGACGCAGAATATGCAAAGTCAAATAAATCTCTCCCAGTTTTCCTCTCCTGGTTGGTTTTGGTCATGGTGTTTCATCACAGCAGCAGAAAAGTAACTAAGAAAGAAATAAAAACTAGGAAAAGACGCAGCGAAAAAGAAAGAAAATTATAGACCAATTTCCCAATGAATAGGGATGCAAAGCTTCTCGACAAAATGCTTACAAACCAAATCCAGACTATAATAAGATTATATATGATGGCCAAGTTAATTTCACCACAGCGATGTAAGACTGGTTCAACATACACAGATCAATAAATAATGCATCATTTTAATCTACCTAAGCACATTAATCATGATCATCTCTATAAATGCAAAAAAGACATTTGACACAGTTTGACATGCTATCATGATAGAAGTATAAAGAAAATAGGAATAAATGGAACATGACTGAACATAATCAAGCAGTATACAAAAAAAAAACCCATAGCCAACATCATACTAAATGGGGGAAAACTGAGAGCACTTCCTCTAACATCTAAGACAAGATAAGGGTGCATACTCCAGTATTATTCAAAACAGTGCTCACAATAGGACAATAAAAGGAGATCAAGGGGATACAAATTGGAAAAGAAGTTAAACTCTCACTAGTTGCTGATGATATGATAGTTTACATAAGAAACCCCAAAAATTCTATCAAGGAACTTCTACAACTCATAAACACCTTCAATAATGTAGCAAAATAAAAGATTAACTCAAAAAAAATCAGTAGTCCTCTTGTACGTGATGATAAATGGGCTGAGAATGAAATCATAGAAACCTGACCCTTCACAATAGCCACAAATAACACAGTATCTTGGAATAACTCTAACCAAACAAGTGGAAGACCTGTATGACAAGAACTTTAAATCTTGGCAAAAAGAAAGTGTAAGAGACACCAGAAAATGGAAAGATCTTCCATGCTTTAGGGTAGGTAGAATTAACATAGGAAAAATGACAATCTTACCTACAAAAGCAATCTACAGATTCAATGCTATGTCCATCAAAATCCCAGCAAAATTTTTCACAGACCTCGAAAGAATAATACTCAATTTCAAATGGAAAAGCAAAAACTCCAGGATAGTCAAAATAATCCTGTACAATAAAGAAACTTCTGGCGGCAAAACAATCTCTGACTTCAAATTCTACTACAGAGCTACAGTACTGAAAACAGCCTGGTATTGGCATAAAAACAGAAAGGAGGAACAATGGAACCCAATTGAAGACCCAGATATCAATCCACACACCTTCAGCACCTGATCTTTGACAAAAAAGCAAAAAAATATAAAACGGAAAAAAGCATATTCAACAAATGGTGCTGGCATAAATGGATATCAACATTTAGAAGAACGAAAATAGATCCATATCTATCACCATGCACAAAACTCAAGTCCAAATGGATCAAAGACCCCAACATAAAGCCAGACACACTGAACCTCATAAAAGAGAAAGTGGGAGGTACACTTGAACTCATTGAAAAGGAGACCACTTCCAGTAGCACAGATACTGAGAGAAACAATTAATAAATGGGACCTCCTGAAACTGAAAACAAAGGACACAGTCAATGAGACAAAATGACAGCCTACAGAATGGGAAAAGATCTTCACCAACCCCACATCAGACAGAGGACTGATCTCCAAAATATACAAAGAACTCAAGAAATTTGTCATCAAAAGAACAAATAATCTAACAAAATAGTGCTCAAAGTCTTAGCTAGAAAAGTAGGACAAGCAAGATATTCAAAGAGTAAAACACAAACAGGATAGGAAGAAGTAAAATTATCCCTGCTAGCAGAAAACATGAGTTTATACTTAAAATACCCTATGAACTCAATTGAAAACTTTAAAATCTGACAAATACAAAAAAATTGCACCATACAATATTAACATACAAACCAGTAGTTTTTATATATGCCAATAGTGAACCTGCTGAGAAAGAAATCAGAAAAATTATACCACCGAGAACAGCACCGAAAACAACAAATACCTAAGAACAAGCCTAATTAACCAAGGAGGAAAAAGGGCTCTACAGTGAAAAGTCAAGATATTGCAAGAAGAGATTGAAGAAGACACATGAAATTGGAATGACTTCCACACTTTTAGGTTGGTATAACAACGTAAAAATGCCTCAGTCACACAAGGTAATATGGATTCAATGCAATCTACATCAAAGTTACAATGACATTCTTCCCAGAACTAGGAGAAAAGTGTTAAATTCATATGGAGACTTACAAGATCATATACAGCCAAAGTACTAAGAAGCAGAAAGAACACAACCATTGCTCCCATAACCCAGAACCTCAAACTATAATACAGGCCTTTAATGGCAGCAAAAGGTCTTGTAGAATAGTGGACCCAGAAAGAATGGACACAGCTATGGACGACTTGATTTTGGCAAAGGTGAAAAAAGAGACAGAGACAGCCTAGTCAGCAAATAGTGCTGGCAAAATTATATATACACATTCAGAGGAATGAAGTTAGAACCATATCTCTTACCCTGTACAAAAATCAAATAGAAAAATGGATCAAGAATCTTAATTTAAAACAAAAACCTCAAACACTGAAAGATATAAAGAAAAACCACTTCAATATACAGACAATAGGCAAGACTTTCTGAGTAAGATTCAACAGTACAAGGAAAAATTGATAAATGAAATCACATGACACTAAAATACTCCCATTCAACAGTGGAAGGTGTGTGTGTGTGTGTGTGAGAGAGAGAGAGAGAGAGAGAGAGAGAGAGGGAGGGAGAGAGAGAGAGAGAGAGAGAGAGAGAGAGAGAGAGAACACCAATCAATAAATGGGCCAATGAGCTGAATAAACAGCTCCCAGAAGAAGAAACATAAACGGTCAATAGTTAAATTTGGTTTGGTTTTTAGTATTCAACATCCTTAGCCAAAAGGAAAATCCAAATTAAAAGTACTTTGAGATTCCAGATCACCTTAATCAAATGGTGATTTGATTAAGTATAAACTGAAATCATGACCACTCCACGGTATGACTAAGGGGAAGGATTTTATTGTTGATATGAGAGAGAACAGCCAGAGGCATCTGGAAGAGTCCAGAGCAGAGAGAAAGAGAGAACTAGACTGAACATGGCCAGCAGACTGGACCCGGGTCACAAGAGAAAGGAGGGTGAAATGGGAAGCTTTCTGTCCCAACTGCCCAGTCTCAAATAACCAATCAGTGGCTAAATGTGAATTACAAATTCTTGGCCAATAGCTCAGGTTTGATACTAGCTAACTCTTACACTTAAATTAACCCATATTTCTAATTATGCTCTGCCACATGGGAGTACCTTTATTAGTATGATACATTCAACTCCTACTCCGAGTCTGGCTGGTGACTCCTGACTCCGCCCTTCTTCTTCTCATCATCTTTAGTTTGGTCACCCTACCTTTACTTCCTCCATGGCTACTGGCCAATCAGCATTTTATTATACCAATTTGAGTGACAAATCTTCACAGTGTACAAAAGGATTATCCCACAACAGGGGAGTAGGGTGCAAAGAGAGACAGCACAGGGTTCTGAGGAGAACGGGAAGGGGGGCGGAGTAGGGAAGCCCATGAGCTGGGGAAGTTTAGAGGAAGCAGGGCTAGAAAGCCAGCAAGTATTTTGAAATGTGTTAGCAGCTACTGTGAAACTGTGGGGTCCTAGAGGTCAGCGTGCACTCTGGTGTGCTAACAGACACCATGGTAACCAAATGACCCTGTTGCCAGGGATAAGGGAAATGAGTCCTTCTTGTAGAGGGGAACCGGCTCCACAAGTTTCTGGAGAATACTGGCTTTTATCCAACCACCAGAAATCTCCTTTAGTCCAAGTTGAGCCCATTTCTGGGTATTTGGAGTCTGGGGAACTGGAGTCTCCACTGAACTACAACTATTAAAAAAGATAATGAAATCTTGTGGCGACGTGGGTGAAAGTGTAAACTGATCCAGCCACTATGGAAATCAGTGCTTTTAGATATTTTTCATAAAACTGCCACATGATCTATTTATAGCACCCTTTGGCATATACCTAGAAGATATCCTATGACACAGATTCTTGCATATCC
Organism: Myodes glareolus; assembly: GCF_982192425.1. Classification (NCBI taxonomy): domain Eukaryota; kingdom Metazoa; phylum Chordata; class Mammalia; order Rodentia; family Cricetidae; genus Myodes; species Myodes glareolus. The sequence continues at coordinate 59,516,536 of NC_142044.1, read as the reverse complement.
ATGGTTTATTGCTGCTCCATTCATAACAGCGAGGAAATATAATCATCCTAGACGTTCATTGTTCTGGCTCGGTTTCTGTCAGCTTAGCACAGCTAGAACTACTCAGGAAGAGGGATTTCACTAGAGAAAAGTGCCTCCATTTAGATGGCATGTAGGAAAGTCTATGGGAACATTTTATTGATGGATGATTGACATGGGAGGGCCCAGGCCACCATGGGTGGTACAACCCTTGGGCCACTGTTCTGAACTGTGTAGGAAAGCCATGAGGAGCAAGCCAGTAAGCAGAACTCATAGATAGCTTCTGATTCAATGCTTGTCTCCAAGTTCCTGCCTAGAGTTCGTGGCCTGACTTCCCTCAGTGATGGAGTGTGGCCTAAGTGTAAGCTGAAATAAGCCCTTTCCTCCCAAGTCGCTTTTGGTCATGGTGTTTCCTTACAACAGTAGAAACCCAACGATATCTATCCGCAGATAATGAAATTATGATGCAGATACACATTAGCCTTTTATTAAGTCATAAAGAAAAATGACACTTCATGAAACTGGATGGATCCGGGAATTAGTATATTAAATGGGGTATTCCAAACTCAGACTCATAAGATTAATAACTATTATCATAGAGATAAGTATTGGCTATTGTCTCTCACATCAGGATCTTAGCTTCTAATTTTTATCCATGTGCATTAACATGGAAGTGAAATAGGGTATAGGTCATCCGGGCTATAAGGGGAACCATAAGAGAGGAAAAGGGGTTCTAAGAAAGGGACGGGAGGGTGCCAGAATACACGAGGCATGCAAGTGAATGTCGGTGCTGGAGGCTGAAGGCATATGCACCTGTGATGCAGGGAGATGGGGGTGGGGTAAGCAACCAAAGCAAAGGCTGCATGCCGACGCCATCAAGAAAAAAAGCTGCGTTTTTCCTTCTGCAGTGCCATCAAAATGTTAAGAAGCTATGGCTAACGTGAATTTTCTGTGCCTTAGAACTCGGGTGCTTCCTTAGATACCAGTTCGACCCCAACAAAAGTGTACCCAGTTGAGAGGCTTCTCAGAGCTATGGGCAACAAGTTCTACAAAGAGGTTATGGAGACACCTTACTGGTCCTTGGATGCGGTACCCCATCATCATTTCACCAGGTTCATGCCGGATTGCTGCACAACTCAGCCAGGAAATGCTGAGCTGTGTGCTCCTATCGTTAGGAACTATTCAGCTAGACACGGGGAGAATTATTGGCAAAAACAGGTAAGTCCAATGCTACACTTAAACTAGTGAAGGGCCCAGTGCTTTTGATTCCACAATCGAGGGAAGGCACGTTGTCTTCTGAAAAGGACGGTGACAACAGGATTTGGGTTTAGAATGAGAAATGAAGCTGGAAGTGGAATAAATATAAACTTGAGGGGGTGGAGGTGGATGGAATTGGGAACAAACAGGCTGTCGCTGGAATGGTTCCATTTACTTGCACCAAAGCATCAGGATGGAAATGGGACAGAGGAATGGAAACAGAATAGAGAATTGAGATTAAATGGAGAGAGTTAATGAGGGAAGGCAAAGGATAAAGAAAGTGTAAAACATAAAACTTTGCAGCCTAGATTACTACTAGTCTGGGTGGTACCATCAATGTGCCTGAAGGGCGGGGTAGATTAGTTGGTACAAAGCAAAGACGATGAGTTGATTTGGGATGTGTATGAGTTACTTCTCTGTTCGTGTGGCAAAACACTTATGGAAGAAAGAGTTTATTTTTGATTTACTGTTTTCTAGGAATAAGATTCCATCATGACGGGGAGGCATGGCAACAAGTGGAGCAGGCATCGGGAGCAGGGAGCTGAGAGCTCACATCCCCAACCACAAACACAGAGCAGAGAGTGAACTGGAAGCTGGGTGAGGCTTTAAGCTCTCAAATTCTGCAAGGCCCCCTAAACCTTCCTAGACAGTGCTACCAATTAAGGACCAAGCATCCAAATTCAAGAGCCTATGTGAACATTCTCCTTTAAACCACCATGAGGTGTAACAGTTCAAGAGTCTCTGGGAACATTCACGAGGAACACCCCACTAGATTCTGAAGATACACCACAGCTCAAAAAGACAGTTCAACCTTACATCAATTAAAATTAAATTAAAAATAAATTTAATTAATGAAATCAAGCCCTTCTGTCACTCAGATTGAGTAGTCTTGGGTGAGGTAGAAATTTGCACTGAGCCTTCTAGTTTCAATATTTGAAAAGAGAAGGCAGTAATCGCTCCATCATAAGACTCTGAGGATTAAGATACACGCATGAGAAGCCCTTGTAGTCTGTGTCACAGAACAACACTCAGAAGTTAACTCCCCTGAACCAGGGCAGTGACCGCTCCCTCTTCTCCTGGTTTCATCCTGCCCCCCTCAGCCCACCTCCGCAGGGCAAAACAAGATCTGGTAAAAACAAACAAGAGGTTCCATCGCTCCTCCTTAGAACTGTCCCTCAGTTGTCCATGGCTGTGACAGAATTCCTCAGACAAACAAGTTAAAGGCAGCACTGTTTAGGTTCATAATTTCAAACTTTCAACCCATGGTAGGCTGGCTTTTATCCATGTGGTGAGGTATAAATACTATAGAGAGTAAATACTTACTTCACCTTAGGAAGTAAGACAGGGCAATCTATCCCTGTCAAAGACACGTCTGTCCCAGGTGACTTCTGAGGGAAGACTAGCCCACTTCCTAAGAGCCTGTCCATTGACAAACCATCAACGGGTTCAGCTATTGATGAAGTTAGTGTCTTCATGACCCAGTCATTTCTCTGAACCATGGCCCATGTGACAGCATTCTCCCTCCTGCCTGTGCCAATTCTGTGCTAGGGGCTTTTGTCACTGCTGTCCCTCCTGTCAGCAGTGCTCTCCCTCCCAAGCTTTAAAGCTGGCTTCTCGTCCTTCTGTGATACCTCCCATGACACTCTCTTGTGGGCGCCTTTGATGAGTCTTCATCCATCTCAAGCCTCTTCTATCCTGTTACTCTACTGATATTTTATCTACGGAACACTATTGGTGCAGATATATATAACACATCTCTATTTCTATGATTTCACGTTCCACCTCCTCGGCAGTCACGCCAGTTCCTTGACAGTGTTTGTCTTATTCCCCATATAGTAGGACTCCATAATAGTTGTTGAAGGTATAAATGAACATTCATGAAAGTATTAGGAATCTTTAACTATAAAATGTGCATTTCTTCCCCAGTAGGATGAAACAATTTGACTCAAACGTAACCCCGTTATGCTGACTGACTGTAACCCGGATGTTACTCTGAGGTGACCTAATTAACCTCCCTGGCCTCTTGCTTCCCTTCTCATTATGAAAGCACCAACAATCGCCACCCTCTTGCTGAAGACGGCCGGAGTAAAGAATAAGAGAAACGAAATCTGGCGGCAAGTGTCTGGAATTTTACAAATGAAAACCACTCTGCTTAACTCTTCGGCCAATCATAAAGCTGACAGGCACAGGCTAAAGAGGCAGAGTGGCATAATCAAAAGTCCTGATCTCACGTCAAACCCCTGGGCTATGACAACAGTCCACCGGAATTTCCACCAAGTACAATGACCATGTAAATCCAGGGATCACAATTCAGGGTGGTAGTTTCTGAAGTGGGGTGGAAAACAAGGTCACGCTCCAGATAGACTAGCAATTACAAAGAGAATGCCAAAGGCCTTTGAGCAGAGAATGACCCACCCATGAGCTCCCAATCTCCAGTCTTCCTTTCTCCCACAGACACAGTCGGTCTCTTTTTCTGACACACAGGAAGCTGTTCCTGAAGCAGAGTCTTCTAAGGGACTTGTTCTTTTTTTTTTCTTTCTGAGGTTCACTCAGACAAACTGAAGACCACAGCCTGGTCTGGTGTTTCATTTCAAGCCCAGGAAACAAGCTGGCCTTTTAAGTCCATGGATAGAGGCTCAGCTCAGACTAACTTTGGTTTTATATACCTTCAGTGAGGGCTTTATTAGAACTAAGTTCTCGAGCAAGCTTACATCTGGCATAGGGATTAAGAATATGAATTTTTCACTTAAGCAGCCAAGGCTGTCTGAACTTTGTCATCTGGGAGCTGGGTAACCTCAGTGAGTTATCAGAAATTCTCAGCAACTTCTATTTTTAATTTGCAAAATGAAAATAATAATCCGTGCCTTTAGAACAGTGATTCTCAACCTTCCTAATGCTGTGATCTTTTAACACAGTTCCTTATGCTGTGGTTACCCCAGTCATAAACTTTTGTTGCTACTTCATAACTGTAATTTTGCTACTGTTATGAATTATAACGTAAATATCTGATATGCAAAGCCCAACGGGGTTGAGATCCACAGGTTGGGAACCTCTGTTTTAGAGGAGAGAGGGAATAGGATAAGAGCTAAGCTGTTCAAGAATACTAGCTGTTAATACGAGTCAAGAGCTCATAATTGAATGTCAACAATAATTTACAAAGCCCAGTTATTTCTTTTTAATTAATTTAGCAACTGTGGAGTGGACCTGAGTTTGATGTCATCATTGTATAGATGCTGGAGATGTAGCAACAAGCATGGATGACTGCTCTCTACTCTCACAGCAGATCTGTGTGTAGGCCATTACAGGACATCACAGTGGGTGCTGTGACGGGGAGAGTTCAGAGCACCCGGAAGCATCTGGAAGGGACAAGCATGTGTCTGCAGGTGAGGAAGGCCTTGGGAGGAGATACAGTGTATACTAAGGATGTCATATGAAGGTGGAAGAGGAGGGGACAAAGGGAATCCTATACAGAAGGGACATTATTTGCAGAAGGACAGCATGTATAAAGCAAGAAATTACCAAGTTTCTGAAAATCAGAGCCATCAGGGAACACTGTGTGCTTTTAAAAGGTGGCTTAGCTGATATCATGCTTTACAATGATTAATGTGGTTACAGTATGGAAACTCGATTAGGAAAGACACCACTCTGAGGTCATGAATTAAGGATGGACATATTCTAGAGAGACTTAGGAAGAACAATAACAAGACTTAGCCATTGACAGGAGGGGAGAATGAGAAGAAGGAGGAAGACAGACGGCAGACGGAATGGACAGGACACACAGATGAAAAGACTTTGGAAGACTCAGTGTGTCCTGTGCTTGGGATGCCTCTGGAACTGTCTGGTGGAGCATCTAGCCATAAGGTGATGAGATAAGCCCTGACTCTGCTCCATGGTCAACATCACAACCACCTTCTATTGCTACTAAGTGTCCCTGTAATCCAGCCGCACGGGGCTTGTCTCCCTTGAATAGACCATGCTCATGTCTGAACAGCTCTTGCTGCTCTCATAGGAATCCTCTCAGTTTACATGGCCAAATTCTTATATCAGCTTGGGCATCACCTCCATGCAAGGGTTCTCTGTAAAACACTCTGTAGTGGTTACTTTTCCCTTACTGTGTTGTTTTTTTTTAAATGACCCAAAATGACTATGGAAGAGAGAGTTTATTTGGGCTTACTGTTCCAGAGAGATAGAAGTCTAATATATATCTAACACCAAGTGGTCAGCCCTGAAACCATATACATACCATAACATACAGAATGAGCAGGCTGTATTCATTCATTAATAATAATATATATGTGTAAATGTGTAGCAACAATTAAAGAAATAGAAGCCATGAACTTGAGAAAGAACAAAAGTAGTGTATAGAAGGGTGGGGTTGAAAGGGAAAGGAGGAAATTAGGTGATTATATTTTAATTTAAAAAAATTAAAAATATATTTTTTTAAAAAAAGAAGCCAGAGGAGGGCAGGGATGGGATATTTTGATTGCATTCTGATGTTCCCGTGACTGCCAATAAAGTTTGCTTTGAATCAGAGGTAGTAACTAGCTGACCAAAATTAGCTAGCCTCAGAAGTTTTGGAGGACCAACTACAGGTAGAGAGACACAAAAAGTAGTAGGTGGGGCTTAGAAAGAGTCTCCACTTTTTGTATAGAGGAAGGAGAGAGAGAGAGAGAAAGAGAGAGAGAGAGAGAGAGGTCACTGGTCTCTTCTCCGCCACTTCTCTGATCATCAGGTTCCTACGCTGGTATCTGACTCCCAAGTTTTTAATTATAAAGAATAATTAGACAAATGTTTCAAGGTGGCAGGAATTGGGAGATCATATTCTCCATCACAAACATGAAACAGAGAGAGTGGACGTGTGGGGGAGGCTGTGAACTCTCAGAGTCTGTACCCTGACAGTGGGATCTTCCCCCAACAAGGCTGCACTACATCCCAAAATGGCACCATCAACTGAACACTAAATGCCTGAACCTAGGGGGATAGTTCATGTTCAAACCACCACACTCTCTGTCCCCAGAGTCACAAGAATGTTTTCCAAACTGTAGGTTAGTACATTAGTTCACTATTACATCGGAAGCCTAGTGGCTTCTAACCGATATAAGTTTTATTGAAATACAGGAAAAAGTAACAACAAAAATCATATCAAATGGAAGGAGAACAAGAATTTGTCAAAGAAAATAATTTTATATTTCCTAAGTGAGATTATAAAATGTATTTCTTATTGTACGTGATAGTTAAAACAAAAGCTTATATTTATTACTCAGAGTATAATATGGGCTCCAATTTGCTTGTTGACTGAGAAAATAACATATTTTCTAAAATATATGTAATTTAATTTACTCCCAACTATAGCTCTGTGAGGTAGGCATTATTATGCCCATTTTAAAGATGAGAAAGTTAATGTTAACCCTGTCAAGTGTTTTACCCAGGTAACAAAATGTCTAAGACTGGGCCAAAAGCAAAATCTCAGTCTTGCTGACTGTAAAATGTTGCATGAATAATAAAAAACCCAGAGACAGATATTGGGATTCAACCTGAAGACCAGAAAAGCAAATCAGCCAAGCCACTAGAGAGCTCTTACCTCAATAAAATCTTCAGATTGAAGGAGAATGAGTTCCTGTTTCTTCATGCCTTTTAGTCCTTTCTCGTGCTGGGATTAAAGGTGTGCACCACCACTTTCTGCCTTCCATGGCTAACTAATGTGGCTACTGGGATTAAAGGTGTGCACCACCACTTCCTGCCTTCCATGGCTGACTAGTTATGGCTGTTTTCTGTTCTGATCTTCAGGCAAGCTTTATACATTAAAATACAAATGAAATATAACTACATTTCCCCTTTTTTGTCTAAAATAAAAAAGAAGGCTGCAATTAATAGAAGAAAAACTATATACAATAAGTACAATAGCTATATACAATATATACAGTCAATAAATACATTGGCAATGTCTAGCCCATTTGCATTTGGCAAATTCAGAGAAAATATTCCATATCTGTCCTATCTTGGTGAGTCCAAAGTCTTGTGCCTAATTTACTTTCTATCATAATTTGCTTTCTGTGTCTGGTAAAAAAAAAAAAAAAAAAAAAAAAAACTATAGCTATCTAATCTCCAACTCCCTCAGAGACCCAAGAAGGGGATAATATTAATTGAATAATCAGGGAAAGCACATAAGCAACTTCTAAAACAATGTAAAAAATGACAGAAACAGCTGGCTGCCTGGACAGTTACCCAAAGTTCCTCTGGAACATTGAGGCATCCCTCTTCTGCTTACAATCTTAGCTTATCCAACAGACTTTCTGTGGAGCAGGATATTTTGAAGGGCTGTCCCTCCTTGTCTTGACAATGTTTGGCAGTTACTCTCTTTCATGTCCTGTGTTTCTGATTAGGACAGCATACTGTCAACAGTCTAGGCCAGGACATTCTCTTGCCCAGTGGCTGTTCCTCTCCATTCTTATAATGCAATGCTAAAATTGGCTTTCCATTAAATTCCTCTGTCTGGATTCAAATATCTCTGTGATCTATTTTATTAAGTTTTTCTAAAGCCTCTATCTTAGCACTCAGATTAACCAACATTTTTAGTGATACAAGAAAAATTATAAGGCTGATAATGTTTACAATTAACATTACATAAATCCCATCTAAATTAGTTAGTCTCTTATTTAATTGTTCCATTTTTAAACTGTTCACTGTATTATCATACAGAGACACAAATTCCCTCAATGTAATGGTGTTTCCCATTTTTTAATGTAGAGGAAAAAAACTCTGTTAATGAATTTCTCCCTTTAAGAATTCCCAGTTGTCTTACCAAATCTTTTGATGATGTTGAAGATGTGAGGTTTATTGCTGCCATGGAGAACAGTAAAAGCCTGGTTGGATTTCAAGGAAGCTACCTAGTTTGGCAGTAGTCCAAGATGGGGTTTCAGGGAGAGCCCACCAGGGGAGAAAAAAGAAAAATCTAGCTTATAGGGCAGTAACTCCGGCTGCTTGTAGCTCTGGGCTATGCCAGTGGTTGTAAAGCCACAGGCAAATGGTTTTTCTCATAAATTTGTACCCCAAACACTGGGTGCCAAATGTAGGGTGAATAATAAAAAGCCAGAGACAGATATTGGGGTCCAATCTGATGATCAGAAAGGCAAAGCAGCCAAGCAACTAGAGAACTCTTTCTTACCTCTCTGAAATCTTCAGACTGAAAGGGAGCGAGTTCCTGTCTCATCCCACTTTATATTCCTCTCTTGTGCAGGGATTAAAGGCGTGCATCACCACCACCTCCTGACCTCTATGGCTGACTAGTGTGGCTGCTGGGATCAAAGGTGTGTGCCACCACTGCCTAGCCTGTGAAGTTGGACTAGTATGGCTGTTTTGCATTCTGGTCTTCAGGCAAGCTTTATTTACTAAAATACAAATGAAATATCTCTACAATAAACAGTATAAAAACTACAGCTGGGTTACTCAAGATTGCGTGGGTGTAGCAAGCTCACATAGTGTGAGAAACAAGAAACTTGGCCTTGGAGCATGGGCAAGGGAGATAGATTCTGAAACATTAAAGGAACAAGCAGAATAAAATTCCAGAAAGGAGGGAGGCACCTGAGAAGGAAGAACGGTGAACACTGCAAAATGGTCCCAACTTCAAGGACAGTGAAGACTGAAATAAAGACTTTGCCAGAATAATGTCAGTTAAGCAGTAAGTTTGAGAACCCAGTGACTGAAGCGTGGGGGTAAATGAGAGACAAGTGTAGACAAACTCTACTAGGGTTGGCTGCCTCTGGGAAGGAAAAAGGTGTATCACAGTAGTTTCTGCACATTCGCCTTTGATACAGAATGTTCTGAACACATCTGCTTATTGATGTGAAAGGAGAAGGCAACACAAACAGGATACAGAAGGAGCAGGCTTCCGACAGATGTGGGGGTGAGGAAATGCAGGTGAGAAATGCAGAGACCAGCCTTGGGTGACCTCTCCGGCTCATCCAAGAGAAGGGAAAGATAATGGTGGCTCACAGCTATAACCCTAGCCCTCAGATGCTGAGGCAGGAGGGTGGCCATGTGTTTGGGGTCAGCCTGAGTCACAGAGTGAAACCCCAGCTCCGACAAACACACCAGCAAGGCTGTATTTACCTTCAGGAGACAAGCACCGTCAAACTTGCACACAGTCTATAACTAGAAACCCAAACTCCCCCACTATCAATGGAGTAGAAACGCAAAATGCCGATGGAAGTGAACTCCAGTAGAGAGAATAAAGGAGGGGATAGCTGGGTCACTGAACAGCATGGAGGCTGGAGTCCATGAACTTCCAGTGACACCAGTCAGCCAATGTCCTGGAAACAATGGAAAACCTCTCAGTTTGCCTTAGCTATTGAACACATTGAACATTTCATAACTGGAACCTGACGTCATCCTGCCTGTGAACATTTACAGATAAAGAACCAAATGACCAGCAAAGGGCCAAAGGAATTTTCACACTAAACAACCCTTCCGTGGAACTTTCCAGACTCTCACGTGCACAATGTCCAAAGAAAAGATGTATCTTGTTTATGCTCTTTTTGAGCCTTCAATGGGAGTACCTGGGGTTGTTTGGATGAAGATGGCCCCCATAGGCTCAGGCATTTGAACACTTGGTCCCCAGTTGGTGATGCTATTTGGGGAGAACTAGGAGGTGTAGCCTTTCTGGAGGAAGTACATCACTGGGGGGTGGGTTTTGAGAGTATATAGCCCTCTCCCCTCTTCCAATTTACTTTCCTTGGTTCATGTTTGCAGTTGAAGAAGAGATGTGACCCCTGGAGGTGGAGTCAGGTAGGTGGGGGCAGCCTGCCTAAGGTCTGAATTACTGAGTTGACTTATCTATCCAGTCCCAAGGTTCAAGATTTAAAAATTAAAATATTTAACCTTGATTAGCAATTGATTAACAACATTTATATTAAAAGCACACATTCTGGAATTACTAATGGGAACATAAATTAGCATCATTTCCTAGAAGGCAATTTGACAATAATCACTTATTTGAACCTGAAAGTGGCTCCCAATATTTACCCCATGAGTACATTCTCACAGGTGAAATGCATCTTTGCTTGTAATAGCCAAATATGGGAAACGAACTAAATGCCTTGGCAGTAGGCTAAGACCGGCCGTGTTATTCCTCGAGATGGGTAGACTTCCAAGATCTAGTGTAATTCGGAACAGAATAGCATATGTAGCATGCAACCATCTATGTAACATATTTGTACATGTAGAGATATGTATATATGCATAAGGTTATAAGCATATAACATACACTTATATATATATATATGAAAGTAGGGCTGGTAGCTGGGAAAGGAATGGTTACCTGGAAAAGAGAGAAAGAAGGAGGTTTTCTAGTCTATGTGAACAGACTGAATTTTTAACAGAGGATAACAAGCTTGAAGAATCACTGTCTATCAGACCAAATAAGGATAAACCAGCTCCTACAAGCACAAAGCCCTCTCAGCAGTAAATGAAAGTTCAGGAAGGCTGGATAACCTCTGCAGACTTTTCTCTAAGCATAAATTCTAGCTGACCAATCGAGCTTAATATTCTTAGGATGACAAAACCACACGGGCAAGGGTCAGGGTGCCCCGACCCCTGGAGAACAGAACAAAACAGTTCCAGCAGCAGACATGTGAACCTTGAAGCCTCCTTGCAAGCCACCACTGTGTGACTGAGGCTGAGCTCCCATGGAAATTAAAAGGCTGTGTTTGTTTTAGTGACTTGCAGTAATAGCATCAGAAAAATTAAAACAAAGAGAAATGTCTCTAACTTGTCCTGCATCAGACTTGAGGAGCATTTTCTCTGCTCCCAGTTTAGAAAAGAAAAAGCTAAAATGGCTCCTAAGGCAAAACTTCAGACCAGCGGAAATCTGACTGGTTGTAGCCCTTTGTAGACTCTGTCTCTGGATCTGGCATGCTTCGCAGAAGAAAGGATGAGTGTGACTCCCACGCAAACCTACAGTGACAGGGACCTCAGTTTCTCAAGCTGATGTGAGATCTAGAGCGCTGGCCCTGCTGACTTGAGAGACAGGGAAACAATATCTTTTCTTCGATTTTTCTCCTCCAACATTTCCGAGCAGCCACACTAGGATGTGGGTATTTACCCCGGCAGCTAGGCATTCTGTCTCCATCACCAGGGAAGTAGTTCCCTGAGCTATAAACATACAGAACGCTGACTCATTATCAAAAAGGAAGTTCAGTTTGGTAAGAGAGGTAAGAGAGAGCAGGACACACTTTCAAGCATGCGTGGAAACGGTAGTGTCAATCATTGCCAGGACAAGAATGGAATGCTGCTGAGCTGATTGACTTAACCCCGGACTTATATCAGGACCTCTGACTCTGACTGATAACACTGTGGGCCCAGCATGAACTTGAGTATCAAGAACTTTCCATTTCATTGTAACTGTAATAATTTTTCCTATTGTGCTACAGAGGACACCATTTTTCTCTGTTTTGTCACACAAAAATTTAGCCTGATTAGCCTATACTCAGGTTGTGATGTTATTTACTTATCAGCTATGATGTGGAAAACTCATAAAACAACCATCTTTCAAAACTTAGAAACAAAATGTATACAGAGAATGTAGAAAGTGCATAGTTGGCCAGGCCATGGTGGGGGCATGCCTTTAATCCCAGCACTCAAGAAGCAGAGACAGACAGATCTATGAGTTCGAGGCCAGCCTGGTCTACAAGAGCTTGTTCCAGGACAGCTAGGGCTACACAGAGAAACCATGTTTCAAAAAAACAGAAAAAGAAAGAGCATAGTTGTTTGGGGGGTGGGGCGGGCGTGGGGAGTTGGTGATTTACCATTTAGTACACTGGTGGAGAACTTGTGTGGTATGCACAAAGCCCTGTGTTTTATCCCTAGCACTTAATAAACTGGGCATCGTCCCACCCCCCACCCCCGTAATCTGAATACTCAAAAGGTGAAGGTATGGGTAGCAGGAAAGGGGTTCAAGACTATCCTTGACTACATGGTGACTTCAAGACCTGTCTGAGATACATGAGACCTTGTGAAAGAAAGGAAGTGGAGAGGGAAGGGAGAGAGAGAGAGAGAGAGAGAGAGAGAGAGAGAGAAAGTGTAGCTTTATGTATCACAGAATTATAGCCATATACTTCTCTATTCAACTCTACTCACAAATGTATAAGTAGAATTTTTCTTAATTTGATTGTATATTTCCTTCCTTTTCTAACATAAAAACTAAACTAAAACTAACCTTGGGTGCCTCTCCAAAAGGATGATTTTTTTTTCCCTTGCCTGGGCATACAGCCAGTAAAGATTAAGCTGGGGAGGAATTGATAAAGCAGGGGTGGGGTGGGGCGGGTGGGGGTGTTAACCCCTTGAACGCCACTCTCTTTCTCGGCAAAGTAAGAATCCTGTACAAGAGGGCCTTTCCAGACCTAGGTGACTTGTGAATAGAATCTGTGTATCTGAAGATGTTTTCACACAGTGCAGGAGGCTCCGATATACACCCAGATTGGAAGACCCCTAAATTCAGCTAAGGTTTTGGCTGACTCTGAGAGCTGGTGGTCCTTAAAGATGGCCTCTCTGGACACCCAGGAGACTATGTAAGTGCAGAACTGCAATCTCAGCCGTAATGGGGCGGGGTGCATTTTTCTTCCTTTTTGTACAGCTTCTGCTCCTAATCCTCCTCCTAAGAACTCCATATTAATATTCTGTCAATGGCTTCAATAAAAGAGGGGACTGCCTGGTCCCTTACTCAAGATGTGAAGTGCTGAATCCCAAGGCTCAAATACATTCTTTTAATTTAACAAAAATGCCAGTCCTCTTCTAAGTCTGTAGCTTCTTTTCCTTCCTTACACAGCCAGTTGATCTCATGTGACCAGCCAGCGGCCCTGCGGTCATGGTTGTCTGTTTTGTCTCCAGTCAGTGTTTGGGTACTTAGTTAGCCATTGTCCACTGACTAGCTGCTCTGGAAAGTGCTGGGGGGATGTTAGTCTTTACCTCTGAGTTTTGGGTATCGGAAGTCACCATCTTTCCCAAGAGGGAGAATGTCAGAGATGAATGACAATTGCAAAGGAATCAGCCCTTGGGGACTGGGTTACCACAGGCAAAGAAGACTGAAACCCGACAGGTTTAAAACATGAGAAATAACAGCCTCTTCCAAAGCAAGTAAATAGGATTCCAAAAGCACCGTATCATCTATATAAATATCAGATGGTGCCTCCGAAAATTAGTGTGCTAGGTCTCATTCGATTGCATTTTAATTCTGTTTTCACAAAAAATTAGACCAGGAAAAGAAATTAAATGCCTAATGAAGGTTTATTCAAATAGAAACAATAATAATAAAGCTTGTAGTTTTGAATATTTGGCAGGAATTTAATATATAACTTCACCAGTGGGTGGAAATCTCCATGAGCCAACACTGACGTCTGCTTCAGTGACTCACCCATGGCTGGGGAGTCAGGCTGAGATCGGCCGCTCTGCCCTTCTCCCAGGGCTTTCCCAGGCTCCTCTATGTTTAGCTATTTGTCCACCCCAAACATCCTGATAAACAACCCGGTACAAAAGTGCATGCGCTGAGAGATGACTGTCCATCTCTGAGGTACCACAGAGGTCTGCCAAAACTATCAGGAGGATGCATGGTGCTGCCTCCCTCGGCTACACAAATGACAGTAAGTTAGCCCTCAGCCAGGGAGTCCCTTCTCCCACTACCATTAATGTATATTATAAATTTAATTCAGAATTCAGCAGGAGCTGAAGTCAAACGAGTATGGCTGACGATACATCCTCGAATCCATGAAGAAATCAATACTGAACACACACTGACCCGTCTTCCGGGTACTTCCAGCGCTATCACGTGTTCTGAAGATCACAGCACAGAGAAGGCTTTGGTCTTCAGAGCTGACAGGCAAAATTCCCAACTTAGGTACTGAAGTAAACATTCATCATACTGAAGTGACCAAGTCAAATCTTTAAACAAGCTTGGGGCCCAATCCTACATCTCTCTTGTGTGAGCCACAGTGGCCATACCCAGGGTTGGGAGCCGCAAAGGCCAGTACAAATGACTCAGCCTTTTCTAAGGACAACTCCTGCCGCCTTTCTTGAGATCTTCAATTAAAACAGCCGAAGCAGTTCAGCCCTTTTCTCCAGGTGCCCAGTGAGCTGGTCTCACAATCTGAGGTCACCTATGCTCAGCTCTACGGTCTCTGGAGAGGAGCAGAACTTAGTGAGAAGTGAAAATATTGGAATACAATAATATATCTGCAGTGATGAAAATAGCTGTTCCGTGTTACTCGGAGAACAGCGCTAGGAGTTGCTCGGTTAATGTAGGAGCAATAACAAGATGGGAGACAAACGAGTTAAGCCATCAAGCATGGCAAAATCGAGTCACAAGGAGATGGAGTCTGTGGCAAACGGCCTCTGTATCAGGAGAACATCTAATGTAAATTAATGTCCAAGGGTATTTGAAAAATCCATCATCCACGAATATCTCTGCCAAATAATATACTAATTATTATTTCATTGAAATAAACAGTGCCTCTCATATTCCATTAACATGGTCTCTCACTCTCTAAATTATTGTCCTTCATCCGGATGCTGAAATCAGACTGCTTTTTCTCTGGGATACAGTGCTATCTTTCCCTCAAAAAAGCATCCAATCTCCCCATAGTTCCAGCAGCACCAACAAAAATTCTAAGCCTCCTCTGCCGTCGCTCCTGTATATAGAGATTCAACCAAATGTTGTTATTTGTAGAGAACATGGATGAACTTCTTTCTGTCATTATTCTCTAAACAGTCCATAATAACGACCGAGATGGTGTTTACGGTATAGTGGCTATTATGTAGGTAACGCAAAGATCATGTCAAGTAAATATGAGGTGTTGTTAGGATTTTGATCTTGTGTACATATTGTAAACTTTACACAAAGGTTTTGAGCACCTGTGGATCTTGGTATCCTTAGAGGGACTTGAAACGGCTCTCCCAAGCTCTGACAGTCTGGATACATATTAAATACCCACTGTCCACCTCTTCCCAGTTCCCATGGCCCTGGCTTTAGCCAGAATCATCTCCCTCCAGACCAAAGTTCGGCCTTCTGCTTCCCTTCTTGCCCTCTTCAAAGTCATTCTCCATCAGCCACCAAGATGACCCTCACCAGGAAAGCCTGACTTTCCCATGACTCAGGATAAAATGTACCCGTACCTGGCTTTCACACCCAAGTGCATGCCTGGGTCTCCCATGCTGTCCCTTACCATGTCCGACCCCCTCAACAGACCCAACTGCCTCCCTCCCCTCGCCGTCACCATACACAGGCTTGGGGTTACCTCCTTAACTGCTGGGTCCCGCCCTCACCTGGTTTTAATTCAGAGTCAGCACTCACAAAGGAACACTTTGGTCTCACTATTTCTAATGCAGCCCCAAGTTTTAGATTCCCTGTCACTTCACCCTGATTAGCTCCCCCATGAGTCTAGAGAGGGCCCAGGGCTGAGCAAATGGCCCTGACGTTACTCTGCACTAACTGTGATTGGGTTGGTTGCAGGGTGCCCCCTGAGATCAGTTAACTAAGCTGTACTCAGTCGGCTGGCTGTTCAAGCCGTAGCCAATTAAGTTGCTTTCTATGCCTCATTTCCACCTCTCTATAGATGAATTAACATTGTTTGTTAAAATTCTGCTCCATGAATTATTCTTTATTTTCGTTTGTCAAATAAGCGCTGCTGAATGTAATTTATCGTAAGAGACTGCCTTCTTGTGGCTTCAGTACAATGAACACACTCCTAATAGCGCTCTAGTTTCCTGGGAGCAACGAGAAAACAGACGTAGGTAGCTGCTGAGCGCTCTGGGCTTGCTCTGCTACAGTGAGGGATTGTGGGTCAGTCCTACAGTGAGGGATTGTGGGTCAGTCTTGCTCAGACTCTGAAATCCTGCGCATCTCTTTTGTGAGACACGGGAGTTTGTTCAAACAAATTCAGCCTGGGTTTTGAAGTCACGATAGAAATGGGATTGGAGCCTGAAGAGAAGTCTTGACGCTCTGAGCTGGTCTGACAAGGAAAAGACTGAATGAAGTTCCATAAGTGGTTAAGCCTTAGGGAGCCACGGTGCTTAAACTGGTTTCTGGGGAAACCGCTTCTCCTGCCTTGTGGGCCGCCATCTTGACGCTGCACGGCACTGACTCAGCTCTTCCTGCAGGCAAGGTGGGGGTGGGGGAAGTGGGAAGCCCTGGTGTTTCATTTCACAAGGACACTACTAGCTGCCCCACCTGATCATTTGCACTTACCAGCTTTTGCCCTGCACTCCTCAGTCTATAGACTCTCTCTCCCTGAAGTAGAATGAGGGTGGGCGGTTGTTTCTTTCCCGAGTGCAGCTGCATTTTAAACATGGAATTACTAGCAGAATCAAAGGAAGGGATCTGAAAGGGCGCAGCAATCAGTGGTCCGTGCAGGCCTCTCAGGTGGGATGGGGAGAATTACAACAAGGCTGTGCTCTCCTGCGCCCTAGAGATTTCTATGCGTTATCGTGGGGGTGGGGCTAACTGGGACCTAATAGCTCCTTATACGGAGAAAAGAAGACATGAATTCTTTTGCAGTTGGAAAATAAAGACAAATCTGGTGGGGAGGGAATGCAATAGAGCTAGAAGTCTGACATTTAAGCAAATGTGTTGTGTTATGGCTATCGAAAGTAGGAATAAAAAAACCTTGAGTGCATGTTAGCATGGGCTAGGCAACTCTAAATCAGACTCCTAAATGTTCTCACTTGTCTTCTTGTATTTCTCTATTATTTTAAGGCTAGAAATAAGTCTGTAAGAATTGTAATAAGTCATTAAGTAAGCAGAAACTTCACATTTTTGTCAAAATCAGTTTCCTTATATTCTTCACTGTTTCTATTTGCTTTGTGCATTCTTTATTTTAAAAAACACTTTACCTCATTTTATTCGAGTGTGTGGTGTGTGTGTGCGTGTGTGTGTGCATGAGTGCACGTGTGTGTGTGTGCATGTGTGCATGCATGCACGTGTGTGTGTGTGTGTGTGTGCGCGCGCGCGCGCGTGCGTGCGTGTGTGCACGCGTGTGTACCACAGTTCCCATGTGCTGGCCAGAGGACAACCATCGGGAGTCAGGTCTCTCCCTCCCTACTTGGATGTCATCGGGCTTGGTGGTGAGGCCCTTGACCCACTGAGCTGCCTGGCCCAGATAGTGAATTCTTGTAGAGAATCTAAGCATATCATTTCAAGATACGATGCAAACATACCAATGTTATCATATTGATCAAGAACGCCCATCTGTAGCAGTTTTACATTTTTCTGGCTCCTGTACTCCTCCTACACAGTATGAAAATGACTGAAGAAGAGAGGTGTCCTGAGAAACAGCAGCTGGCTCGTCTGCACACTCTGGGGCGGGGGGTTGGAGGGGTGGGGGGTGTCTGTTCTGACCCAGGGGCAACTGGGTTTTCCTGCTGCCCAGCACTTTCCTTACCTAATACAGGACAGTGAAGGAGGGGAAGTTATCCTCAGTACCTCAGTAACAACATGCTTGAAAAACTAGATCACTCTAGAGCACCCACAGGGAAGGCATCCAGTCAATGTGTGGTAAATAAAAAGGATTCCTGAAATGATTGGTCAAAGTCACAAGCGTGAGACATCTTTAGAAATTAAACTTCTGAACTTTAGCAATTCAAGATTCCTTCTGAAGCCATATCTTCTTGAATGTACTCTTCTTCTTCTTCTTCTTCTTCTTCTTCTTCTTCTTCTTCTTCTTCTTCTTCTTCTTCTTCCTCTTCTTCTTCTTCTTCTTCTTCTTCTTTTTCCTCTTCCTCCTCCTCCTCTTCCTCCTCCTCCTCCTCTTCTTCTTCTTCTACAAACGAACTCGGATTATCAGAATGGAAAAAGTGGACCAAGAAGCCAACTCATAAGCACAAACCTGACAACGGCTTATTAACAGGATAGAACAGTTTGGTGGCTGTATGGCTGTGTATGACTATCACTCCCTTTAACACTGAATGAACAAAGCCTGTCCCCTTCACAGGGGAAACAGGCCTCTTCCACCACCCTCTACACTCAGGTGACTTTCTCCCAGGGTATTTTTAGCCTGCATAGGAAACACTAAAGACAAGGAAGCTGAAATGTCACTGACCTTTTACCTGTACTGATGCCAGCACCGCTGACATCTGCCGACAGTGACGCAGACCCAAGCTGACAGCTTTTTGGCCAGCGAACTACACAGCTTCTTTTTCATTAGACCGGATACCCTCACCAGTGGTTTTTACAAGGCCCGGGAATTACTTCAGACGCTATTTGATTCTGAGACAGGGCACAACACATAATATCTTTAGAATTTACTCCTTCTGGAAGAAAGAGTGGGGCAGTCATCTCAGCGCTGTTTCCCTTGACTGACAGAGCCCTGAAATGGGAGTCCAGGAAGACTGTCTTCAGCAAAAGCAGTCGGCCTAGCCCTTGTGCATTGCCCGAGGCTGTCCTACACTCTGCACCTTGCCAGGACAGCTGTAGTAAAATCACCTGTGTCCAGTCATGCAAAGTCAAGGACCAACACTTTGGTCACTAATATGAAACAGTACTTTCTAGTCTGAAAATACACGGGATCTAACTCACAGGCAATGTTATGTAATATTTTCTTCCTTCGTGGCTGCAAACCACCGACAGATGACATCTTCCTCTCACTTAATTAGATAAATCAAAATTAATGTTTTAGTTCAAACCTAAAACTTTGAGGGTGTCATGTGATCCAAAACAGGGCAGAATGCAGAGGGGCAAAGCAAACAGGCACCTGCTGAATGGGGAACGAGGAGGGGCAGCTATCCCTCACTGTGGTTAATCCAGTCCAGTCTCTGGAAGCAAACACTGACCCATCTGTGAGGGCTCCACCCATTCCCCCTAAAGCCTCTCACTAGGTATCATTACCCAGCACCGACACCCTGTGACGCCAGCCATCAACACGAGTTTTGGTGAGGATGAATGGTATTCAAACCAGAGCAAGTGGGAGGCAAGAGGGTCGATCAGAAACGGCGGCTGTAACAACCGGAAAAAAAGTCACCGGACAGGTAAGAGGAAAAGCTGCAGAAGGTGGAAGAAGACTAGGTGGAGTTTTCACCACTGAAGGGCCAGCAGGTGCAGTCAGCCGCACCACGTGGTGCAGGGAGCTGACTAACTGGGAAGTGCTTAAGGACCACAAGCTCCTAGTTTTGCATAGTTTATGGAGATCAGAGAACAAACTAGACCTCATTCTTCAGCCCTTCCTTCATGAGTGGCTAGTTCCTTTCACTAAAACTCTTCTCCTAAAATACCATTATTTCTCCTTCCTTGTACTGTGCAAAAACCTATACTTCTATAGACTCCAAGTTAAGTTGCTGACCCTGCTCCCAATTCAGCACCTTAAACAGACAGAAGTTTGCTTTTTTGTTTCCTTGTTTTTTGTTTTTTGTTTTTGCATGTAGCAGGCCAGAGGTGGGTGGGGTCACACGGGTGAAATAACTCTACTGTCATCAAAATGACACTTCTCTCTGCAGTCAAAAGCAGCTCCAAGGCTCGGCTGCTTCTCTCCCAATTGAGGGGGGAAGTGGAGAAAAGACAGTAATTTTCGCATATTTTCAAACCTCCCATTCAGAGTACTGGCTAGCACTGAGTCCCACAGGACTCCTACACACAGAAAAAACTGCAGGAATTAGTCATGCAGCCAATCCGGTGGTCAACTTGTGAAGAGAAGGGAAGTCGTTTGTAAAGGAAAAGTGGTTCCTAGAGCAAATGATCAGTACTCACCAGGTCCACCTCCAGGTCTAACATCAAGTCTACCTCCAGGTCCAGCTCCAATACCCTCTTCAGTGAGCAGACCACTCCGTCCATCTTTAACTAGGATCCTAATATTTTCTAATCTTCATATGACAGAAACAGAGTTTTAAGTCAAATTCCTATTTTACTTGCTGGTCTTTCTGCCTAGCTGGCCCTCTCTATCAGCAGGGTACCATTCTGCTGATGAGATGTCCTCTCCATCACAGACATTGGCTGGTGTTTCTAGAGGTTTCAGTGTGCAGTTTTTGACTATTTTTTCTGAGTAGTGAAACTGAACACCCCTGTGAAGTCTATGACGAGAACGCTGCTGTAGCGCAGTAATTGTTACCAATGCTCCTGGCTGGATATGTCCATGTCATCCTCTGTGCTAGCCAATGAAATAAACTTTCATATTTATTATGACACCTGTTAAGCCCTCTTATAAAGATCCCCCCCCAAAAAAACTACAGTGTCTTCATATTAAGGAAGTTCATTTCTCTTATCTAACAGTTGAGCAAGGAGAC
Organism: Myodes glareolus; assembly: GCF_982192425.1. Classification (NCBI taxonomy): domain Eukaryota; kingdom Metazoa; phylum Chordata; class Mammalia; order Rodentia; family Cricetidae; genus Myodes; species Myodes glareolus. The sequence goes on along the minus strand of NC_142044.1, from coordinate 59,496,007 downwards.
TCTGCTACCAACCCATGACATCTGTGCGGTCTTTACAGCTGCTATTATCACCTCCTAGCCAGGACAAATGCTTTTATACAAGTGAGATTCAGAAGATTTGTGCTTAGGCTCCAATACTATCTGTATTCTGGTGACGTGTATCATCAAATACTCAGAATGCCTTTCTGTATCACCTTATCTCACCATTTCTGTATTCATTTATTCTCATAGCTGTCTTTACCGAATGCCTAATAAGTGCCCGGCATTTAGTTAGGCAGCAGAAATCCAAAGGCGAGGCAGAACCACCTAGAACATTTACCCAAAAGTTTTTATTTGGATAATTTACTTAAAATTTTTGTCACTCTTTTCTGAACATAAAATTAGGTCTAGAAATTAAATTCAAGAGAAAGCGTACAAAAGAAAGCATACTTGCCTTGATTTTGTATTGTTTACATCAATCCGCCTAACTAAAAATTATAACTTAATGTAAAATTCAGTGGATCATTGAAGACACAAAACCTTGTCAATAAGGACAGGCTGCTACGTTCTTATCAATCAGCTGCCACATTGATACGAGCTTTCCATCACGTAAATGAAACTACACTATGCAAAGCCATTCTCTTCTGCCGAGTTCTCTCCAACTGGGAATCCCACTTCCTGCCAATGTGCCTCCACCATTTATTTGTAAGGAGCACATAACCAGGAGAAGACTCGTCTGTGTCATTGGAGTGAGGATGGGGTATCTAAAGGGCTGGGGAAGTGTGGCTGTGGATGCAGCTGTTGGCTGCAGGTACGTTCGGCTTGCAGCGTCTACTTAGCTTGTACTAAAGTTCCAGTAGGATTCTGTCACTCTTCCAGAATTTAGAAGGCATGAAGAGAAACTTACGAGGTACCAAGCACTGTATCGGCTGTAGTGGAGGTGTCAAACTGCGTATGATGTATGTTATCTTCCCCCAGAACTGTTTTCTTTTCCCCTAAGGAAACAAAAAGAAATGGGGCTGGCAACACAGCTCAATGGGTGAAGGCGCTTGGCTGCCAAGACTAACGATCTGAATTTGATCCTCAAAATCCATATGAGGGAAGGAGAGAACCAATTGCCTCAAATGTGTGTCTGACCTCCATATATGTAGTATGGTACGTGCCCCCCTACACACTCACAGAGACACACATGGACACGCACACTCACACATACATACATACACACACACATCACTAAATACAGTCATTTTTTAAGGCTGTTGTGATGAAGAAGATCTGAAGGGCTGGCATTGTATGTCTGTATTTTCCCAACAAAGCCTGAGTTTCCTGAGTCACAGCTGAACTCTGTGGTGTTCTGCTCCTGCTCCTCTCCTGGTCAAATAATCGTGGTTGTTTTCTCCCCGCTTTTCGCCTGAAGAAGCATTTTGGCATTCAGAAGACAAAGCCAGGTGGGTCCAAAATGATTTTATAACAAATCCATGTAGCTCTTTGCCCAAGGCAGACAGTACAGCCAGTCAGAAAAGTCTGGAACCGCTGGTTCCTGAATCCTTTTTCTGTCCATAGCCAGCCACAAGCTTGCTCCGCAGTCTTAGAGAAAGCCCCTCTATTTTCTACCTTAGTCTTGCCCTGTGTTATGTCAGACTGGGAGATCTCCTCCCAGGTCCTGCCAGTTCTACATCTCTAAATCTGGGTTGGTCAGTTTGACACTGTGAAATAATAGGTCTAAGACTCTGGATGTTTGCCATGAGCCTGGTTTCCTTGCTCTAGATCTGTATGCTAAAAACCAACCCAAATTCAGACTTTTAAGTTATTTTAGCTTAGTCTATGTATCAGGCGCACCATCTTTGATATTCACATGGGGATCCAGTCCTCAGATCCTTCAGGGAATCCACACTGGTGTGTACCCGCCTTCTACCACACTAGTGTGTGCCAGCCTTCCAGGGGCAAAGCAGGATCTACGGCTTCATCTTCCCAATGCTGGACCTTCCTTCTCCCTCTGGAAGCTGGGAACTGGTCCAAAGTTCATCGAATATGCCGAAAATACATCCAATCCTAAGCAAAATTGTCTTCCTTTAGTTTCCTCTAGCTGAGAAAGAAAAATAAGAATTGGAAGTTTATACTTTTAACACATATAAAACTTATAATTTGTTAAAATTATAAACACCAACAGTTCACACCATTTTTCTTGTTAGGGCTACTGCTATTATGATGAACACCATGACCAAAAGCAAGCTGGGGAGGAAAGGGTTTATTTGGCTTACACTTCCACATCCTAGTCCTCCATTGAAGGAAGTCAGGACAGGAACTCAGACAGGCAGGAACCTGGAGGCAGGAGCTGATGCCGAGGCCATAAAACTTACTGGCTTGTTCCCCTTGGCTTGTTCAGCCCGCTTCCTTATAGAACCCAGGACCACTAGTCCAGGGATGGCTCCACCCACCATGGGCTGGTCCCTCCCCATTAATCACTAAGAAAATGCCGTACATGCTTGCCTCCAGCCCAATCATATGGAGGCATTTTCTCAACTGAGGCTCCTTCGTCACTGATGATGCTAGCTTGTGTCAAGTTATCACAAAACTAGACAACAGACCATATCTCCAAATCTCAATTTATTTTGTTTTAACATTTATGTTAACATATATCTTCACATTTTATCTACAAGATACAACTTCTTGGGTCTGTAAGAGGTTTTATGAATATGTACAGTCAAAAGTCAAGAGGGATTTCCCAGTCTTTTTCAATAACGCTGCTAAAACAGGAGGGATTACAAGCCTGTCACTCATCCTGACGTGACATCCCTTGTCAAGTGTCCTGCATGATACGGGGACTTGCCTCTACCATCTACAAGAAGCAAAGGGAAATATCTGGACTGAAGTATCAGAACAAACTCTTGGCAAGCTGAGAAATACTTTGCATGTTGTCTCAACCCGACCCATGATTGTTTTAGGACAAGTATCCCACTGTGGCTGGACACTTGATCTGTAGAATTCCTTAAAAGAAAGGAGTCAGGCAGTGCGAATGTATCATATGTTCCACAAAGATACAAAACGTTCTGGACATGGTCTAGCTCTCAAGGAGTCCTCGGGCTAGCTAGGTCACTTGAGTACTTCTAAAAATACGACGGGATAATGTTTCTGGACTTGTTTTCATGAGACACCAGACCAATTAATAGACAAAGAAGTAGCCATCATCAAAGTTTGCTTTAAGAAAATTATGCAGTCTTTATTGTGTGATTCTTATGCATGGAGTCTTCCATTCGATCTCTGTCCCTAAATTCAAAGCTAAACTGCGCAGCAAGATTTGGGGTTAACGTTATGTATAATAGGACATTTTCTAAACCAGACATTTTGAGCCTTCATATTTGCTTTTTTCCCCTGTAGTTGTAAATTTGCAATGTGTTCCTGCTAACACTGTGTTCTCAAGTTTCCCTGTGCGCCCCCCCACGACCTTAGCCCCTCCCCCAGTCCCAGCATGCTGACCTTACTAAGTGCAAGAATATCTCTTGGAAGCCGCTTCCATCCAACAACACTTTCTAGAATTCCATGTATCGCTCGTTAAACATGCTTTTACATTCTCCTATGCCAAAGGCTAGTTGTTACAGATAGAGCCTTAAACAGCACAGGAATAGTCCTGTCTCTACAGACGTGACTGCCAAAATAGATTTGGACACGAACCCAGGGGCACCAAATGGGGAAGCGATAGAAAATCCTGCGGAGGCCAAGGCAGAGGCTCCTGAAAAAGGAATCTCACCCCAGAAACAAGAGCCAAAGCTCTACTCAAGCCTGAGTTCTCAGCTGATACAGACAGTTCCCACTGGGGTCCAAAACACAGGTCTTCCCATTCCCGCGCATGCCTGAGTATACGGGGTGTTCGTCATGCAGAGGCAGCCTGCATAGTCCTTGAATACTATCAGCAGACCTGAGCCAAGTGCTGTCTTAAGCTTTTTATACACACCTGTGGTTTGGTTTGGTTTTTTTTCACTTAATCCTCGAAACTTCTCTTCCAGGTCGTATACAGGATCACACCTGTTTTCTAAGTATAGAGAAGGTGAGTAACTTGTCCAAGGTGGCATAGCTGTGACTTTGGGAGCAGCCTTTGAATTCGACAGCCTAGCTTAGCCTTCGCTCTCTGGCCCTGACCTCCTCTGTACCTCTGTAGCCCAGCATGTTTTCTAGGGTACCCCCCAACACCCTGCTTTGATGTGAAGAGTAAGGGGAAGTCTTTCCATTCTTGCAGTTACTAAACCCTGTAACAGGAAATTGGTGCAAGCACACCCAGACACAGAGTGCACCCTAGCCTGGTCGCACAGAACTCTAGCTCCAAGCACCCATCAGGAGTGTTGCCAAACCTCCGGGATGCAGAAGGATCCATGTTGGAGGGGGTTAGTTTTGAGTTGTTTTTTTTTTTTTTAACTTTTTCGGGGCCCACCACTCCACTCCCAAACAAATACAAGGAGACTTGTTCTTACTTACAAATGCCCGACCTTAGCTTGCCTTGTTTCTAGCCAGCTTTTCTAACTAAATTAGCCTATATTTATTTAACTACGCATTGCCTCTGGGCCTTTTACCTTTCTTTACATATCTTCCTTTCCTTCTTACTCCATGGCTGGCTGTGTGGCTGACCCTGGCGTCCTCCTCTTTTTCTTTTCTCCCTCCCCGCTTCTCCCTAGATTTTCTCCTCCTGTTTAACCTCACAGCCTGCCAGCCTAGCCTGTCTCTTCTCCTGCCTCGCTATTGGCCATTCAGCTCTTTATTAGACCCAACAGGTGTTTTCGGCAGGCAAAGTAACACAGCTTCCCAGAGTTAAACAAATGCAAAATATAAAAGAATGCAACACACCTTTGCATCACTAAACAAATGTTCCACAGCATAAATGAATGTAACACATCTTCAACTAATATTCCACACCAGTGAGAGGAGGGGATCCTGTTGTGTTTAGAGAACAGTGTCCTAAAAACTTAACCACAGGTCAGGAAAGGGAAGGGCCCTTTAGCCCTGAAGTACAAAGGAAGTCGGCTGCTTCAGGACCAGCAAGACAGCTTAGCAGGTAAAGGCACTTGCCCCCAGCCCAACGGCCTGAATTTAACCCTCTCAAGCCCACATTCTCACAAGTTGTCCTCATACACAGGACAAGACAGATTAATAAAATACAAAAGATATGTTGCTTCAGCACCCTGAAAGGTGACGAAACTGCTGCTGTGCTTATGAACAGACACTGAAGTTTTATAATCCACATTTCTTTTCTGCCTCTTCCACTCTGAAGCCAGGAGGGAAAAATATACCCATTGTACTAATTAAATCCTACCTGACGATCTGGTTCACACTGGTCTCTATTCTTTGTGGGGAACAGACAGAGAACAGGGTATTAGAACTACTAACAAAGCGGGGTGGGGGGAGATGAGTTATCAACAGAAGCAACATTTCAAGTGAGAGCCTGCCAGAAGGAATTGTGCCTGAGTTTAAAAAATAATGGCGTGAGTGTGTGTGTGTGTGTGTGTATGAGTGTATGTGCATGTCTGTGTGCATCTATGTGTGTATGTATGTATCTGTGTGTGTATGTGTGTGTCTGTGTGTATGTCTGTGTGTGTGTCTGTGTGTGTATGTGCATGAGTGTGTGTGTGTATATGTGTATCTGTGTGTGTGTCTATGTGTGTATCTGCTTGTCTGTGTGTGTGTCTGTGTGTATATGTGCATGCGTGTGTGTCTGTGTGTATATGTGTGTCTGTGTGTGTCTATGTGTGTATCTGTGTGTGTATGTGTGTCTGTGTGTGTCTGTGTGTATATGTGTATGCATGTGTGTCTGTGTGTCTGTGTGTATGTGTGTGTCTATGTGTGTATGTGTGTATGTGCGTGTCTATGTGCATGTGTGAGTGTGTCTGTGTCTGTATGTACATGCGTGTGTGTCTGTGTCTGTGTCTGTGTGTGTATGGGGGAGTGGTGCAAATTATCCCTCTGGCTAAGAAAGGCGGCAGCACACACATAGGAGCCTCCCCTCCTCCTGTCTGAGGAAGGAGTTAGGTAGATGGAAACGCCTTCAAAGAACCTAAGATGTGAGAAATGGAAGGCATAGCAGGCTGGAATTGTCACTGGATATTTTTAGGAGAGCTTATTTTGCAAGCTAAAATTACAGAACAGAACAATGTAGTCAATTAAAAATATTTCAGGATGAGTTTCTGGCCTTGGGAGAGGATAACAGGAGAGTCATAACCGGTGACAAAGAACCAGAAGAGACTACCATCCCTGCAAAGCACTGGTGCCACTTTAAAATGACATTTTAAAATAAACTGACTTATTCCCCAATAGTCAGATCAAGTTGTCAACAAAAGGAAGTGGCTTATAGAAGAATTCAGAACAAGGACTAAAAAATTTTTCAAGGGAGAGTACTATTCATTATTTAGGCTCTATATTCTTCATTAAAGGGTCTAGCAGGGGTGGGACTATAAGGCCATACACTAAAGAATCCCCACACTCAGTTTTCATGGCCTGTGGGGCACCCCTATCTGGTTCCTGTCCCAATGGAACCCCATACTTCCTATATCCATGTAGGGGTTCAAGAGTTATCATTGACAGATGAGAAAACTGAGATGTGAGAAGGTCAAATATATTTATATGGGCTCTCAGGTAAGAGTACAAATATATTTATATGAAGGGCATGCAGGTAGGAGTGCAAGGCCCATGCTTTCTTTCCAAACTGCCTATAGGCCACAAGTTTCAGTGAGGTGAAATGTGAGAAAAAGTTATTAAAGAATTGAAATCTTGGGCAGTGGTAGCGCGTGTCTTTAATCCCAGCACTTGGGAGACAGGGGCACGCGGATTTCTGCGAGTTTGAGCCCAACCTGGTCTACAAGTGCTAGTTCCAGGACAGCTAGGACTGTAACACAGAAAAACCCTGTTTCAAAAAAAAAAGAAAGAAAGAAAGAAAGAAAGAAAGAAAGAAAGAAAGAAAGAAAGAAAGAGGGAGGGAGGGAGGGAGGGAGGGAGGGAGGAAGGAAGGAAGGAAAGAAAGAAGAAAGAAATAAAATTTCAGTTATCTTGTCTTGTTCTGTCAAACCTGTCTCTTAGGTTGCCTCGACTCTCAGTGACTGTAGGTGTACCCACATCTTCTATTGTACTTCTTGTAGAACAATGGGGTCCATCATCTGCACTGAAACTTCTAGAAGATTCCATTACACATTGTCTATCTTGGTTCTCATCCAGTGATTGCATCATTTTCCAAAGCCTACCCTCTTTTGGCACATTTCTTTCCTCTGGACATGACTGTCCTCATCCACTAACAACCAGAAGAGCCACCATGGCTACTCTCTCACACTCCATCTGTCGTACCCTCCCCCACCCCAGGATGCTGGGCACATAATAGATGCTCATTACAACTGTAAAGAATCAGTCACTCTCTAGCCTGTTCTCCCCCTCCATGATAAACATTACCCAATTATGGCCCTATGAAAACTTACATCATCTGCTGTGGGAAACGTATAAGTTTCATAAAACATGATATTTCAGTTACCTGAGGTTCAAATTTCTGACTTTGTTTGAATCCGGTGTTTTCTTACTTTGTACTTTTACCAGGCCTCCCGTTGCTCACGCACTGACAAAGAGTAGTAGAAACTAGCATTTATGGAATGCTTATTGTGTGCTGGGCATGCTAACTTGTGCGTGTGTATTATCGATCTTCATAATCACTCTCCTCAGTTTCTAGCCCAGGAGACCAAAGCACAGAGAAGTAAGACAATTTTCCCAAACTCACACCGCGAGGGGTAACATTAAAATCCACCAGTAACACAACTTGAAGAATGTCATGTGGTATAGTTACAGAAATGATTGTACAATGGTTTGTGCTTTCTCCCCGATGGCTATTCAATTGTAAGCATTTTGCATGACTTTTTCTTTTTAATCTCCTCAAAACATTTTTGAGGTTTATATTATTGCATTTCTAATTAGGTTAAGAATTATTAACCTAATTCTTAGAACATGCTTGCCTCAGTTTCCCCTTATAATAAGGAGAGCACGAATATCGTTGCAAGTATTACTCTAGTGGAAAGCATACGAATTAGCCCACGGTGTATGGCAGGGTCTGTCACTGCAAGCTAGTATCACATTTGACCTGTCACTCTGACCTTCCTTCCTCATTAAGGTCTCCATTTTAAGTTGCAGACGCTCACTCACTAGTGACTACAGAGGTGTGATAATTTCTTTCTAACATTCAGGGTATGGATTAAAATAATAATTGTTTGACCAAATAATGAAGAAATATGTGAAAAATGGCTCAAACTTGTATAAAACATAATTGCCCCTAGTACCGTGACCGGAACATAATTTAAGGTGGACAAGCATTTGGTAATTAGTGTATAAATAAGTGCATGCAGAAAAATGAAAGAACACAGCCAGGAAAGAAAGGGGATAGAGAGATGCTGGGAAGCAGGGTGATGGAGTTTAAACTGATCTGCAGGAGACAGGGAGGGAGGAACTCCGAGGCACGGGATGAAAAGCACACAATGTTCCAAAGGTCGTGTTTTAACACTTCACCTCATGCACAGAAAACCTTGTCTATTTAAATGAAATTAATATTTCCAAAATGCACAGAATGAAATCACTTAAAAAGCAAATAGGGCTCACGTCCAAGGTGAGAGAATCTCATTGAAATGTGAGGAAGGAAGTTTATGGCCAGGTTTGTATTTCATCCTACGTTTCCCACGCTTTTCAAAGAGCCATGTTCTAATTCCTCCTCTAACGTTTGGAAGGAAGTATGGCAATTGTGAAAATAGATGTTCCAAATATCTAACCTAAATATTTACATTCTGCTTTTTTAGTTAAACAATTGGCTTTGTTCTTTAACATTTAGGTCAAAATACTTAAATGTTTTAAAACATCAATAGCAGGAGGATATGGGTGTTTTTATTTCCACTCCATAGTCTAAACTTACAGGTTTTAGCAAAACCTTCACAAGAAAAGAATTGGAGCTTTAAAGCATAATGCACACACACCCTGAAAATAGGGGGAAGGGAGGTTGCTGGCAACACAAAGGCAGCCCCCTTCACCTCCCTCAGTTAATCCTGGCAAGCTGTGCTAGCCCTGATGAGAGTATTCTCAACCTCAGGGGAGTGAGTCCAGTGGCTCCTGATGCATCAGCATCCTCACTGCGGAGCATTCTTGAGCACTCACAGGACACGGGAGTTAAACCCAGACAGGAGTGCCAAGCATGTCACACCTCAACGCCATTAGCTTGGGACACCTGGCTTACAGAACGTGTCTTCCCTTAAGGCGGGAGACTGCTGTTCCTGCGAAGCTATCTTCTTTTCCCTCCATAAACTGAAGCTGTCGCCTCGGAGAGCAGAGTCGAGCTAAGCAGGAAGGACTCACTATCAGGGCAAACGCCAAGAGGACTCTTTTGAGGTTGGGTCAGCATGGCCCAGGAGTAGCTCCGAGATTCAGAAGCAGAGGGGACACAGGCGAGAGAACAATCAGAGTTTGTGGCACCCAGTGAGCGACAGGCGCACCACTGCCACCAAGTCAACAAGATAAAACTGGGTGAGAACAAGCGGGAAACGCGAGCATCTCCCAATAAACCTCTCTCTTTGCTGCCTTTGTTACACTGCTCTGGCCCTGAACTGTGTGTCAGTGCCTTGGAGCAAGCCCTTGAGCTGAGCTGTCCCTCGAGTTTCCATTACTGCTCTTGTCCACACCAGAAGCCAGAATGAGACAGGCAGGTAGGTATGTGTGTGTGATCAGTTGTCCTGAACTGGTCACCTTTCTGACACCGTAACTGAGTCTTTGGTTAAAAAAAAAAAAAAAAAAAAAAAAAAAAAAAGCCACTCAAAGGTCTTTTGCTGCATAAACTTCAAGGAAGCAGCCAGATTCTCTCAGTCACCTCTATCAAACCTGACTTGGGCATCCAGAGCTGAGTCATCCGCTCGCTGACCTTCCACTGCGGCTCACACTACTGGGATCAGGTTCCACCTGTACCAATACTTTGTTGATGACAACAACAGTTTACCCTTGAAAGCTGAGTGACAGGGGCAGCAGCTGACAGACAGGCTTCCAAACCAATTATAGGAGAGACCAAGAAAACTGAGGCCCTACAAAAAGGGTCATGAAGGCCACGAGGCCAAGCGGGTATTCCAGTGGGCACCTTTGTCTGCAGAGGTTCCTGGGGTTGCCCGGGGTGGGGTGATGGATCAGTTTCAACAGCAGCAGAGGCGTAAGTCTACATTGTCACAGAAGGAATGTAGATCTGAACACTGAGGGTCGTCTGCACATATCCACACTGGTGAAGGAGAGCAGACCGCATAGATCTCTAAAGTTGACACAGAGCAATAGCCACCACGATCCTTTCTAATCCTCCAGTTCTCTGTGGGAAAGCTGGCTTTGTCTCCCTTTTGAGAGAGGACAGACACAGCTTCTGCTACATCAGAAGGCCCTTCTGCTACTTCCACACAGCCCTGCCCTCCACAACCCCACGGCTGGACCCTTCTGTGAACTCATTCTATATTCCTTCCACTGTCTCCCAGTACAGACAGAGAGCTTTTCCTCTCGTTCCTCAAGGGCATCACCCCATTCCTGAATCTCTCTTCAATGGGCAAGAGGGGAGCTCTGACCCATTGATCAGGTCATCAATCGGGCTCTTGTCATAACCTAGCAAGCCTAAGCAGAAAGTAAGAGTGTCAAGGTGGATAGTAAACTACTCCTTAAGGACCACAGGACCTAGACTCTAGTTGGCTGCTGCTGTGTGTGTGGTCTACAGATGGCGTCTCCAGGGCTTTCTCCCCCATCACCCTGCTCGTGTCTCCGGCTTGACGCGCTCTAGGGAATGAGTGCCGTTGGCACAGAGTCTGTTTCCTTCTGTACCTGGAGCGTCAACTATCAGTATTTCCATTAGTCACACATATTCAAGATTTCACGTCAGTTCTCAAAGACACTTTCGGTTCTAGACTGTGTGCCAGAAAGTTGGTATAGTCCCAGAAGAAGACAGGAGTTGGTCAAGGTCGCCAGGTTTCAGTCTCTATTTGTTTAAAGTTAGCTCTTCTTAACTAACTGCCCACAAGATGTTATCTCTCTCTCTCTCTCTCTCTCTCTCTCTCTCTCTCTCTCTCTCTCTCTTTCTCTCCTCTCTAAAATATAGTCTCTCACTTTACAGGAAAGAAGAATTCTTCAATTTCAGTGAAATAAATTGTAGGGTAGTCTTGGGGTAATTAGTTTGTGTTTGAATAATCTAATCTTATAGGCATCGTCCTTTGTTTGGCATGATGTTGGAACCTCTGTGGGAGCCATAGCTTTCCCCTGGGTGAGGAAAGTATTCTCTGGGTTCCCATCAGATGACGTCCAGTCTTTTCACTATGTCGTGACTGAAGTTTCGTCTTCTACAAAACCTTTGGATCCTGACACACGGTGAAAAGGGGTCCTTTGCAAAGCAGAGAAAGAGCACAGGAGAAAGAGGAGCATTTGTGTGAACCACCAAGATAGGTCTGTGTGATAGAAAAGACAGAGCAGAGCCCTGCTAGATGACTCACACATTCCAGGGGATCTAGTGGCTTTCTCCTTGCCTCACAAGAATCCAGCTTTAGAGAAATTATACCGCTCCTTGCCCACTTCAGCCCCCTTAAGCAACAGCCTAAGACCAAGTGGTTAGAAAGAGGGAAGAGCAAGAACACAGCCCCTCCCCTCCTCCCCCCTGGAGCCCTTTTCCATATACTGCTCTGCACTTCGTGGAGCAACTGGGAGGCACTCTGCAGTCATCCGTCAAAAATGCGCTGAGAACCTACCTCACTTAGCCCTAGGGGATGAGCAGAGTCTCACTGCCAAAGAATGTAAAGATCCCCCTCCCTCCTACAGAGAAAAAAAAAGATTAAAAAGTCAGCATGAGCAGGTAAATAGGTGAATGCATGCCTTCACAAAGATTTTAGCCTGAACAGATCCATGTGCACATCCTGTCTCGACCCCTCACCAGCTGAGCGACCCTGGGTAAACCACAAAAACCCCTCAGAGTGGAGGGAGTCTGTAGGGATTGAATGAGATCCCAGTTTCTTTGTTCTTTGTTGGTTGTTGCTGTTTGCTTGTGTGTGTTTTTAATCGTAGCGTGTCTGAACACGATAAGGAGCTCAGTGAGGCTGGGAGCAGTCACCATCCACAGAAAGGAGGCCTTCCCTCCACCTGCAGGTGAACCAAGGCTGGCAGCAAGATGCTGCGAGTCCCTTTGCCTCCCTTCCACACACAGCAGAACACCCGTCCTCCTGCCCTCTATTCCAACTAAATGATGGAATTACTGATGGGCTACAAGGGGCCTCAGAGCGCCTTATTTAGACAGCTCTACTCACAAGAGGACCTCTTGACTCCCTCTTTCCATCCTGACCCCCCTCTTTCCTTCTCCCACTCCCTCTCCCACCCTTTCTCTATGCTCTCTTCCTTCCCCTCTCTCTCTCATTTCTCAGGCTGACTTTCTTAGTAAATCACCACTTTTGAATTCCTTAAAACCAATGAGTCATGCACCAGTCCGAACTTGTGCACATTCCTGTCCCATTCAGAACCCTTGCCTAATAAGTTTTTAGTTAATAATAAGACATCAGGCCAAGAGGAGAACTCAGCTTAAACGCACACACATGGGAAGGTGTGCATAGAGAGCTTCCCCCAAAACACCCTTTACCCATGGTCCCTATACTTAATTCTAATTAAGTATACAACAGTGTGACATGTAGGAAGTACCCGCTCCCTCTCTAGAGCCCTTCTGGGGAAACAGGACAGACACTGGGAAACACTGAGTGGCAGACATGGAAACATGGAGGCAGTGGAGCTTAGGTCAGGTCCATCAGTGTTGGGGAAAGAGGACACCCACAGGCTATGACTCTGGGCAGGGAGCAGAGCCCGCAAAGCTCCATGGGAAGGGCCTTGAAGGGCAGTGGGGTGGCAAACAATGACTTGATTTCAGAGAGGACACTGGCAGCAAGTAGAGATGCCAAAGATAACAGAGAACATGATGCCCTGGGACCAGAACTCCCTGCTGCTCCCTCCACCCCACCGCAGGCGAAGGGACCAGGAACTGAGCAAATCCGATCCGGAGATGTGCTTCATGCTACGAGCTCACCCACCTTACGCACGTTTATCTCAAGTGGGAATGGGGATGCCCCAAGCTCAAACAGACCATGTCAAAGGCTGGCAGTGAGCTGTCACCCTCACAGGCCATACAGGCAACTAGCGGAAATGGGGAACATCTAGCGGAAATGGGGAGCATCTAGAGAACACAGAACTACCTGGACTTAATCATTTTAAATTCTTTTTTTCTAAATATTTTCATGGTCATGCCTTCCCAAGTAGTATTGTCAGTTCATGACCAGAAAGTATATTATTTTTGCTTTTTGTATGATGATGTCTAACACAACTACTCATGTTGACAGAAGGTATGTTCATAAATACTTGCTGACTAACTGCCATGGTTCTGACTCAGGTCTGAAGGCTCACACACAGACCGCTTTCCAGAACCCCTGACTCACTCCTCTACAAAGTCCTGCGGGCCCCTGGGTGGCAATTTCTACAGGAAATCAATGACCTCATCCCGAAACCTTGTTCAATATGATGGGCACTATGCTAGAACCTTAGGAGTCATTACCACCCTGTGCTAAAACAGAGGTCAACAGCATTGAGAAAGTATCACCCTGGGGGGAGCCACACAGTAAGTCCTGAGAGGAGACAGCAGCCTGGCTCTACCTGATGCCACACAAATTGGGCAGTCCTGCTCGATCAGTCAGAATAGAGCTGAGGACAAGGTAGAGAGAGCTTACCTAGCATACACACCACTATGGGCTCAGGGCCAACACACACACACACACACACACGCGCACACACACACACACACACACACACGCACACGCACACATCTTGCTTAAGAACCAGACAGAGGTGGGAAGGGAGGAGAGAGGAGGAAGAGAGAGAACAGATTTCTACACATAACCCTCAACAGACACCTCACAAGGTCAGAACCAGATTATTTAGCCAGCCAAAACAGCTAAAGCCCTTTTCTCCATTCCCCAAGAACCAGGGCTAACTGAAGGTCAGATGTCTTCAGGTTCCCAAACACCCTCCCTGTAACCCTACCCCTGTGCACCAAGAGATTTAAACAATTGAAGCCTGAGGTCATTGGTAGCTGGACTCATCCCACAGGGTGCAATCCACTGCGTCCGGGGACACCCGCCACTCAGAAAGAAGGACATGGCATAGGAGCCTCCCCATCCCTCTCCAGCCCTGGCTCACCTCCACGAGAACCGCTGTGGCTAAGGAGCAACCGGCCAACTTCAACACCGGCCCAGCTCCCACAGCACACTGGCTCCGTGTTCCTCAGGATGGGACTTGGCTGGACCACAGGAATAACATCAGCCCCACAGCAGCACCAGGAAGGCAGTGTGTCCACAGTGTTGTTTCTGGAAGGGTGGGCAAGTCTGCGCCAGGGAACCTGAGGCCACACCAAACTGAAAGAGGCCCTTGTTGAAACGGAGCTGTTGCTTCACGTTCCCAGTCCCAGTAGCCTGAAGCCCACTGCTTGCACCCCACCCCCATCGCATCTGAACCTGAAATCCTACAACCACAGCCCTGAGAAAGCGTGGAGGTGTAGTGACTTGGTCACTTGTGGACAAGGAATGAAGAAAACAAGGCAGGCGATGTGAAGAAGTAGTGGGATCTGCGACCATGCAGAAATGGGACTGTGTTAATTAGATAGGGATGAGAGGCTGTTCAGGGGCTGCTACACAATCAATTCAGACAAAACCAGAACAATGCTGACTGGGACATAAAATCATAGCTAGACGATTCCAGCACTTGGGAGGTATATGCAAGGAGATTGCAGTTAGGGCTGGCTTGGGCTACGTAGTGAGTTCAAGGCTAGCCTTGATTAAGGTATCAAAACTCAGCCTCAGTAAGGTAAACTCTAAGAGGAAAAGAATCTTTACTTTGCCTTTCTTAAACAAGATATGGTTTGGAATTCTAGTCAGCCATTTCTCCCAACCTAGAAAAGGTTTATCAGACCTCCTGAGTGCTGGGATTAAAGGCATGTACTCCCATGCCCAGTGCCTAGAACAATTCTTAATGTTTTCTTTTTGCTCTGTTTTTTTGATATCTGATTAGAGCTTTGATCACTTTTATTTGTTTGTTTATTTTTATGTGCACCAGCATAAGGATGTCAGATCCCTTGAAACTGGATTTACAGACAGGTGTGAGCTTCCATATGGGTACTAAGAATTGAACCCAGGTCCTTTGGAAGAGCAATCAGTGCTGAGCCATCTCTCCATACCCCTGGTCACTTTTTTTTTAAACCACTGTATTTTTAGATAACTCATTCATAACCATTACAGTCTGAGCCACCAACAACCCTGAGCCTAGAGCAGAGGTCTCCAAAGGAATATGCCCTTGATCGTAGCTTCTTAAGCTGTGGGCTGCAACTCCACCTGAGGTCATATAAGGGAGTGCAGAGGTCACAGCCTTAAAATGTTTCTGAGGGCACAGCGTTCCCTGAGCCTTGCAGAGGATGATTCTACCATTATTCTATCATTTACAAAGCTCAGTCACCATGCATTCTCAGCACCTGTGTAGCTAGGAAGCTCCACATTCACCACCATGCACTGGAAAGACAAGCTTCTCTGATTCAGAGTGAGAGCAGTGTTTATTTGAGACTGACTATCTAGAAGACAGCTTGATGCTGTATTAATTTAGCTAAGTAGCAGTATTCAGTTCTACCCTAGGGATTACAACCTTCCCACCATGTTTTTCTTTTGAAAACAGGATTCAAGTACCAGGGGTATACTCTCTCCTATAGGCTGGGTCTGACTCCAAACAGAGAGCAAGCAGTTGGTCACTCCATCACCGCAGCGCCACTATTGCACATCTTACTTGTCAAGTTGGTATCGCAGATCATAGAATTCATAGCTGGATATGACCACTGATGCTTCCCCGGACCCCAGCAGCCTGGGACTATGAGAGCTGCCAGAAAGGAGGAGGCCTCCGTCTCAGTTCTAACTTGGGGAAACAAAGAATTTTAATATTTTCGTATCATAATTCCTCAGCATGTGAGTATCAAATTAGTATTCCTTTGGATTGTATTTTATTAGAATGTTTGATTTCAAAACTTGCCGTGTGAGTTGCTGACTTAAGCTTCATTTTACAAGAACATTAAATGAATTTTGGCTTGGAATTACGGTAAAACTTCCAACGGCCTCAAACACATGTCTCCATTTTGGACTATGTATTTATGCAAAGTGGCATTCTCTGCATTTGACAATTAAATCAAAATATCAATCAACCCTAAGAACACTGAAGATGCTCTACATACTGCAGTATAAAACATTCACCCAAGATTTGATTCCTTATGTAAGAATGAATAAGTATTTCCATTGTATCATCATGCAAATTTATTTTAATCTTTAATACATTGTAAAATTATATATATTCAAAATAAATATTTTCAAATAAATTTCTTTATAATTTCTGCAGGATTAAATGTTTCACTGACATATGATTTTATATACCTATGTACCTTAGGTCATGTAAAAATATCTCAAGCATAGAAGTGTAAGCAGAGACTGCTCATTTGTTTCCCAGCTTCCCAGACCTGAATAATCACACCAAGACTATATTAATTATAACACTGCTTGTCCAATGACTCAAGCATATTTCTAGATAGCTCTCACATCTTGGATTAACCCATTTCTATTAATCTGTGTATCGTCACAAGGCTGTGGCCTACAGGTAAAGGTTCTGGGCGTCTTTCTCCTTCTGCAGCTACATGCCATCTCTTTGACTCTGCCTACTCTCTCTCTCTCTCTCTGTCTCTTCCAGTTTGTCTGTGCTCTGCTAAGCCACTGGCTGGAACAGTTCTATTAATCAGCCAATAAAAGCAACACATATACAGAAGGACCTCCCACATCAAAGAAGGTGCAAATGGGGAGACATTTAACAAGCTCTGAGTGCTCCACAGTGGGTCGGCAGTTAGATTTCCACATATCCTAATCTTTAATAAAACAACAAATCAAGTAATGAGAAAGAAGCTTAAGTGCAGTCATATATACTACATACAGACATGACTAGATGGAACGGCACCTGCCCTGTCTGTCCTGCACCCGCACATCCAACCTTCCTTGAAGATAGAATGTGGGTTCCACCAGTAGGCATGCAGCAGCAGGCCCACTCACGCTTCCTTCTCGGTAGAGCAGAGTGAATTTCAGTCTACCAACTAGGCAGCGGTTCTCAACCTGTGGGTCGTGACCCCTTGGTGGGTGAAAGATTCTCTCACCGGGGCTGCATATCAGGTACTCGGTATATCAAATATTTACACTATGCTCCATAGCAGTAGCAAGATTACAGTTATGAAGTAGCCAAGAAATAATCTTATGGTTGGGGGGGTCACCACAACATGAGGTACCGTGTTAAAGGGTTGAAGCATTATGAAGGCTGAAAGGCGTTGTGCAAGACGTTGTGTAAGTGGCTCCTTTCATATAACTCAGAGCTTCAGAAAGTAGATTCTTCTAATGTAGATGAAAAGTTTATAACTCATACTAGTGAACCAGTTATGTGAAGTCAAAAGGCAAAAGAACAGTTAAGCTGAGAGGTGACTGTCACCTTCTCTCTCTTAGGGATACGCTGTGATGGCCTCTCATTGGGCAAATATCCTCATACGAACAGCTATGCTTACTGTGTCTCTTTTAGGTAAAGATGACATTCCAACAGTGAACAGGAAAGCAGTTACCTCTCTGAACAAATCTCTAGTTTTGAAAATGGGTATGGTTGGCAGCCTCTGCAACAGTCTCACCGGATCTCACCAGTCTCCTTGGTTACCACGCATTTTGGATAATTCCGTCACCTTAAGTGTGAGCCACAGGTAGTGACTCTAACAAAGAGAACAGGGATTAAGTACCCAGCCATGACGTCCATCCTTTTCGCCCTCTCTTTCTTTATAGAGAAGCTGAGTAGACACTAAGTCCATGAAAACCTGAAGCCCGAAAGCAGGCGTGAGAGTGAACTTGGAAGCAGGTCCTCCCCTAGTCTGGCTGGAGGCCTGGCATCGCCCCAGCTGCAACTTAAGAGAGACTCTGAGGCAAAAGAGCACAGCAGAGTGTCTCCTGGAATCCTGACCCTCAGAAACTATAGGCAATAAGCATTTTCTTTTTCGAGACACTGGGGCAGAAGTGATTTCTTACTTCTGCAAGAGCTAGGTCATGTTGTACAGAAATCTTTCTGGGTAGACACTGGGAAATAATAAGAAAATGCTTATTTTCATTTTTTTTAAATTTTCTATCTGTACACTCTAAAATACTAGAAAGAGAATTACCTAATCTATTTAAATATTTCAAATGAAGGCTATTCAAAGACTTAATGCAAAGCTAAAAATATAAAATAAACAGTCTCTAAAGAGTTTGCAAGAGGGACTAAAAGGTAGGAAGTTACTAATTAAACTAATAAAAGTCTGAAAAGAGTGCTTCAGAGTTAAAAAGAAAAATCGTCCCAATAGATACATCTACAAAATCACCCCTGTACCTCAGGGAACACTGCAGAGGAAGGGGTGGAAGATTGTTAGAGCCAGTGGACCAGAGTATTCGCTGGGAGACTGGACACACTCCTAGGAGTGTCAGAAGCTACACCCCTAAAGTCTCACCAACATGGCTGCCTAAACATGAGCTAAAAACAGACAACAGTAGACATGCCAGAGTGGATGGGGGAAAGCCACGAGACCTCAGTCCTACACAAAGAGCTACAGACAAGTAAGGAATTCTGAGAGGGAGGAAAATAGCCCTCCCTCTCAGAACACACCAATCGACTATCCAATACCAAGTGGTCAGCCCTGAAAACACACATATGATTAACACATGCAGACTGAGCAGGTTGCATTTAGGAATGCATATACATGCATCCACACAGGTATGCAACAACTGTAATGAAAAAAGAGGCCGTGGATTGGAAAAGAGAGCAAGGAGGGCCTGGAGGGAGGAGAGGGAAGGGGAACAATGTAATTATGGTATATTTTTAAAAATAAAAGAAAAAAATTCTAAAATGAAAGAAAACAAAAAATAGTGTCTTGTATTTAGTTAGTCCTGCCAAGAAGCAGACCTTCAACAGGAACTGTATTTGCTTGTGTGGCAAGATATTTTAATTAAAACTAGAAATCAGAATAAACTGAGCTTAGACGCAGTCCTTGAACATATCCTATCACGGAGCATTAAATGAAGGTTTTCAGAGATGTGAAAACAGGGCATGGGAGCCAGCTTGCTCTGTAAAGTGCCTGCCTTGCACTATGAGGACCTGTGTTTGATCCCCCGAACCCATGTAAGAAAAGTGGGGTGTCGTGACTGCTTGCAGTCTAACCCTGGGGAGACAGAGACAGGCGGATCCCTGGGCTTTCTGAACAGCAGATATAACCTACTTAAGGCACTCCAGACCAGTGAAACACCCTGACTCAAGACAAAAAGGTGGATGACAACTGAGGAATAGTGCCTGAAGTTGCCCCCTGTCCTCTATACACATATGTACACACATGCATGTACATCCACACATATGTGCTTTGGTACACACATGCATATACACAATACATAACAAGAAAATGTATAACAGCATTTTCAAACACATTGCTTATTTTGTTTTGAATTTTAATAATTTATGGGCAAAAAATAAATGTGTGTCTTTAAATATTATCTACTGACTCTCATCTTTGTATATTTCATCGGGGATATAATAAACTAATCTGAAAAAAACACGTAGCTCATTGGTTTTTGTCAACTTGACCTAAACCTAGATGTATCTGGGAAGAAGAAATTTAACCGAGAAAATGCCACCGTAAGATTGGTATGTAGGCAAGTCTATGGGGTATTGTCTTCGTTAGTGATTGATGCAGGAGAACCCAGCCCACTGTGCGTGTTCCCACTCCTAGACAGGAGGCCCTGGGTTGTCTAAGAAAGTAGGCTAGTCAAACCATGTGCAGCAAGTCAATAAGGAACACTCCTCCATGGTCTCTGCTTCAGTTCTTACCTCCAGGTTCCTGTCTTGAGTTCCTGCCTCCAGGTTCCTGTCTTGAGTTCCTGTCTGCAGGTTCCTGTCTTGAGTTCCTACCTTGACTTCCTTCCATGATGGACCATGACATGGAAGTGTACACCAAATAAGCCCTTCCTGGCCAAGTTGCTTTTGATTGTACTGTCTTATTATAAATGATTAAATATATATTTAAAGAGGACATGCTCAAGTTACTTCTGTTGGATATATGTAAACTGGAAGAGTTCAGGTATCTCTGGCCATGGCAGGGAGTTCCAGTACCTTCCCTTGGTTGGGACAGCCCTTCCTTCTAAGTCCTGCACTTTTAGCTACCTGAAATTCTCAGTGCTCCTTGAGCAACCTTTGCAGTTTCCCATAAATCCGTTCCCACAGTGACTCCACACCCTCTATTCAGTGAAGAATTCCTGTTTATTTTCTAACACTCAGTGTCCTTGTCAATCAGTCAAAACACCTTCCTCTCCTCTCTGGATAATCTCAAGTCCCCTTGGAAATATTTCACAGCAGGACTTGTTTCTTTTCCAGCCTTTACCAGTCTTGGGGTTTTCTGTTAGAAAAGAATGGGGTGGGGGAGGTGAGTGGGAGATAGGGAGGGAAGGAAGGAAGAAAGGAAGGAAGGAAGGAAGGAAGGAAGGAAGGAAGGAAGGAAGGAAGGAAGGAAGGAAGGGAAAGGAATTAATTTAGCATTTAGTCCACCAACTATTCTGTTGAATAGATGCAACAATAGAAGAATTAAGTTTTTTCCCTATAGCTAGAAGTCCATATAGCAAGCTGAGAAGGGAATTCCCCATCCTCTCTCCTGGCCAGCTAGTCTTATACCTCACAACCAAT
This sequence comes from Myodes glareolus, assembly GCF_982192425.1. Classification (NCBI taxonomy): domain Eukaryota; kingdom Metazoa; phylum Chordata; class Mammalia; order Rodentia; family Cricetidae; genus Myodes; species Myodes glareolus. The sequence continues at coordinate 59,475,214 of NC_142044.1, read as the reverse complement.
ATTCAGCCCAATTAATTTTTTCAAAAAATACTTAATGGTGCTGGAGAGATGGCTCCATGGTTATAAGCACTCGCTCTTGCAGAGGACCTGGGTTCAGTTCCCAGTACCAATGTGGTGGTTTACAACCATCCATACCTCCCACTGCAGGGGCTCCGAGGCCTTCTTCTGATACCAGGTACACATCTGGTGCGCGCACACACACACACACACACACACACATGTGCAAGACAAATCTTAAAAACATATTTTTAAAATATATATTTAATGGGCTTGAGTACCAGATCCCACATTTCTGAGAAGAGTTCTCACATATTGTACAAACAGCATTATCCAATACTGAGGAGCCAGATTTTCTGGGAGTCAATTCACCTCTGTCACCTATTGGATCCATAACCAGTTCAGTTTCTTTACTTGGTAAAATACAGGAAACAATAATGAATTATATTACAGAAGTGCAGGGTTGAATTTCAATAAATGTTGACTGTTGCCATGTTGTCCATGTACAGAAACAGTTAAGTAAAGAAGTGCCAAATGAATTCTAAGTCCAGATCAGCTCTGTACCTCTAGTGAACACAAGGGAAGGATTTACCAAGTTGAGGAACTGAAGAACCACATTAATGAACACATATTAAAGTTCTAGCTACTTTTATCAGCATTGGGTCCTACTGTTCAGTACGCATTCAGTCAATTATTTTGGATTATGGAATTCACCACATATTACCCCATAATTCCCCAAACTCTTCCTGCCCTGTAGAGATCTGAATTCCCGTTGCGGCTCAGACCATTCTCTCCAAAGCCCTCTCCAGCTGTCTATTGTTGGGAACAGGATGTGAGAAAACAGTTAATGTGGCTGATGCTGAAGGAAAAGAAAAAGACATGAGAGGAAGTGACAGTTCAGGACCAAAATTCTATCAGTAATGTAATGGGAAATGATTCATCAATACAGCCTCTACGCACAGCACAAAATGTTCTAGGACTTCAGAAAGTACGAAAGGATTCTTTGAAAATCAACGAGTAACAACCTTGGCAGGTTTTAAGTAGAATAAAAACATTTTTTAAAAGTAAAGAATCTATTGCCCAAACTCTTTGTATTGCAGGTAACTAGCACACTGTTAGCTAGCTGAGAAAGGATTGCAGGGCCAGTGAATCAACTCAGTGGGTAAGAGTGTTTGTTGCTCAAGCGTGATGATGAGTTCAAATCTCCATCACTCACAAAGAAAGTTGGGTATGGCGGCACAGTCCTGTAACCCCAGCACTGTGAGAGACAGAGAGGAGGACTGGAACATGCTGCCTGCTGGTCTAGATCTAGGTTCAGTGACAGACCCTGTCTCAGTGGTATAGAGAAGGATACCCTCCACCCTCGTCTGATCTTACACACACACACAACACACACACACACACACACACACACACGAGAGGGGTTTTACAGGCTCATGTAAATGTCCAACTTAGACATCTGTCTCAGGAACTTCACAGCCATCTTTGGGTCGCCTCCCCTTTCCCTATCTATGCACACACTTCTCTGACTCTTGGTCTACCTTCTGAGTTTTATTGCCTCCTACCACAGGCAAGTTCCTTCCACAGAGGACGAATGACCAAAGTCACCAATAAATCCAGATAGACAGCATATTAGCCTGCTGATCAAACCAGAGCAATTTATTTTCCTTAAGGATGCTGGCCAGATTAGAACAACCTCACCCCCACCTGTTCATCCCTGTTACATGCACCAGGGAGAAGATGCTCAGAGCTCTGGTCCCCGACACATGCCTCTTCCTGTCTTCTCACCACGTCCTGCCTTGGAAACAGCTTCTGTACATTTCCTGGCACTGAGCACTTGGACTTTTTGTCATAAGCATCTTGCCTGCTCCTAGAGCTCATGAGCATTTCCAGTGCCAACCTTCTAATGAAGTCATTATTCAATAATCTGTGTGTCCTTCATAATTATGCCATTTCCAGACGTTGCTACCTATTGAAATACAATTATTCTCTTCTTCCTATGTGACTCTTTAGTAAGCATTTCCTTAAGACAGTTCTCAGAAGTTGACAGAGTGAACTGGCAAGACTATGTTGAAATCAGCCACAGCATCATTGCGTCTTCCTGGGCGTCAGGTTTCACAGCCATGTCACCAGTGCACAGTGCCTTTGCCAGTCCTCCACTGCAGCCTGACCTCCCCACCTGGGAAGACACACCTGGCACTGCAGTCGGTGCTGACTCAGATCAGGTCACAATTCTAGAGAATGTCTCAAAATTCCAATTTTAGAAGTTTAGTGAATCATGGGGAAGCTGAGGCAGGAGGACTACATGAGAAATAAGTCACTGTCTCAACCCTCCTCCACCCAACACACACACATGAGCGCCCACAGACGTGCACATACACACACACGCACATGCACACATGAGCATGCACACACACACATACACACACTCTACTGTCTTAAGTATTCAATGTATAGAATTAAGAGGAGCAACAAACACATCTTCACGGTCATTTCTACAAGAACAGCTAACGTTTCTATAAGTGCTGCTCCACTGAACTCCTCTCCTTTCTGTCTTGGTGAAAAGGCCTAAATAAATCTGAGGGACTTTCCTCACAAAGAAGTAATCATGAGATTCGTGTTGGTCCATTCTGAAAAGTACTGTATTTTCAAAAGTGAGCCACGCCCAGAATTAATTCCTTAATATGGGACCCACAGAGGGTTTGTTCATTGTAGCTGTCTGGACCCCGTTCCCAACCCTTCCACTTAGACTTCCCCACAAGGGAGCCAAGTATTTACACCCTCTTAAGTCTCCACAGGTGATTCTAATACAAAGCCAGGATGTGGGAACCAAACAAACCCAACAGTAATGAGGTATTAATGCCAGCTATTCTGAGCCCCTGGCTGAAATTGAAAACAAACTTCACTAAGGGCCTGCTCTTCCTTTCCCCTGCCTCATACTTCCTACCGCCCCCTCCACATCATCTCTGAATTCCAGGCCACCTTCTCTAGGACTGCCAGCGTGGCCAGGAAAGGGTGCAGATTTTCGGGCTCCTCAAAGTCACCACTATTTTGGCATTTTGTTTCCCTCCCGAACCACATACTTATTGAGGACAAGTTCGAACATGGCCCCAGAGTTGGAAGGTACAGAGCCTGCGCCTCTAAGCCATCAGAAGGGTGTTGTGCCATGGAAGGCAGGAGACTGAAGCTGGCAAAGCTCCACTCACTGTCACACACCCAGCGAGCTGGGTCTCCATTATTGCATGTACGTACACCACACCCCTGTCTAGGGTAGGACTCAGTACCCCGACTGGCAAGCAAGACTAGGACTTTCTCATTAAGTGACATGTGTTCAACCAGGACAGCATAGTCAGGAGATTACAAGAGGGGTGTGTTCCCAGTTTCCTCTGCTGCCCAGCTTTCTCGAACAAACGTAAGCACGCTGCCAATATGACATATGTCATACCGCATCCCCAATACAACAGTTACCTAGAGATGAGTTCTCTGCTGGAAGTGATCATGCTGTTGAGGCCTGACCCAGACAAGGGCCCTTTCTCTCTGTGTGTTGCTCATAATTATAGAATCTTTGTGTTTCAAATGAGATTATGCCATTTAGGTTGGGCACATGACATTTCCCTCAAGGCCAAGGCTGAGTAGCTTTCTGGTACTGAGCAGTGACATTCTCCACAGAGAGAGAGACATTCTGAGTCACCTGAATCTGTACCACGGTCCTCAGAGGGAGACAGTCAGTAGAAGCTAGCACCTCCCATAATTGACCTTGGGACCTGAAATTGGATCATTGCCAAGGCTGGTTCCAGAGTCATTCTCCCCTCCCTTACTGTGCCAGAACTGCCCTGGCATACCAACCTTTCTCCAGCAGCCTCTAGAGTGCCTCTGAGGCCATCTCTTCCCACACAGAATAAAGGGATCCTCTGGGTTCTTATTTGCAGTCAGGGGGACTCACGTCTTCAGTTCCCTGGGCTCAGAGAGTGGCCGATCAGTTAGACACAAACCTTGGGCACATCATAGAGAACGCACAGCCAATGCTGTACCATTGAACAACTCTGAACGTGAGAGCCCGCAGCTGGCACAGGCACAGGCCTTTCACAGGGGCAGAACTGGGCTCAAGGAGGAGCAGCCCACAGGTAATGGGACAGCGGATTAGAGGAGACCACCTGGAAGGGCACAGGAAGCCGAGCCCGAACTTTATTCCAGGATACAATAATCGATTGTCTAAACATAGCACGACTGAAGACAGTGGTCAGGGTTTGACAACAAAGCCCGTGGTTTGCCTGCTTGAAAGAACTGTCAGGTTTGAGGAAGTGGGCGGGAAGGATCAAAAGTCCCTCTTCATCAGCCGGCCCATTCGGGAAAGTTGGCTGACCACTGTGAACTGTAAGATGTCTTACCTGAAAAATGGAGCACTAGGAGCTATTATGAAAATTAATGAAATGCAACAGATAAACTAACAGAAGACAGCTGCCCAATAAATCTTACTTCCCTTCTTTATTTATTCACGGGTTCTTTTTTAGCACGCTACACATATGCATGCCGTTATACATTATTATATATATTACATATGATACTATATATATAACATTATATATATATATAGGAGGAGGGGTTGTGTGTATCCCCTCCTCATCCCCTGCTGCTGTCCCCCTTTCTCCACCTCTGTTCATATCACATGCATCCCATTACAATCTTTCCTCCTCTCTCACATTCCCCTTCCTACTTTCATAACCTAAACAAAAGTATAGAAATTTAAATATAAATTACACATGTAAGAGAAAACATGTATTCGTATTTCTGAATCCAGCTTGTTCCACTTAACACAATGGTCTCCAGTGCCATCCATTTTCTGCAAACGGCATGATTTCACTCTTTTTTATGGCTGAAAAACTCCATTGTGTGCATGGATCACATTCCCTTTGTCTGATGGACTCCTAGCTTGGCTGCATTTCTTGGAGTGCAATTCTTGCACATTGTGAGTAGTGCAATGGAAACATGGATGTACCAGTATCTCTGTGGTGCATTGACTCAGCATCCTTCTGGTAAATTCCCTGGAGAGTTTACTCGAGTCATCTGGCAGTTTTGATGTCAAGGTTTTGAGGAACCTCCACAGGATTTCTATTCTGGCTGTACAAGTTTACATTCCCATCAGCACTGAACAAGAGTTCTTTCTCATTTAACTGGAGTGAAAAAGAATCTCAATCAGTTTTAATTTGCTTTTATCCAATGGACAGGAATATTGAATTCTTTTCCAAGTTATTTATTAACCATTTTAGGTTCTTATTCTACAAACTATAGCCTATTTTGTTGGTTGGATTATTTTACTTTAGCGTTTAATTTTTGCAGTCCATATAGTCTAGATTGCCACTTCCCTTTCTAGGGACAGTTGTACTGTGGTCATAACTTGAATCCACTCATTGCAGGGTTCCCTGGAGACCCTTATGATGCTTGGTGGGAAGGGGCTGTTACGTTTGCTCGCTAACGTATTGTCTTCATTCCATTAGAAAGCAAACTCAGAGGAATGGCCTTTTTCTGTCTCCTTTAGCTTGACTTCCAGTTCCTAATACAGGGTCTGGTCCACAGTGACAATGGGAAAAAACAACTCTTGATGAGTTACAGAAAGGAGATTGCTCATTTGCCTCCTCCTTCATTGTCTTTTAAGAAATGGTCTGTCTTGTTAATTTTTCCTTGTTTTGCTTGTGAGATAGAATCTCACTGTGTAGGCCAGGTTGGCCACAAATTCACCAGCACCTTGCCTCCACTCTCTGAGTGCTGGGATTGTAGGCATGCACCACCACACTCAGACTTAATTAATTTTTCCATCCAAGAATTGTCCTTTGTAAAGAATATTGCTGCATTTTTTTTAAAATTTAGCTGTCTATGCATTATCTACCCAGAACAGTGTATACTATGATAATAAGTAATATATTTAGGAACATGCATAAGATATCCAAATGAAAATAGCATGTGTGCGATCATGGGTGTCTCTGCAGAAAGAGGAGAGAACAGGCGTTTGACAAGAAAGGAGTGCTAGGCAGGGATCTGCAGATGTCCCGTGTTGTAGCTCATTTGGTTTTGTTTTCTTTTGTTTGAAGGAGTCATTTCTTTGCTTTTGTTTCCATTTTTGTCTTTTTGTTTTGTTTTTTCACTGTTTGTTTTTTGCACTGAGAATTAAATCCCAAGCCTTGAAAGTACTGGAAAAAATATTCTACCAGTTAGGTATATGCCCAGCCTCCCTCTCTTGATCTCCTGCCCCCTTTATTTTGTTTTGATGAAGGGCAGGTAATGGAAACACACAAAATGTAACTGAATCAGAGCAGGTAAGCCGAATGGAAGGGAGCTCTGATATAAAAAGAGCAGCAGGCATTGCTTCTACCCTAAAAGCTTGCAGAGAAATAGTCTTCCAAGTTTACAGATGGGGAAACTGAGGCCAAGCAATTTGCCCGAGGTCAGTCAGGCAGCAAACTGCTGAGGCAGATGGGGAAGCCAGGGCAGGAACTGTTAGCTATCTAACCCTTTCCTGCACCGAGGGTTCAGCTTGATTTCCCAGCAGATCCTAAAACCATCAGCAGAATTCACAGCGCATCCTCCCCTGGAAGAACCTGCCATTGCCCTTAGACAATGCTGCTCTCCAGAGGGTGAGGCCACTGCCTGTCCTTTAGCTGACGAATGCTGTACTTGTGAGAACCAGTTCATGATTAGGCCATATCAGTCCCCTTCCCCAAGTTCTAAATAACTTCCTAACCTTAGTAACTTCTCATGCACAGGTCATGTGATGGCTGTGACCCCCTGCAGCTTCTTCACTCAGCATCCAGGCTGGAGGGCAAGGACACATGGGACTTGTGGTGGGAGACATGAAGGGGAACAGAGACTTGCCGTGGCCTTTCAAGAGTTGGCCAGAACTTTTCGTCAGACCTGGATTGCATCACTTCCCCTCACTCCAAATACCCAAAGTGAGTCACATGACCAAGCCTGGCATCAGCAGGAAGGTAAGTGGTGTCCCTCCACGTACGGCACTATCTATGGATGGCGGCATCTGTATTCCACAGACGCCACGTGGTCTGCTTTTTCTCATCAGTAGGCAGGGGTTCTGTTCCATTCCAAGCAAACACAAGACTAAGAACTTGCTTTTTGTCGCTGACATGTCATTTGTTTGAGAGGCACAGGCTGCTGGAGAGAGTTGCAAATATCCCCCAAACTTTCCAGAAAATGCAGATCTGTGTGGGAAGAGCGATAAATAGCAAATGTCCCCATGACCCTTTCTAATGTCCTTGGTTTCTCCCCCAAAACTACCAGGGCCACACCAAACTGACTTAAAAATAATTCTCTTGGAGTGTAATTAGATTATAAAAATGCTTCAAAAGAAACAAATAGCATTGGTGCCCGGGTGGGCTCATTTTCCCATTGTGGGCTCTACAGTCCTGGGTGGAAGGGTGAGGTGCCCATATTTGCTGTGATATTTTGAAAGTCTTCACAGTCTCTGAGTGAATGAGCATTTTCAATCACTGGGCCTCACAAACTATGTGGCCAGTGTAGCTAGGAATAGATTACTCCTTCCTGGAACATTTCCCCTGACACCTCGGGTGATGCCAAGCACTTTTGTGCTGTGCCCTCGTTTGGCCCTGTGACTACAGCCCTCGACACCTCCATAGAGGAACTTCTCTCTATCTCCTCTTCCTCTCTGCTTCACGGGTTCCTTGAAAGCAGAGCAACGATGAACTTATAACTTTATTATGCAGATTTGATGAGTAAATGCTTATCTGATGTAACTTCATGTATCATATGAAGATATGATACCTTCATGAAGTTCCTAGTCTTGTGACTTCTTTTTTTAACTTGCAAGAGAACACCTCCTAAACCAGGCATAGGGTACATACGTATAACCCCAAAGTTTTGAGGTGGAAGAGAAGGATCAAGAGTTCAAGGTCAGTCTCAAGCTGGAGCCTGTGCTTATGACCTCCAGAGAGAGAGAGAGAGAGAGAGAGAGAGAGAGAGAGAGAGAGAGAAGAGAAAACATGTATTTGTCTTTCTGAATCCAGCTTATTTCATTTAATACAATGATCTCCAGTTCCATCTGTTTTCCTGAAAATGTCATGATTTCACCTTTTTTGGGGAGTGGGGGGGAGGGTTTCAAGATAAGGTATCCCAGTAGCTATGGAGTCAGTCCTGGAACTCGCTCTGTAGATCAGTCTGGCCTCGAACTCACAGAGATCTGCCTTCCAAGTGCTGGGATTAAAGGCATGTGCCAACAACCCCTGAAAATTTCACTTTTTTTTTTTTTAATGGTTGAAAAATTCACAACCATTCACAACCCTTCCACTTAGACTTCCCCACAAGGGAGAAAGGGGGTGGGGGAGGGTGGAGTCAAACACAGACAATAGCACAATAGCACATGCTCAGCCACACCATAGTGTTCTTCCTAGAGCCTTGTGGCAGCCAACAGCCAGCAAAATGATCAAAGCACAGTCCTCTTTACCTTCAGATCGCTGTGACTGTCCCCAGGAGGACACAGGATGGAGCTGCACTCTCAGGTCACTTGGATCTGTCCCCAGGTTCATGGTTGTCCTCTCCTGAAGTACAGATAATCATATGCTCCTTGATTTTAATTCTTGAAATTTTCATGCTCTGCCAAAAGCACAAGACAAGAGACAAATGCAAATTAGCATGCTCCAAAGGCAGAGCTAGAAATCCGCACACCATACATTATTCAGATCCCACACGGGAATTAATGCCTCTATTTTCAACTAATCAAGTCATTCTGATGCACAGCAAGTAGTAAATATAGAATAAATTTCAACAAACCCTAAAAGGACCTGCAGCTCTCTATGTACTCTTATCTCGGAATGAAAATAAACCGGAGTGTGGGGCACTTACGCTGAAAAGAATGCTGGGCAGTTAACCAGAAATCAAATGCGGAGAAATGACTACAGCATTAGCATCTCTTAGATGGCCACAGGCAGCATTGTGACACGCTAGCATGCACACACATATGCACACATGTATGCATGCACTCACAGGTTTAAGGCCTCCATGCTCCTGAGTTCAAATCCTGATAGCAATTTGCTAATAGTCAGTTTGAGGTATTTATGAAAACCTCTCTGAGGCTGTTCCTGCCTCTGTTAGATATAGAGGGTGAAACCTGCCACCTCGCAGGCTTATTGAGAGTGAGGAGAAGGTACGTGTGTGCAGGACAGTGCCCAGAGCCCGGGAAGCCTAGGTGACAGCTTCACGCCTTCCCAGTGGTCCTAGTGGCCGATTCCCAGAGAGTTGGGCATTTATTGCTTTCTCTTGCCCCATTCTCCTCTTCCCCACCAGATTAGTCTCTAATTAATGATGCTATCAATTCCAAGTCACAGTGACCAATAAAATAGTTTTGCAAAGAAATGCTCAGAATCTATGGATTTCTCTACTGATGGAGAGGAGTCTGCGTACATTTAGAAATAAATGGTTGAACACACACCAAAGATGCTCTTTCCAGTTGCTAGCACTGAGTAATCAGGAGAGGTCAAGCAGACAGACGGAAGCCTTGCTTTGCCCCACTGGGAGAACAAGAGGTGCCCAAAGAGGCACCTTGTCCAAAGAATTTCTTAGATTCATCCCAAAAGAACAGTCCTCTGTGACATTATCCTCCCTTAATGTTACCTTTAATGTACCTCACAAATAATATTTTGTATTTTAAAAACTCAGTAGTAAAGCTATAAAAAAAATCTTCAAATACATATGCCAAATAGTCTCTGTTTATTTTTTCATGTAATTCAAGGAGAAAAAAAAAAACAACAACGTAAAACCAGCAATTACCAGCAACTGCCTTGACCAAAATAACCAAATAGTTCCCCAGATCTTGCCTTGGCATGAAATTGCGTAGACGATCAATAGAATATATTTTAGTAACAGCAGAATTTCCTGCAAACCAGGTTTAAATGTTATCAACCGGCATGCATTGACGTCACAACCTGACACTAAACGTTCCAAGTAAACATAGTTTTACTCAACTCTGGAGAGTCCCAAGCCTGAAAAACTGAGTCTTCAATTAGAATGAGAGAGGCAGAAAGATCAGTTGCGTCAAAAAGGCTCTGACACCAACCGTTTCATCTCAGCAGCCCTAATCCTCCGAGTTGTTCAAGTGGAAGCAACAGATCCTTAGTTCCAAGGGTTTTGGACGTTATGATGAAACTGTGAGATGTGATTTTCTTTAACACTGCATAGGCCGGGCGGTGGCACACGCCTTTGATTCCAGCACTCAGGAGGCAGAGGCAGGTGGATCTCTGTGAGTTGAAGGCCAGTCTGGCCTACAGAGTGAGTTCCAGGACAGCCAGGGCAGTTACACAGAGAAATCCTGTCTCCAAAAGCCAAAACCAAATCCAAACCAAAAAATTGCATAGATAAGTGACCCTGAAGTCTTATGTGACTTCCAAACGCTACAGTAAAAGGGCAAGTCGGGGGAGGGCACAGTGCCACAGTGCTTGCCAGCACTGAAAATAAGTAAATAAGTAAGCTATATTAAGGCTCGGAACCTGAGGTCCACAGTGCACTACTGCCATGCCCAGCATTACACGCAAAAATGCGTATATCTATTTGAGGACATTTTTCTGGATGGAAAGGTCAGAGTTTTCAACGGATTCTGGAAAGGAGCCATCGTTTCTCTCTGAGCCCCTCCTACCACACCTTTTGTTTCTCAGAACTGATCCTCCCTGAATTCCACCCTGGCATCTTCCCCATCTGTAGCTCTACTACTAAGCTCCAAGCTCTGTGCACAAGGGAGCCACTCACTCAGGGGGCTCCCATTTACCGTAAACTCTTTCATTAACTCTGTGGGCTTCTCTGTTTACATTCTGGCTTGGTTATCTTGCTTTAAGACTCTTTCTATAGTCAAAGAACGGAAGGGTTAATTTTTAATTACTAGTCTTCTAGCAGTTTAATGCATGTTTTTTTAACAAGAAACCCTTCCTATCCATTGGTAACTCTGATTTACATGACGAGCTCTCTTCGTCCCCTCCCTCGAATGGCTAGCAAGTTACCCCAGCACCATTCAGGAACAGCTCATCTGCGTATGACACGCTGACTCTTCACATGTATTTGGCCGGTTTTGAACTCAATATTGGTTCCATTTTCCTATCTCTTTGGAGCTAAGACCACAGTATTTAACTACTGAAGGTAGTTTGTTCTCTTGTTTTCTGGAGTGCAGGGGACTGAACCCAGGGCTTTGCACTGCAAGTATGCCCTATCACTGACTTTATCGACGAGGTCTATTCCTGTCTACCGTCTTTCCTAAAGTACAACTCTAGGAGCCTTGTGTAAAGTGGAATTTGTCTTTATGCAGTCCGTCCTTTAACAGTGAAATTCTGTTTTCCTTTACTTATAAATTATAATTCTGAAGGCTGAGGCTATAACTCAACTGGTAAAACATTTGCTTTTCACCTACAAGATGTCAATCACCTGGGCTCAACTCCAGTACAGCAAAAACTAGACAAATACTACCAATTTTAGTTACAAAAACTGTTGTTTCCAACATTTCAATTTTTAACGTGATTACTTACTAAGAAGTTAATTTTTTCAAAAGTAAATTCACTTACTGTTTCTAAAAACCACTGCAGCTGGGTTTCCTGTCTTACCAAACAGACATCATGCCACCTACCGAGATCATGGCAATTCCCTCTGCCCCCTTCCAAGATACACACTCCTGGTCCACTTTTTATCCAGTAGCATAGTGAAGTGCCCAGTGAAATCTATGAGTCCACGCTTGCATTTCTAGGGTTGGTTCCATTTTTATAGTCGGAGGAAATTATGACATATTCTCTTTGATTTTTCTCCCACGGGTCTCACTGAACAGCTTTGGCTGGAATCCTCGTCTAGATAAAGTTGCCTTCAGCTCACAGAGATCCGCCTACCACCATATCAGTGGGCAATGTCAGAAATTTTAATCTAAGGGTGTTAAACACTGGATAAGATTCAATTGACAGCTGCACACAATTGATACAAAGAGATTTTAAGAAAATACTGATTTTTTCCCCTTTCCTGGCAGATTGTTGTGAAATTGATAAAAGAAAAAGTAAAAATTGGATTATATTTAGAAAGCTGATAATTCTGCTAAGTCTAATTTTAAAAACAAAATAAACAAACAAAAAACCATAGGGCCATGTTTCTCCATGAAAGCTAAGAGACATCAAATCTACCTCTCTACACCACTTCTCATTTACTAGCTGAACACACCTAAAAACTGGTTCAGAGTTAACTTGCATGTCTAAACACAAAACCAAGGCTGTGGAAGTTTGATGCCACATGTCTACATGACGGTTTTCAGGTGCCACGTCTGACTTCACAAAGTAAGACAGTTCGTTTCTAGAGCTGGAGACAATACAACTCAATGTTCTACCAAGTTCGCTGAGTTGACTGTGGGGCTGGACTAGATCCTGTTGCCAGCCACACTCACACAGTCCTACACACACACAGTTCTCCACACTCACACACACACACAGTCCTCCACACTCTCACACACAGTCCTCCACACTCACACAGTCCTACACACACACAGTCCTACACACTCACACAGTCCTACACACACACAGTTCTCCACACTCACACACACAGTCCTCCACGCTCTCACACACAGTCCTCCACACTCTCACACACAGTCCTCCACACTCACACACACAGTCCTCCACACTCACACACACAGTCCTCCACACTCACACTCACACACACAGTCCTCCACACTCACACACACAGTCCTCCACACTCTCACACACAGTCCTCCACACTCACACACACAGTCCTCCACACTCTCACACACAGTCCTCCACACTCACACACACAGTCCTCCACACTCACACACACACACACAGTCCTCCACACTCTCACACACAGTCCTCCACACTCACACTCACACACACAGTCCTCCACACTCACACACACAGTCCTCCACACTCACACTCACACACACAGTCCTCCACACTCACACACACAGTCCTCCACACTCACACTCACACACACAGTCCTCCACTCACACACACAGTCCTCCACACTCACACACACAGTCCTCCACTCTCACACACAGTCCTCCACTCTCACACACAGTCCTCCACACTCACACACACAGTCCTCCACACTCACACAGCCTTGTTTCACCTGGTATCACAGGCCTGACTAGAAATACTCAAATTAGGGGCTGGGGAGATGGCTCAGAGGTTAAGAGCGCTGACTACTCTTGCAGAGGGCCCCAGTTTGTTTCCTAGCACCTACACAGTGGCTGGCTCACAACCATCTGTAACTCCAGTTTCAGAGAAGAGAAGGCCTTCTTCTGACCTCTGAGGACACCCGGTGCACAGACATGTATGAGGCAAAACACTTGTACACATAAAGTAAATAAACCTAAAAACAAAAACAAAAAAAATACTCAAATTGGTGCCTTCGACTCCCTGAAAGTTTCTTTATTGTTATCTAGCATATTAATTTAGTAGGAAATAACTTCTTACAAAATGTATTTGTGGCTTTTGATCTTACAGAACTGTTTTCCTAGAGGTTTAAAGAACTAATAAGTGTTTGAAAAGCGTAACCACCTCCAACACTTCTATGTGTGAGGAAGTAGGAAGTAAAGCCGATGAGTCTTCGTGACACAGGGGCGCATTCCAATCACTGGAAGCTAGGCACACCCATTCACGAGTGTCACAAAGCACTCCAAACCACAGAGGAAGGAATATCTGAATGGAGCTGATAACAGCCCGGCCTGAGGAGAAAGCACAGTGACCCATTACAAGCAATTGAAAAGTTCCATAGAAAAAAATGGCAGAGCCGGAAATTCCTGACCAGTAGTGTAAGCCCTCACACAAACGCAGTGGCAGATAAGTGCATTTTTATGACTCTGCTTCTGCCTGCTGCTTATTACCTCTCCAGTTATGTCACCTGCTACACGGATTATAGCCTCATTCTCACTCCATTTAGTGGTATGATTCAATAAACTGTGACTTCATCTTAATCATCTCAAAATACCCTTGGCCTTTGCAAAGCAGATGAAGAGGTTAACTACTAAAATAGTGGAAAAAAATTGCTTTAAGTTCATCCTCGGGGAAATCATTACGTTGAGGATTCGATAAACCATGCCCTAATTTGCTAGCACATAGGCAGGACATTAGGCTTGGATGCTGAGGAATGTGATGAAGGCTACAACTGCCCGACCATCAAGAAGATGCTGGGTGGAGAGAGAAGAAGGTGACCTAATAACACACGGTGTTCTGTGTACAGGGAAATACTGGCGGAGATGTCTTACTCGTGTGGCCTCACTTCCTTCTCACACACTGCTGCACAGTACTACGCTCATTCTCCAAATCAGAAAGCGGGGTTTCTTAGAGCTCCAGTGACAATCCATGTCCCTACACAACCTAGGCAGAACTAGATTTAGTAACCGGCTCCACCACCTCCTGCTTCCACCAGGCTAAGCAAACCCCAGATCCTCACTTCCCTCAGCGAGAGTGGTGCCCCCCCCTCACCCCCTCCAGAGCTTACCAGAATACCTAACCAGCAAAACTAGACACAAGAGGCAGCTGCTTTGGTTAACTAAACAAACAGTTAAACCAATAAGCGAAAGTGATAGGACGGGTTTCCAAACAGTTTCCTGGGACACTTTGTTTTCAAACATTGGCTGATGCAATGCTGAGTTGTATTTTCCCAGCAAGGTCTGACTGGTTGTCATGAATCACTTCCTTCATGTTCTCGGGAGAGATACAACTGGGCAGGCCAGGTCCCCACCCCGCTTCATCTTAACCAGCCACACACTGCAGGTAAGCACGCGGCTGGAACCGCTCCCAGTGACACTTCAAGGAGTCTCAGAAGCCTCCTGGACAGTACAGAAAGTGTGGGCTGCTGCCTAGCGGGGCACTCCCAGGGACGGCGAGGTGTCCCTAGACTGAGAGCCAGGACTCCCTTGGGCATTTCCCACTTTTCTTGTCAACTACACTTGGCTTCCAAATGAAGTCTAAGGAGGAACTATAACATAAGCAGGGAGCAGTAGAACAGCATCTCACTGGAGTGCTTTACAGATTCAAATCTGTACTTATTGTAAGTTACCTAGTCAGGCTTTAAAGAACACAGAGAATGCAAGATTGACGGTTATTCGGTGATAGCGACGCAGTCTTCGGCATGCAAATATGTCCTTTTGTTCTGTCTCCACCGCTTCTGAAACAGCCGACTAACCAGCAACTGCGTGTGTGAGAACAGTTCTTGTTTGTGTGTGTGTCTTGTTTTGCTTCGTGTTGTCTGAAACTTGTTCTTGTGTGTGCGCTTATGTTTGACAGTTTCTGTCATGTTTCAAACAGCTACCTCTCGAGACTATGCTGAAATATGCATACAAACAAGTTAACCACGCATCTTCACGCTACCATTATTTTATTTATTGCAACTGTGGAGACGTGCAGCTGAAATGGTAGCATAGCTAGAGGACGCAAGGGAATTATGGGAAAACTACTACAAACAATGAAAACTAATCCAGTATGACACCTGACTGTCATACATGGAGAAGTCAGTAATTCCCCAGGCATCTGAACAACTGAAAGATTTATCAGGGCGGGCCAGAGAGAGGGCTCAACAGAGACAGGTCTTTGATTCCAATCTTGATGACCTAAACTCCAAGCAGACTTGAGTTTGATTCCCAGGGCTGAGATGGTGGAAAGACAAAAAAATGTGTGAGTGCATGCATGCATGCATGTAAGTGTGCATGTGTGTGTGCATGTGTGTGAATGTGTGTGTGCATGTGTGTGTGTGTGTGTGTGCATGCGTGTGTGTGTGTGTGCGTGCATGCGCACACAAACAAATAAAAGAAAAATAAGGTATAATAGAAGGAATTACTCTACAAAGACAGCAAGACAAACAGCAACCTCTTTGCAAAGTCTAAAGAAAATAGAAATTGGTGTCATGGTTTTGTTTTTTTTAAAAAACCCGTTAACTTTAAAATATTGGCATCAACAAAAAATTCTAAGAGGATTTTTCAGTTTGAACAGATTTCCTTTGTAAAACCATAGTAATGAACAGTAAAAGCCAAGATGAACTATGTCAAAGGAAACAGAAGAGGCACAAGGAAGGACTGAGGAGGTGATTAAAACCACAAGGTGAGGAGGAAGGAGGTCCCGACAGGCATCTGCCCTGCGCACTTCTGCCTCTTGACTCCAGGAAGTGAAAGCCGATGCCTCGTCATCATCTTAGAACTTTGCTTTTAGGCTACGGAGGGGCTCCACTGTTAAAAGCACTTGCTGATCTTGAGAAGAGCCAGGTTCAGTTC
The DNA here is from genome assembly GCF_982192425.1 of Myodes glareolus. NCBI lineage: Eukaryota > Metazoa > Chordata > Mammalia > Rodentia > Cricetidae > Myodes > Myodes glareolus. The sequence goes on along the minus strand of NC_142044.1, from coordinate 59,458,959 downwards.
CCAGCACAGCATAAACACCAGTTACAAGGATAGGACGGCCCCTTCTGGTCTCTACAGGTACTACAAGCACATGGTGCATATACAAACATGCTGGCAAAGCATTCATACACATAAAAAAATTGTCTTCTTTTGTTGGTGTACAAAAGAGTTCCAAAATAGCCCGGAATGGAGTATAACAAAGATTTATTCATTAGGGGGCAAACTCGTAGAAACAGAAGCAATCGCAGTCCTCTGCGTGTGCTGGGAACTGAAACTGAATTCAGCAGCCAAGAGGCCCATGCATTCATTCTTTCTGTCTGTATTTATAGTACATGAAATCATGCTCAAAGTGGGCCAGTATCTTAAAAACTATTGGCTGAAGGAGTTCCCACAGCATTCTTCTAAAAAAAATTATTTCACACATGTACACAATTTAAATAATAAATTATTTTAATACATAAATGTTAAATGAAGTTTATAGTGTTTTTCTGCTCTATAAAATTAAGGAAAACATGCCTGTTGCATTTTAAGATCTGGAATCCATTTATAGATATTAGGTTGACTATCTTAACCTGGGATTGGGTATACCTCTGCCACAGAGATGCATTTTGAAAGTTTCATAATACAAATAATAAGGTAGTCATGGCTTTCAAAAACACTTAACACAGAGATGGAGATTTGACTCAGTGGATAAAGATCTTGCCACAATGGGTCCCAGAACGCTGATTAAAACGGGGCAGGTGTAGCAGCTACCTATAACGCCAGCACTTGGATGCTAAAGACAAAGGATGCCTGGGAAAGAACAGCCAGATTCAACAAGAGTCCTTGACTTAATACATAGAACAGAGGGTGATTAGGGAAGACACTGATTCCTGCTTTGGTTCTCCACATGTATACCTAAACATGTAAGCTGGACACACAAGGACACACAAACAAAAATGCTTAACATTAAGCCCTAACATTTGCTATAGTCATTTTTAAAAGGTCGGAGGAAGGGGGAGGAGCTACAGTTTGTGTAACTCCTCCCTAGGAAATATTAATACAACTACACTATTAACTTTCCCTTCCTCTTCTCCCTACTGCTTCAGTAAAATGGAAACTATAATATGTGATATAATGCTCGACATACAGAGGAATATTTACTGAACAAATAATAACTAAGAGTTCTCTTTTGGTAAGTTATCTTTTGGAGACCTAATGACACGGTATTTTAAAACTATGTCGACACGGGCTTTTTAAAGGTTAACAAGAATAAAAATAGTTTAATATAAAAAGTAATCAAAGTCGGGTATGGTGGCGCATGCCTTTAATTCCAGCATTTGGGAGGCAGAGGCAGGCAGATCTCTGTGAGTCCAAGGCCAGCCTACCCTACAAAGTGAGTTATAGAACGGCCAGGGCTACACAGAGAAACCCTGTCTCAAAGCCTCCCACCAAGAAAAAAATAATAAAAAGAAAATCAGTCTCATGGTTTCAAACACAGACAGACAGCAATGGTTTCCAACTGTTCTTCTGCAATCAACGGGTCATCAGTCTCACTCATTGCCCCATTGCAGTTATAGCAGCAAAACATGAGCAGCTCACAATAGAGGACCGGAGTGGGATACAGCCTGGCACATTTGTGCAGCAGAATACCATGCAGTTGTTTAAAAATAAAATGGATCTGTGATGGAGAGATGTCTCCGTGGTTAAAACCACTTGCTGCTCTTGCAGTGGTCCTGGGTTCAATTCCTAGCATCCACATCGAACGGCTGAGAACCATATATAAATTTAAGATATAAGTGTGGAGTAAATGCCTATTTACTTCTGATGAAAATACCTTACTCCAACCCTAACCTTTGGGGACATTCAGGTTTTGAGAAATGTTGGTAAAATGTTGGGGAATATTATTTTAAGGCGTATGACTTTTGTTTATGCTGCATTTATTTAACTGTAAAGCTGTGGTTCTTTGCCTGTCTAAAACACCTGATGGTCCTAATAAAATGATGAACAGCCAATAGTGAGGCAGGAACAAAGATAGGTGGGTCTGGCAGGCAGAGCGTATAAGTAGAAGGAGAAATTTCAGAGGAGAGAGAAAAGAGGGGCAAGAGAACAAGGAGAGGAGGAGGTCAGGGGCCAGTCATCCATTCAGTCACGGAGTAAGAAGTAAACTAAGGGATACAGAAATAGAGAAAAATAAAAGCCCAGAGGCAAAAGGTAGGCAAGATAATTTAAGATAACAAAAGCTGGCAAGAAACAAGCCAAGATAAGGCCAAGCATTCATAACTAAGAATAAGCCTCCATGTGTGATTTGAGAGCTGGGTGGTGGGCCCCTCAAAAAGCAAAGAGTAAAACATCACACAACAGAAAAAATTAAAACCCTTACTCCATGAGATACATATAGACAGACATATAAAAACAGGAGACTCTGGAGAGATGGCTCAGAAGAGCACTGATTGCCTTCCAAAGGACCTGAGTTTAATTCCCAAAACGCACATGACTGCTCAAATTGTCTGTAATTCCAATCTCAGGGGATCCAACCAAGCATGCAATTGGTGCACAGACATAAATGCAGACAAAATACCCATATACAAAAAATAAATTAATTAATTAAATTTTAAAAAATAGAAGCCATAAACTCTAGATTTAATGTGATAGTATGACAAAAATCTGTTGATGGGACTGTGCTAGCTAGTTTGATGTCAACCTGTCACAAGCTAGAGTCATCTGAGAGGAGGGAACCTAACTGAGAAAATGCCTCCTTAAGATTGAGCTATAAGCAAGCCTGTAGGGCATTTTTGATTGACGTGAGAGGGCACAGCCCATTGTGGTGCTGCCATTCCTGGTCTTGTGATCCTGGGTTCTATAAGAAAGCAGGTTGAGCAAGCCATGAAGACAGTGAGCACACTCCTTGACAGCCCCACCTGCTCCCAGGTTCTGCTGCTTGGGTTCCTGCCTGCTTTCCCTCAAAGGACTGTGCGATGTGAGCCAAGTAAACCCTTTCCTCCTCCAAGCTGCTTTGTTCATGGTGTTTGGTCCTAACAACAAAAACCCTAATTAGCACAGGACCTGAACCCCAAAGGGTTAACATGATTCTATTCATGATGCAATCAGAGAGGTGGTATAGCTAACTAAGTTGGTAGAGTACTTGCCTAGCATGCACCAAATCCAGGTGTGGTGGTGCATTCCTATAATCTCACTCCGTGCTGGAGAAGTGGAGACAAGAGAAGCAGAAGTTCAAGGTTGTCCTGGGCTACATAGTGAGTTTAAAGTTAGCCTGCTATACAAAAGTCTCTGTCTAAAAAACTGAAAGGAAGGAAGGAAAAGACAGAAGATGAGACTAAGAAAAAATATAATCAGAACATAACACATGGGGCATACTTTACCTAACAAAAGTATAAATCTCAAGAGACTACTAAAAAACATGACTAAACACATGTGGATCATAGTCAAATTTCAAGTTGTGGGGAGGATGAATATGCATTTCAGGGGTAGAATGAGTGCTTAACATTGGCAAGGCCCAAGTTTAATCCTTCAGCCTCAAAATATGTGTCTCTGTGTGTGTGTATACACATACACATGCATATATACACATAATATATATATATATTGGGGTGAGGAAAAATACCTGTAAATGATACGTGTGAAACAATTAGAGGAATACAAATATAGATTTCCTTCAAGATCATCTTGTGGAGTTATTTGGTTTGCAGGCATAGTTGTGCCTGCTGCTTGCAGACGGTAAAGTTCATGCTGCCTCTACTTTCATGGTTCAGAACAGTAGAGTCTGAGTAGAGGAATGAGACAAAAATGCTGGTAACACTGTGTGAAGGGTCTACAAATACCAGCGTACTATCTTTCTAATGCTCTGTAAGTCTGAATTGTTTCTATATAAAAAGTTAAAGGAAAATTTTCTTTCATCCTCTTAGAATTCTAACAAGTCATATCTACCAGCAAGTTTTCCATCTTCCTCTTGATTGCCAGACACAGATTGGCAACTCTGTTCATGGAATCCAGGTCTTGATTGCTTTCGTTCAGAGTACTATGAGGCACAGACACTGCCTCAACCTGAGCTGCTGCTTCCTGAGTCTTTGTCTAAAGTATGAACTTAGTGACTTGAGGGTTGATGTTCTGAGCCTCTATATAGAAGCATGATTAGGAGAGGTAATAGCCTAAGAGAAATTAAGACTGGAATCAGTCTGCTGAGCTTTAGGACTGGGTCTCAACCTGTGGGTCTTGACCCTCACAGGGGTCACTCAGCAGATATCCTGCATCCGATATTTACATCACGATTCATAACAGTAGCAAAATTATAGTTATGAAGTAGCAGTGAGATAATTTTATGGTTGGGGGTCAGCACAACATAAGGAACTGTATTAAAGGGTTACAGCATTCGGAGGACTGAGAACCACTGCTCTACAGTAAACGGAGAAACCGATTATATGGGAGGATGAAAAACGTCGAAAGCAAACCACCAAAATAAATTGTTGGGCTGCCTCTCACAAGTAAGGCTAAATTCAAGCCTTGCTCCAGTAGCTTAACACCTTGGCATGAGTGTGGAAGTACAAAGAACACCCGAAGGGAAGCAAGTGCTGATGTGTACACTGTCATCTGTACACGCTTGGTCCAACACCTACCTGTTCACCTTTCATTCTGCAATAGTAGCCCGACAGTGTTATCCACGATGCTGGAGCTGCAGAGCCCATCATTGGCAACATAGTACCTTTCTCATTTGCAGTAAATAAAACCATTTCAAGCACACTGGAAACTACATGACAGGACGCACAGCAGATGGAGCACACTGAGCATGCGCAGAGAATGCTGCCCTGTCTCCCGTCTAGTCTCCATCCAGGAATGGAGACCGTTGGAACAGTGGCAGAAGACCAGCGCGGACTGTCACTACATGTGTGCGGAGCAAGCTAACAGAATTGGGTTTTCTTTGAGAACATGAAGAAGCTCCTGTGCTTCCCGCAAAAACAAAAGTCAGATATTCCTATTGAAATCAGTGTTTCACCTTTTAACAAATGTCTCCATCAAGGTGTGATGATGCACACCTATAATCTCAACCCTTGGGGAGCAATCAGAAAGATCACCGGTTCAGAGGCAACCTGGGCTACCAATCAGACTATCTCAGAAAACTAAAGAAAAATAAATGCTTCCTCCTGTTGTGATTTACCCCATTCCTTCTCTGTTTTCATGTTTCCTTTTCTTCTGAGAGGTGTCTGTAAAAAAACAAATATGTGTATGTGCTCCAAATAGTTAACTGCAGAAGTTTATGAAATAAGGCTGTATTATTTACAATAAGGTAGAGGAGACCCAACTCATCCCTTTACTGAAGCCATGATAACTGTAGACACTGAGATTAGTTAAAGATATAGCAAAGATTAGCAGCCAACGGCAACAATTCAGTCTTAAGATAATTTTCTAGAATAGATGGATCTAGGCCTGGCATTCCCTGCCTGCCTGTAGCAAACTTCCTAGAGCATCCTTCTTTCCTATCTATCCTGTCAGTCAGGGACACATTAAAAGAGAATGAAAGAAGAAAGAAGGCGGGCAGTTGTAGCAGATGACTTTAATCCCAGTACTTGGGAAGCAGAGGTAGGCAGATTTCTGTGAGTTCAAGGACAGGCTCCAAAGCTACACAGAGAAACCCTGTCTCAAAAAAAATTAATTAAAAATAAAAGAAAAAAGAAGAAAGAAAACTCTCCTAATGGCAATAGAGAATGGAAAGCCATTTATGTCAATGCAGTGCTCAGGCACAGGCTCAAGGCACTGAAATCAACTGGGAAGTGCATATAACCTATGCAACATCAGATCTACCTCACGGTCACTCTAGATCTATTCGATCCCCCACTGCAGGATGCTGTACAGTTATCCTGAAATACAGTGGCTTCTATTTCCTGGCATTCCTCTCCTGACCACCACTGTTCATTGCCCTGCACCTAGAACATGAGAAATTTCAGATTTGCAGGCATGTAAATTAGCTTAGTATTAATACCAGAACTTGATCTGGCTAACAAAACTGGAATAGAATAGGGTCAGGGTAGGATAGGGTCAGGGTAGGGTAGAGTAGGGTAGGGTAGGATGGGGTAGGGTAGAGCACAGTAGAGCAGAATAGGTAGGGGAGGGTAGGATGGTGTAGGGTAGAGTTGGGTAGGGTAGGGTAGGTTAGGGTAGAGTAGGGTAGGGTAGGATAGGGTAAGGTAGAGCACAGTAGAGCAGAATAGGTAGGGAGGGGAGAGTGGGGTAGAGTAGGGGAGGGGAGAATAGGATAGGATAGGGTAGGGTAGGGTAGGGCAGGGTAGGGTAGGGTAGGGTAGGGTAGGGTAGGGTACAGTAGAGCAGAATAGGTAGGGGAAGTGAGGGGAGGATAGGATAACTCTCACTACCCAAACAGTTTTGTTCTTTCTGGCTTGAGAACCTAGAAAACTCTCCATTCTCTTGATTTAGGTTTTATTTTGTTTTACTTTGTTTTTGTTTTGTTTTGTTTGGGGTCTTTAAAAAACCAAATAAACAGTTGAAGGCATCTGCAGCTGGGAATGGTACAACTCACGGGCCCAAGGCAAGGAAAATAATCAATGAGATATACCCCTAGCTCACCTCTTCTGTCAATGACTGCCAAAAACTGAAAAAGATGAGAAGTATTTTGTCTCTTCGTGTCAAAACTATGAGGTAGCTTCTCTTCTCCATGCATTTGTCATGGAGTGCACCAAGTTTTATTATCAATTAATATTCAGTGATTGACTTGTGTAAGAGCCCTGATGCTAAGAAATGACCAGTACTATATAGATACAGAGTAGAGAAGAGGAGGCTTTCTCTGTGTGCCTGCAAGCCTGCACCTCAACAGATAGAAACAGTGAACACCAATGCCAAGTCAAACCCGAGGGAAGGAAGCAGAGGGAAACACATGCAACCAAATTCCAGGAGGACATGATTTCAGGAGGATCATGAGGAAATGATCTTTCCCTAAGGCTGGACAGGTATGCTACCCTCAGATGGTGCAGAAGTAGAGACAAGTGCCATCAGGACCCAGCTATAAATAGCAGCTTTCCCTGTGACCTTGCCACTCTGCCCAAGTTAGAATTGGATTCCTGGCGCAGAAATTAGGCCTCAATCCCAAGGCCTCCTTTCCCAAATGCAGCGCTCCAAAGGCTCTAGGAGAATGGGAAACCAATGACCAGTGGAAGCTCAGGAGCTGGGCAGCTTCTTGAACATTCCTTCTGCCCATTTTCCCATCACAAAACAGCTGTGGTACAAGCATATGACATGCGCTGTTCATTTAATCTTCAGCAGAAGAACTTTAAAGCATTATTAAAATATTAATAGCAGTAATTGATCATAGGTTCCTCCTTTAGAGATGATGAAATTAGAGTTCTGAGGAATTTACATCCAGCCCTGACCCTTTGTATTACTGTAACAGCACCTGCCTACGCAAGTACTGGAGGTTTAACGGTTACTGGGTGTGGACTAACAACTGAATGGTTCTGCCATTACTTTCTTCTTCTTTTCTTTTTTGATAAAAGGACCTACTATGTAGCCCAACTTGGCCTAGAATGCCAGTTCTTATAGATTCTGCTCCCTATGCTAGGACTGCAGGACGGAGTCTGCTACCACCAGGCCCAGCCCATTGTCGCTACTTTAATGCAGTTGATACTCATTCTCCCTCAACAGATTAGCAACACATATAGTAGCAATTCTAACCTAATGCCTAAAGACATTTTGAAAACCAGATAACAAATCTAATATAAAATGCAATGTTTTATCATTAAAATGTATTTTTGAGGATTGCTGGGAAATTAAGTGAAATTCAGTACAAACTGAAATAGTCTCCCATGTATATGCTCTTAAAAGTTCAGAAGGGGGTTGGAGAGATGGCTCAGTGGTTAAGAGCACTGATTACTCTTCCAGAGGACCTTGGTTCAATTCCCACTACCCATATGGCAGCTCACAACTGTCTGTAACTCCAGTTCCAGGAGACCCAACACTCTCACATATATGCAGAAAAACATCAAAATAAAAATTTTAAAAAGGATGATCCTTCAATTCTGCAAGGTCATCTGGATCCATTAAAATTTGTGTGTGTGTATGTGTGTGTGTGTGTCTGTGTGTGTGTGTATGTGTGTGTGTCTGTGTGTGTATGTGTCTGTGTGTGTGTGTCTGTGTGTGTGTCTGTGTGTGTGTGTCTGTGTGTGTGTGTATCAAGTGCTGTTTCAGTCTTAGCTTTGAATTCATTTTTTCAATATAAAGAAAATAGCTACACTAAAATATTTAAGCCTCTGGCAACCAAATTAAACATATATCCAGTACATGGTATACATCTGAAGAAGAGTTTCCTAAAAATATATAAAACTGTGATTGCTTTTCATCATTTCCTTCCTAATTGCCAACTAACGTCCCCAGGTCTGAAAGGACCATTCTGAAGCACACATCTATTTATAATAGTGTGTTCATTGTCTTCCTTCCTCCAGCACATTGCCTGTGACCTTCGCCATTTCAAGATGGGTGACACAGTGCCATCAACGTGTGTTTAGGAAGCCATAGGCATCTTGTAAGAGATCTCATAGCTGTTCAAAGCAATAAAGAGTGACAAGGACAATTCTATACTGTAGTACTGCCTGTCAGGAGAAAATGTCACCCTTACATAAAGTACCCAGAGGCCTAATTAAGAGTGACAAGAGAATGGTTTTCTGGGTACAGCAATGAGGAAGCTGGAGTGAATGCTGGCAGCAGGAGGAGATACGGTCTCCGGAATATGTGCCCGTACAACCAGTCTTCGCCCAAGTATCCAGGTGAGAGTCGTGAGCCTGGGCCTACATTGTGGATGGCAAGGGCTGCCCAAGATGGCGGCATTCGGAAAGAGGAGCCCGTGAGAACCTTTACGGGGAAATGCGGTCGGGAGCTTTCCGACTTGACTGAAAGCATCACTATGAACCCTCCAGGCACCTACGAAGAACATTAAAGGGGTTTTAACGCCACAGTTCCTGAACACTCCCTGCTCACAACACTGATCCATACAGTCCCCGCAGCACTATAAATAAATCCCGCCTGAAGGTCTCCTTCCTGTTCACACGCTTCTCCATAAATCCTGCTCATAGCTCTATTCTTTTATCTAACTTTCATCTCTGTGATTCCTGTCTGTCAGGAACAAAAGGTCCAAATAAACGGGGCTCCAGATGCCTGCTCAGTTAACTGCTCCCTGAAAGCGGCTCCTTCCCAGGAGGGGGGAAAGAAGAGGAAGTGTTCCTGCAGCCCAACATCAAGGCCGTCTGTGTCGTGATAGACTCCGTGGGTCCTCACTAGCGATGCGTCCCAGCATCTCATAATTCTGGGGTGTATCACTGCCGTCGAGAAGTCCTGGGAGAAGCCTTCCAGAGGTTCCTGCCATATCACAGGCCCCTTCTCAGAGAGGCAGGGACCACTCTGGGCAGCTGAGGAGAGTGGACATCCGTCCTCCTCAGAGTCAAGGGTGACTTCTGAGATGGACCAGTCTCTTCTAATGTGGATTTTTTTTCACCCTCCAGAACATGCATAGCCCTCACTTCTATCAGTACCACTCACATGTTAGCCTCATTGAGAGCCCAGCTCCTCTCTTTGGAAGCTATGGGGCCTGTCTGGGTCTGTCTTCTCGCTTTTGAGAAGAGTATAGTGCATTGATTGCTACTGTGTGGATTAAATTGGTTTATGTGTAGAAGGCTCTGGAACACTTGCTGGAGCCCAGTAGATTCCAAACGACTGTCAGCCACCGTCTGTTACCAGTACCACTGGCAGCGGTAGTATTACTGCTGTCTGTCATCCGCGCAAGTGACCCCTACACTATTGTCCCTTCATCTGCTGTAGTGAGTTTGAACACCACTGTAAAGTCTGTGCAAGGGGGTGAGCTTCGCAAAGCCTGGCCGTCTTTGTCGTGATGGGCTCCATGGGTCCTCACTAGCGATGACACTAGAGTGCCAGAAGCTGGGACTCCCAGGGAGAATTTATCATCTCTTGAAAAAAGAGGGTAACAATATGTGTGGGGTGGGGGAGACACTCTAAACTAAATCCTATACCCAAACCCATTCCCTCAGACAGAAGTCTTGAAGACCAGACAATCAGTTCTTCTCTCGGAGTTCCTGCACAATAAGCCATCCTGAAGACTATCCTAGACACTGTGTGGAACTAAGAAGGCCATCACTCTTAGGTTGACACGTTCCTGTCTACTGACTATGGGAGTGGACTCCAATCCGTCGATGGCCAGTGGGCGATCGCCCCTGCTCTTCTCTCTCCCTCACACGCACAACACACATGCCTCTCTGCTCTGGTTCCCTGGCCACCAAGATGGATTTTCATTTATACAGAGTATCTGTGTTACTTTCCTCCCACCAGAGAGAAGGATTCAGATGCCAATGGATGGAGGTGGTAAGGGATTTGGTGTTGGGAGAAGCCACTTTGATCTCAGTGGTTAATGCTGCGAGGTACTTTTCTTGCCTTAATAAGCTAAACAGAGTCCATTAGCTTCGCGCTGCCTCCCAAGAGCTTCATTGACTGCCACACGACCCTAGAAAAGCAGCACTCCAACCTCCTCAGCTCCACTTACTGAATTTGCTTTATTGTTTGCATTCGGTAGACTTCGAATTAACCTTCGTAGTACTTGTCACCCTTCCTGGCATCGCACCCTCCTACCCGACCAGCCACACTAGAACTCTGTGATCCTGCTTAGGGTGTTTGGATTCACCAGAATCCCTTGGAGGGTGTTTAGCCAGGCAGGCTAGCTGCAGAACCCCACTGAAGGTGTTCACAGACTCGTCACAAGGCTCTAAAGTGCACACGGACAGAGCCCAGGTCTGGAAAGACGGTCCCAGAAAACCTACTCTTTTGACGCCTGTGACTTTTACCATCTACCATTCCCCCTCATCTAGAGATCAGTCAGCCTTGAATTACTGTCTTTCCTGCTCCTCTTTCCCCGGGACCCGGAATTCCTGTCCCCTCGTGGTTTCCTTTTCCTTCTCTAGGCCCATCTGACCTCCCCACATCTAACTGGCTTCCAGCTCAAGCCGGTGCTTCCTCCCCAGTCATCCGCCCTTCCCACATGTAAACGTTCCCACCTTGAAGCCTTTTCCTCGGCCCTCATAGCGGCTTTGATCTCTGCTGCACAACATGGGTTTCAGGGGCTTCTATAGTGCTTTTATATCTCGCCGGGTTTCACGGTCTCGAGATTGGCTAAAAATTACAGTACAAAGGAAGCCATTATACTTTCATACTTTAGCGTAACTGCCAAAACTGTATAGTTAAAGCCCTCTGCTGTACCACGCTTATTGCGCTGTAGCCCCTTGTTTACATACCTGTTCCCCTGATCAGAATGAAAGGGCAAGTTTGTGCCACATGTTATACATGAAACTTCACTTATGGTGTTATAATGGTACGCACTGGGTGCTAACTCTTATCAACGGACCACGGTGCAGTGTGAAATTCAGTTGCCTACTTGATGCAGAGCCTTGTTAATGCAGATATCAGTCATTGCAGTAACAATCCCACCATTTCTGTCATGTCTGATATGACAGGTCCTACTATTCAGACCACTTCTGTTTTTTGTTTATATTGCTTGAGACAGGGTCTCCCGGAGCCCATACCAGCCTCAGACTTGACCTCATGACCCTTCTGCTCTCTCTGGAGTGCTGAATACAGATGTGTAGCACTTCTGGTTTTGTTCGTAAACTCTTTAACAAAGATCCCTCCATCACAGCACACGTGCCATTAAACGCCCCAAAGATGTGAAGTTAGCCCTGAATTCATGTGGGTTCCTTCAATTGTGTGATATTTTGCAAGTTCCGGGCCTAGTCTCAACAGACTGTGTGGTTTCCTTTTCTACTCTCTTGGGTTCCAGGCATGATGCAGAAACGCTTGCACCAGCTTCCCAAGTGACTGCAATGGACAAGGCTCTGCCCGTGAGTCATTCTGGCCACCGCTGCTTGTTGTCAACTGCACTTGAGCCTTATTCTGTTCCTGCTGCTGTCACCAAATACCTGAGACTGAGTATTGCAAACACAACAGAATGCATTCCTCACAGTGCTACAGGCTGAGAAGGCCAGGATCAAGGCACCATCAGACTGGTGTCTGTCCAAGGCTCCCCTGCTCCCTTCTTGCAGCATCCTCACACAGTAGAATGGTCAAACATGGTCCCCAATGCCTTACAAAGACACTAACCCAGTTCAGAAAAACAGAGGCCCCATGACCTAACCATGACCTAAAGCCTTGCCTCTTATTCCATCACATTACATGTTAAGTTTTCACACAGGAATTTGGAAGGAACAAGAACTGAACCATAAGAGGTTCTTTTTTCTCTCACTTTTTTTTTCAGACGGGGTCTCTAGCCAAGTTTCTGATCCTCCTGTCGCTATCTGCTGAGTACTCAATTGACAGACATGAGCTACCTTGCCCCATTTATATGGTGCTAGGGCTCAAACTCAGGGTTCATGCGTGCTTAGCAAGCCCCGTATTGAGCTACAGCCCCAATCTGAGCTATCCTGAGAAGTAAAGCTTTCTTGCCTCCAGCCCAGGCAAGCTCCCAAGCCACAGGAATGACCCAGCAGATATCAGCTGTTCACCTCAGACAGAACCAACCCACATACTAAGGCACTGTTCTTTAAACCACCATGTATTGAATGTTGATTGTTACACAATAACAGATAACATAACGGAGATAATAAGATACACCAGAGGGATACAAACCGAAAGAAAATGCAATTAAAAAGACAAACAAATAAGTAAGTCATACTATGAAATTTGGTAATTCTTGACACAAAGCTCCTTTCGCTCGTATAGGAAGGCAGGTATAAACAAACATCTCCACTACGCAAACACATGGAAGATGCTGTATTAACCTAACAAGCACCAAGGCAGGCATGGAACTGGGTGGACACCAGGGTTAGGCCTTCTGGTCACAGGCACAATGCTAACCAAGGTGTTTAGGTGTTTGGACGAGGAAAACCAAAATGTGGTCTTGATGAGGAGGTGGGAATGCAAACCACTGTTGCCCACTCAACACAGTCACTGGAACTGGGCAAGCTTCCAAATAGAAGTCAAACCTTAGACACAATGCCAAGCCCCTGAGACGCTGTGCAAAACTGAGGGCTAGGCAGTTAGAGCTCTTCCTACCACAGTCTCAAGAGCCCATCGGAGCCGAGCGGTGGTGGCGCATGACTTTAATCCCAGCACTCGGGAGGCAGAGGCAGGTGGACCTCTGTGAGTTTGAGGCCAGCCTGGTCTACAAGAGCTAGTTCCAGAACAGTCTCCAAAGCTTCAGAGAAACCCTGTCTTGAAAACAACAACAACAACAAAAAAAAAAAAAAAAAAGAGCCCATTGGAACACATTTCACAACTTCAGAAACAACGGATGAATGACAGGAAAACACTGTTATTGGCTCAATTATTTCTACCTCAAGATTTCTCTAGATTGCCTGAACACACTTTACCATTTGGTAACTTAGGCTTCCTTGTTCTTTATGACATTCTGCTTCGCTGACATAGCCACCTGAAAGCGCTTTTAAACTCTCTGCTTAGCAAACTCCCTAAAGAATATTCCCACATTTTAAAATCTTTGAAGTTAGACACATATTGTAAGCTTCCTGTCTTCTATTATCAAAAAACATCTGTTGACTGAAGAACCTTCTCGAAGCCCTGTGGGAAGTTTTCCAGCTGTCCAGGACGGATCAAAACTGTGATTTCTACTATGAACACTGAGTGTGCATTTAACCTGAAATTTGTACATAACAAAACACTGAGGAGAGGCGCCGTGATCTTCCTGTAGTCTCGCTAGGGGTATACCCATGAGTGTGTCCGGAGTGGCATATTACATCCGCGTCTGTTTAGGTCCACTCTGAATATTCCTAACAGCGCGGGCACTGTGTCTATTGACACACTACATAAAGCCTCCATGGCCCCCACACACTGGGCCCTGATTCTCTCCTGGGCATGAAGGTGTTTTCCTCAATACTCCTTCTGCCCCATTCCTCCAGCATAGCGACTCTGTTTTCTTCTGGAACTTGAGCTCAGTGAAAATGAGACCTCTGGAAATGTGAGCACCCTCAGCAGAATTGTTTTTCAAATTTTGTAGTTCAGCTGTGAACTGAGGAAGCTGAAGCCTCTTCTGTTCAATGTGCTTGAAGGTTTGACATTTAAATTTACCTTAAAATAGTCTTTGCATGAAAATCCAAGAAAGGGAGGACTGTGGTTTGTACCTTGGCCTGAACTTTTATATGAGTGGGACACAAACAGTGGCCGTGTTGAAGCTGGCTGTAGGATTTGCTGCTGGCTTTGATTAGAGCAGGAGCAGCCCAGGATCCAAAGAAACCAGTAATTCATATGACTAATTCTAGCTTTCACCTAACCCTCTACCCCGCCCCCGCCCCACCCAATCAGCATACATGGAAATGTTCCTAAAGTCATTCTGGTCTTCCGAACGACTGAGTCTCCTCATACCCTGCCTATTTCCACAAAGGAGAAGTGCTCCCTGGAGCGGAGCTTGCAAAGGCCAGCGACTCCCCCTGCGCAATCTTTCTGCGCAGGAGTGGGACGAAGCATCTCTCACTCTGAGATGTTTGGAGGGAGGAGGGCTTCTGAATTGTAGAAGCGTCAGAATGATGGCTCTGAAAATTGCATTTACACATATTCAAACACTCTAAATTGTTGTTGTTGTTAGGTTTTTTGAGACAGAGTTCCTCTGTGTAGCCCTGACTGTTTTCTCACTCTGTAGACCAACCTGGCCTTAAACTCAGAGATCCACCTGCCTCTGCCTCCAGAGTGTTAGAATTAAAGGTGTATATCACCATGCCCGGCTTATTTTTTTTTTTCAAAATACCATTTAACCTAAACTTTAATTTTTAAAGCATATTGAAGTGTCATCTAAATAGACTCCGTTACAGGTACTGTTTCCATTTTTAAAGTTCCCTCTCCCTCCACGTGTATCACTGACTCCTTTTAACAATGCCTCCCATTACAATTAGGAGATTGAACTGACTAGCCAGAATTTAACAAGCTAGTCTACAGAGACTGCACACAAAGTATGTCTATGCAAACGCCACTCGGAATGTACACCCTGGGTAGCAGATTTTGAGAATGTATCATAAACTGACTACTGCCTGAGGTATGCCAAAGCCCCATACCCCATGACTCCATTTGATAAATGCACTGGCAACCCTTGCCATGCCAAGGAGTTGTGTCAAACTAAACCCTCACACCTCTTCTCTTAGAGCTCCCTTTAAAAAATGAACAAAATAGGCTCCCCTGCCCCGTGTCTGTGTTCCTATGTTGAATGCAGAAATTTCTAGATGAAAATCTTACGCAAACATCCCAACATAAACAAGGAAAGTAGAGTGGCTGTGGGGCTTCAGAGGAGACCAGAAGCCCTGTAATGACTTCCAGTTAGTTCATTAAGTCTCTAGTTCGGGACAACGACCACAAGCACATAAGCTCTGCTTCTCTCCAGAACTAAAGAACACAAGAAAGGAGTGGAGTTAAGTCGCCCTAAGGTAAGGGTGGAGGAAGGAAGTACCAAGAGAAAGTAGCGTTCAGATGCTTGCTGATGCTCCAAGGCCCCTAGTCAGCAAATGGAGAGCTGAGACCATCTGTGCATTATACCTGGAGCCCCCTCCATCTGGTAAAGGCATCCCTGTGCATCTTAACAGGCTGTGCATTCACACGGTCACCCCTGCACACAGTGCCTGGGGTTCTGGTGCAGAGAAGAGCTGGAGAAAGACAGTAAGGGTCTTTGGAAATAAAATACCCCTTCCTGGTTCCCTTGCTCCAGTTCTAGGGTATCCAACAGTCTCATACAGACATATATGCATGCAAAACATTAATGAATATAAAACAGAAATAAATAAAACATTTAGAAAGCTCAATAACCTCCACTGACATATAGAACTTTTCATTTCTTCTCCAAAAATTTGCAAGCTTGCTTCTTATCATAACCTCCAGGAGCTGATGCATGAATGCGTTTTGTTTCCTCAGTGGAAACAGAGATGTTACATAGCTATAGCTGTTAGACTTAAGTACCTGGTGGTACTTGGAAGCAGAAACAAAGATGCTGTTGTCAAGGTAACCACACATTTTTTCAGTGATAGGAATAGCTACCATGTTTCCTATGCTCGAGGGAATACATATTGTAAAAAGATTGGCTTAGTGCAGATGAATATTTACTACTTAAAAAGAATACCCGCTTCTTTATAGACTTGTGAAATGTATTTAGACTATTCATACACCTGTCAAAAACATCTTATCTTTCCAAGGCACCTAATCTTATTTTTCTTTGCCAGCAGAATTGAATGCATCCAGTAATAACTAATATCTTATGCTACCCATAATATATCAATACATCTCATTTTATACATTAGAAGACTTATTAAATATTCAATTAGCACTTACAATTTCAAGAAAGACCATGGTGAATTCTGTGTAGAAATGCATTTACAGGACTATTCATTAGTTATGAAAACTCTTCCTTCACAGTAGAATCTCAGAAACAGAGGCCAATTTTCTGAGATCTCAAAGGTTGCATGGGAGTTGACAGACCCTTAGGGTAGCCCGGGAATGCAACAGCAAGGAAGAAGCAGTTCCACAACACAGGGAGCAAAGCAGAAGGCAGGAGCAGGGAGGGAAGGAGACAGGATGTTTGGGTTAGTGGCAGCCTTCTGCTTTGCTCCCTGTTTACTGAGCTTCCCTGCGCTAGGCTCTGGGGTCAATGCTGGCTGTTTCTGTGGGGGGGGGGGGGTAGAAATTAGGCTCAGCAATGAGAAACAGGCAATGTAGTGGGTTCATCTTTTCTTCAACCGCACTAAACTTTATTTTTGCAGATGTTGGTGCCAGTGAAATGCTCACCAGTGAGAGGAAGAGATTTATTTCTAGTCTATATTATTGTGTTCTCGCTCGCTCGCTCGCTCTCCTGAAAACCCTAAGAATTTTATATCATTACAAAGTTTCTCAAAATAAGACGAGACAAATTACTGATATTTCCCTGTTAGGTCAGACTACTGTACAACACATAACTAGGTGACCAGACGCTGTTTAAATCCCAGCACACGCCCAGAGACACATCTATTCTTTACCCAATGAAAGCGAAAGGGCTAGTTCTCTTCCTATAGCATTTGGAGAACACAGTATGCGGCTCCGTGAACCTTGGCCTTTCAGTTTGTAAAAGAAGAGATACCACTGCCATAGCCATCTCAAAAGACCGTATTACTTCAGCGGGTAGTACATTTGAAAGGTGCTTTAGGTGAGTCTGAAAGCTGAGTGTAGTGAGTGACACAAGACTGTCATACCTGCATACAGGACGCTGAAGCAAGATCATGTTGTGTTCCAGGCTATCCAGGGCTATATAATGAGATCCTGTCATAATAATTAACTAAATGATTTTTTTTTAAGTTTGAAACCTGGAACAAGTGTTATAAGAGGTGTGGTTATTCCGTGTGTCCTGGTGAGGATTTTGGTTCGTTTGGTTGTTGTTCTCACCTTCACACATGCTAGAGTCACCCGGAAGAGGCAGCCTCAGCTGAGACAATGCCATCACTCCGGCCTGTGCAATTCGCTGCAATCAGTGGAACATTTTCTTCATTAAGGATTGATGCGGGAGGGTCCAGCTCCCAGGGTGGTGCCACTCCTGGGCAGGTGTTCCTGTGTTAAACAAAAGAACAAGCTGAGCAAGTCAGGAAGCATCCCTCCACGGGCTCTGCCTCAGTTCCTTCCTCCGGCTCCTGCCCTGACTTCCCTTGTTATCGGCGGCGACAAGCTGTAAATGAAAGGAACCCTTTCCTGCCCAAGCTGCTTTGGGGCACGGTGTTTCTCACACCGAAGGAAAGCACGCAGGACACCGTAGGTAGCTAAAGCAGAAGGTTCCTGCTACCCACGTCAGAATGAACGGGCTTTGGGCAGGAACGGGAATACCGGTGAAAGGGGTAAAAACAGGTCCAGAAAAGCTCTCCGCGTGAGCCGTGACGTGGAGAAAGCTCACCTTGAGCTACTGCTCCCTCAGTGCCCTCTTACTGATGGAGGGACACTAAAGTTGGTCGCTTCTCTAAAACTACCAATTCCTCAGGGCCACCAGAACCAAGGAACGGATCTGGGGAGGTTCTTTGGAACAACCAAGACTCTCTGCTATGCTGATTAAGTCCAAACTGAAATGTGATTTTAGTCGACTGCATGTCCAATGAGGAATTTAACCGTGGTAATACTGAAAAGAAATAGTAGATGAGAAACGGGAGAAGCCAAAACCCACAAACCTCGTGAGGCTGCTCCTGACATGATGCTGTAGTCAGTAGACTGACCGGCAGTAGCCGGGGCCTTTGAAGGCCTCACTTTCAGCGACAGTTGCAAACCACCGGAACTAAAACACATACGTTAAAATCTAAGAGTATGAAGGCACGGGAAGTGCCAATAGCCTCTCAGAAATATGACTTGGAGCTAAAAGGACCTATTTACCCGTGGGGATGGACATAAATAACAATCATCATTGAATTCTATGACAAATTGTAACCAGCTCTTTCTCGGATCAGAGTGTTCAGGAAGACTGAGACTGGGTAAAATAAGCAGTGCTAGCCCCTCAGCAGTGGCACCTGTCTTCACAGCTACTGTACCCACCAAGGAGCACCAGGAAGCCAGTCTGCACTCCCCTGGATGCTGGGATGGATGAGCGGCGTGAGCCAAGAGGAAAGGTACCCTCTGAGCCAAAGTCTCCAGCACAAAGCACATTGTCAGACTGTTGCACAGGCTCCAGGAGTGGGGGTGGGGGTAACCAGAGGAAATCCACAATGTTTTATTCCCTGCAAATGCAGCACAATCCACACATTCTAGCCAGAGACAACAAGAGTCTTCTCCCTCCCACTGTAAATACCACGAATAAGTTGTTTGTCAATAAGTCGCCCATCCCCCAAATCTGCCACCATGCTGAGTCGGAGTCAAAGTACAACACTGCTCTACTTTCCTCACCCTCTTGCCCTCCAGCAGAGGCCCTAAGGAGAATTCATTCTAAAGGTCAATTTTGATTTCTTTTAACTTTCATTCACAGTGTACTGTGTAGTTGTAATGTGACATTAGCACCTCTGATATGCCAGGCACATTCTGAATCTTTTTTTTTTTAATTTATTTGAGCTAAGGGTCATATATAGTAAAGAGATGGATGTTTAGTTTTGTTCAGGCAGACTCTCACTACGCAGCCACAGAATAGCTCTGAACGTGCCATCTCTCCACCTCCCTTTCTCCAGAGTGTCTAGAGTCACCAGTATATACCACCGCAGTCAGATCTAGGCACATTCTTTGCTAACGCAAGCAAGCTCAAACATCCTCAAGAATTCATATCATTCTTTGTATTTGTGGAACCGAAGCACACAACTAGGGAAAGCAGGTATCAAGTCTAGACCTAGAGCCTTGCATGTCTGCATGTCTTGCTGTGGGGACCCCTTCAGCTGCAATGAACAGGTGCCACTGAAGACTGCATTATCCAGTACTCCTCCTTAAAGTCACATATTAATATCATATAAAGGAACATAGTAGGATATGATATTGCAAACTAAGATACTTGAAGATCAGTTAAAAATAATCCCCATTTTATTTACCAGACAACATCATTTCCTCAGACAGATCCAAATTATTTGAAAGGAAAGCAAAATGCTCGCTCCCCTCCCTCCCCCCCGTCTCTTACTGTAGGCCCAAGCAATTGCAAACATCCCATACCTGTCAAAAACGTAAAGCATCAGAAGAGGCATCCACCACCTTTGGTCCTGAAGCTATAAAGCTCAGGCAGGAAAAGGTCTTAATCTTCTTTAAAGGAGAGAGGTTCTTAGCCAAGATCTACCCATGAAACCTACTCTTTGGAATCACAGCGGCTACTTCCTCTTAGATACCAAAAGTAACTTTTCTAAATGCAGTTTTCAGGACAGCAGAGCCTAATCATCTAAGCCAGTTCGCCACATGAGCTCTTTTTGTTGTTGTTGGTTTGGTTTTGATTTTGAGACAGAGTTTCTCTGTTAAAATCCCTGGCTGTCTTGGAACTAGCTCTGTAGAGCAGGCTGACCTCGAACTCACAGAGATCCACCTGCCTCTGCCTCCCGAGTGCTGGAATCAAAGGCATGCACCACCTTCATCTGGAGCCACGTGAACTCTTATATATATTATCAAAGACATATGTGTGAAAATACATATGTGCACATATCTTATATGGCTTCAATCAAGAGCCTCCCATTTGAAATACTATAAACTACAGTAAATGGAGAATCAATTTATGAAGTGACAAGGGATTACTAGAACATTAAACAACACTGGGCTTTCCCCAAATTCTGCAAATGGATTTTAGCCTAATGGATTACAAGGATAAGCCCTGGGTACTTGCTGATAGCACATCTGGAATTACTGTCTTCTGGAACTTCTGTAGAATGAGGTGTTCGCACAGCCAAGCACAGCTCACCCCCTACTGCAGTGTGTGTGTGTCCTGGGCTTCACCCTTTTTCAATAGCAAGTTCAAATACCAGAACAGCTTGTCCGGGGATCACGTTGGCAGGAATGTCCTCATCTTGGAAACCTGGGGACCAAAATATGCTCATCCCTAAGAAAGGCAGATCCTGCAGATAACAGGGACTGGTCAGCATTCTCACCAGTCATAGACCTGCCGGTTCTCACACTCCCACCCTCTTTCTAGTATCAAGCCCATCTCTTCACTGTTTGTAAAACAAAGGGCAATACGAAGGAAGTTGAAACATGTCTTAACAAAATAGGGAAGAGACCTGGGGGAGCGGCGGCCTAGGGAGAAGGGACAATTTTCACAGCGGCATTGAAGAGGCATGGGAATTTACAAGCTTTTACTGTCAGTTCACAAGTCCTGTCTCTTTAATGGTCTGACACTTGGATTACAAATGTCCGTGGTGTGACGTGAGTGGGAAAGAGTAGGCAAGAGACCCAGCCAGCTTCTACCTCCATTCCAGTCATTAACTAGACCTTCATCCTACAATACATGAGCTGCCTCCCTCGCCTCAAATGCATCCATCCATAATTCACATAATTCCTCTATCCTGCAACTCAGAGGTTTGGGTTTTTTGTTTAACTTGCATGGATTGAGTGTTTTGCCTGCAAAGTGTGTGCATGTGCACCACAAGCACGCCTGCAAAGATCAGAAGAGGACATCAGATTGCCTGACACTGGAGTTACAAACAGTGTGGGCCACCATGTGGGTCCTGGGAGCCAAATTGGGGTGTTCAGTAAGAGCAGCAAGTGCTCTTAACTGTGAGCCATCTCTTCAGCCCTGACTCAAAGGTTTTAACTGAGCCCCAAGGGGAAAGAGAGCATCCAGTCTATTGAGGATTACACAAAGCATGGTAATACACCCTATTTTCATCTATTTACATTAGTGTGAATTCATTGTTGTTTTTAAATGAATTAACTATTCCTCAGTCTTAATTTCTAATCCAGCAAACATCAACAAAACTCTTGAAGTACTGGATAACGTTCAAGAATGCAAGGGGTTCCTGAGGCCAGAAAGTTTGAGGATTGCTAGTACAATGGTTAAAAGGACAAGTTGCAGAGCCAACTGCCAACTCAAGTCTCACTTCTGCCACTGTGTGACACTGGACACAGTCCTGAGCCGTTCTATGGTGCTTAACTTAGCTCTAAAGCTGTCAGAGAAGTAAATGACTGGTCCATGCACTGAACTACGGACACTATCCATCATTTTCTTTCCTGCCCGTCTCAGCCACCACCGTCTCCTTTCCCATCCCCACCTCGCCCCGTCGCCGCCCACCCTGTGTTTTTGTTCAGCTGGAAAGGGCCAACAACAGTTGCAGTAAAGCACGGCCACCGCTTTCCTACCACTGCCCTCCAGCAGCCAACTGTCCTTTGAATTTGCCCTTCACGGAAGCTCCATCAGCAAATGACAACTAGAAAATCAAAGTGAGTCAGGCAACGTTTTTAAAAACATGCTATGTCAGACGAATTTGAAGGTAGCATAGAAAAGCTAGCCTTAGGAATAATCAATGAAACAGGAGGAAGTGGAGAGAAAATGCAAGCAATTACCTCCATTCCTTAAAGGAAAAGGTACTATTTACCCAAAGTGCCTTCAGTTTGAGCTGCTTTTTTGTTTTGATTTTTCCTTCATCTCTTTCTCAAGCCATATGGTGCTTTTTTGATGGACCAGATTTCTATCAGACAAACGTGATTGACAAGCAGCCATTTGATCTTGGAAGAGGGGCAGATCTTGGATCTTTATAATTATTTATAATAATCAAATTATGATTACTCACAGTCTCTCAAATCTACAACTCTAATATATAATATATATATATTATGTATATATATATATAGATATATAGATATATATATATAGAGAGAGAGAGAGATAGGGTTTTGGGGGGGGGTGTTGTTTTGTTTTTCCAAGACAAGGTTTCACTATATAACAGCCCTAGGTGTCCTGGAATTCATTCTGTACACCAGGATGCCTTGAACTCACAGAGATCCACCTGACTCTACCTTCTGTGTGCTGGGATTAAAGGCATGCACTGCCACAGCCCGGCTCTAATTTATATTTTAATTATTTCTTTAATTTTTGCTCCTTGAACGCTCCTATTTTGCAGCTGAGAAAGCTGGAGCTCAAAGAAACTAGCAAACCTACCCAAAGCCACAGAACCAAAATGGCAGAAGTGAAACTGAAGACTCATGAAACTGGAGCATTTAAAGAGACAGGCGCATAGGTACACAGAGCAGGAAGCAGAGAGCCCTGGCTGGAGTTGGGGGTGGAGTTACAACTAAACTAATTTTATCAGGGGGTTACCACATAAGCAAATGGGCCCTAGTGTGGAAATAACCTCCAGAGTCTCCCCAGAGTCTCCCACAACCTGTGGGGTGCACCACTACAGCTCAACCTATACATCTCAAAGTATAGTTTTTTAAACTTTAAAGTGTGTGTGTGTGTGTCTATGTGTGTGTCTGTGTGAGCGCACACACAGTCAGGGGGAGGTCCTCAGACAACCTTCAGAGTGGTTATCTCCTCTCTACCATGTGGGTTCCAAGGATCCAACCCGAGTAAGTCCTCAGGCTGGTGAGCGAATATCTTTACCCACTGTGCCATCTTACTAGCCTTACTTTTTAATCTACTAATTTCTTTGTACAGTGGCTATCTTGGAAATAAGAGGGATTTTTTTTAAGATTTATTTTATGTTTTCCCTGAGACAGGTCTCACCTATGTAACTCTTGCTGTCATGGAACTCACTCTGTAGCCCAGGCTGGCTTCGAACTCACAGAGATCCACCTGCCTCTGCCTCCCGAGTGCTGGGATTAAAGGCATGCGAGACTACACCCAGCTGAGATATATTTATTTTTATTTTTTGTGTATTGGTGTTTTACCTGTATGTGCATCTTGGTGAGGGCATCAGATCTGGAACTGGAATGGATGTGAGCTACCGTGTGGATGCTGGGAATTGAACCTAGGTCCTCTGGAAGAGCAGTCAGTGCTCTTAACCACTGAGCCATTTCTCTAACCCCAAGGTTTTAAAAAGGTACCCAGTATGTTTTATATTTAGGCTGCTTCTGTGTAGGGTGTTTTGTAAGTTGAGAACTGTCTACATTCATGTATGATGTCATTAAATATATATTTGGTCTGTCTAAAACTATCTGGCATTTGTCCTTTACCAACACTGTGGGTATTTTAGTTTCTCAAAATGTAAGTTTAAAAGACACAGCCAAATCTAATGACTGCCAAACTCGTACAGTGAGTGACTCAAGTCCACTACAGTACTTTCAAACAGAAAAAAAAAAACTGATTCACAAAGCATTAATTAGGATGAACAATCACTTGAGAAGAATACAAAGAAGACGTCCCTGAAACCATTAGTTGTCCTGAATATGTTTAAGAGCGCATTAACTAAAACAGCACTGTCGAGGGAAAACTTTGGTCCTGTACGAGATAACAGACATTGAAAATATGAATGTAGCAGTCTAAGAGGTGCTAAGGCTGAGCATTCAAACATGCTTTAGGAATGGCAATGTATTTAAGCTAAGAAACCCAGTGTGGTGGCCCACATCTGTGTCTTAGCACTTGGGAAATAAATCGGGGCAACCAGGAATTCAAGGTCATTCTCCACTGCAGAGTAAATTCAAGGCCAGCCTGGACTATAAGACCCTTAGTCAAAAAATAAATAAAAAACTGGTGACCTGGTGGTGGTGGCACATGCCTTTATCCCAGCACTCGAAGGCAGAGGCGGGTGGATCTCTATGAGTTTGAGGCCAGCTGGTCTACAGAGAGAGTGCCAGGACAGCCAAAGCTACACAGAGAAACCCTGTCTTCAAAACAAAACAAAACAAAGGAAAAAGAAAAAGAAAAAAAAAAGAGCTGTTATCTGCAAAAATGCAACATAGAAGGTGATACACACACACACACACACACACACACACACTCATACACAATATATGTATCTCCCACATCAGCTATTTACTGTGATAAGGATGGATGAATGAAAGAGTGAACAGAGGTATAGTTGGCTAGACAAACAATCAGAAAACCAGGAAATGTGAAGAAAGAGGAAGCTGGGGTGGTGAAAGCCATGGTGAACCGAAACTAAGCAGGTTTGACATTTATGACTGCATTCTCCTCCAGGTTTCTGTGAGAAGTGAATTTTACATTATACCCTGACAAGATCGAGCTGATGAACTGTGTTAGCTCATCCTGTCAACAAGCACTGCGGAGCCCCATGACCCCTGTCACTTCAGGACAGACAACCGTGATAAGCTCCAGGACATCGTGTGGAGGAGGACGGATGCCTGAAGTACAGCCCACAGACTGTACGAAAACTCTGAGGTAAAATCTTCTCAAGTTGCCAGCACACAAAAGAGGCTTCTAACCCACCCTAGGCCAGTCAGAAAAAGAAGCCTCCAGAAAGAAAATGAGAAACAACAATAACCATCTCTGCCTACTGAACCTATCTCGTATGTATGTGTCTCATGGAAATTTCCCTTCAGTTTGGCATTACATCACTGCCCTTTCCAGCAGTGTTCATTTCTGGAGTACACATCAATCAATATAAACTTATTGAATGCCAAAAATTCAAGAGCCTCATTTTTCTGGGTTATTCTCCATGCGCTAGAAGCCAAAGTTACAGGAAGACAAACACGTCCCTGGGGAAAAATAAGTTCCCAGGTCAGAGACTTCAATAATCTTCCACATAAGAGAAACATGATACTGCTTTGGGACACGGTGTTTTTTCACAAGTCTTTTTTAAATTGTGTGTTTTTTCTATCCAAATTAAGTTTAGACATCTCTCCAAAATAAACTTCATGAAGGCTAATAAGAGGAAAAAAAAACACTAAAATGTAACTTTAAATATTTCAATATGATTAAATTCATTAATAGGAATTCCTTTCGCTACTTTATTTTTATTGCTCCACATGCATGCCTGGTGCCTAAGGAGAACAAAAGAGGGCATTGGGTTCCCTAGAACTATAACTGCAGACAGTTGTGAGCTACACACGGGTGCTGGAAATCAAGCCTGAGTCCTCTGTGAGAACAACCAGCCAGTGTGCTCTTAACAGCTAAACTGTACAGTCCTTCGGGAAATTCTTCCAGACTAGCAACATCGCATAGATTTATTTGACAGTCTGGAATCACAATCAGGTTGCTCTATGTACAAGCTGTATGGCCTTGGCAAGTCAGCTAACTTCTTCATATTTCTGTGTGTGTGTGTGTGTGTGTAAGGGGAGGGGGTTCCACGCGCCAGGGTTTCTCTGTGTGGCCCTACTCACTCTGTAGATCAGGCTAGCCTCAAACTCAACAGAGATCCTCCTGCCTGTGCCTCTGCCTCCGTGGTGCCAGATTGAAGGCATGTGCCACCACACCCAGCTTCACGTTTCTATTTGTAATAGGTAAATAAAGACTTATAAACGGCCCCTACTTCCAGGCTTGATAAATTAAATATGCTATAAGGGATTTGGAAGCCTGGGTCTGTCCACTTGTGACCCAGCACTGGGAAGGTGGAGGCAGGAGAAGGAGATCAAGATCAGCCATGGCTACCTAGAAAGTTCAAGGATAGCAGTAGCTATATATGACCTTGACTAGGGGAAAAAGAGAAACAATAAGGAATTTGAAATAATGTCTACCCTGAGAGTTAAGTATAATCTTGTTTCATTTAACTACAATGCTTCTAATTCCTGAAAATTCTAGAAACCAAACAAATAACATACATAGTTCTGGAGAAGTTAAACAGCCATGGGAAAAAGAGGGCATCCATCACGCTCAGTAACTTTTGTCATTCTGTCCTTTGCTCCACTTGGGGGAGAGGAAAGGTCCCCCGGGCACATCTGTGAAGAAATCTGAACTCAATAACATATCCACCTCTGAGGCTTCTTCCCAGGAAAATCAGCAAAGATATTAACTTCCTAATTCAGAGGTATGTGCGTTGTCATTGTATTATTTTCCCTGTTGCTGTTATTTTTTTTCTTCCAAGATTGAAGGAATGACTCAAAAGAAAAACGGTCACTAATTACTAGAAAGAATCTAAAATGCCACGAGATGAAACAGTTGCAGCATTTCTGTAATTAATACTTCCTCCTGAGGACTGAGATAAGGGCGGAGTGTCTATGTAATGTCGCCTCAACAAAGCAGCCTAGGAGTAACTCTCGGGTATGCCATTTTCAAATCCTCACTGGGAACCATCTGGAATCATCCGCAGAGCTTCGGGGAGTTTCTCGTGGGTCTGGGGATTTAACATGACAACTGCGGGCCCCTGCGGGTCAGGGTGCACGCCCTGCTCCGCACAGCTGCCCACGTCAGGACCACGCGGGCGAGCGCCTGCAGATGGGGCGGTTGCCCTCGCTCCCACCTTGGGACGCGTCTACACCGCCATGCGCGCCAAACCTCGCCGAGCCTCGCGGCCCCGTGGAAGTTTTCTCCCAGCACCCTGGATTGGCCCCGGCGTCCAGGGCTCCCTAGGTTCTCCTTGTCACTGGCTCCCCACTGCGGAGTCCTGTCCCTTCCATCCCTCCCGCCACGCGCACCGGAGGAAGGCGGAACCTAGTAAATCACCGTCACGTGGGCGCGGGATGAGCAGAAGCGGGCTGCGCAGAAAATATCTGCGCAGCGACTGCCCGCGCTACGCCGGCTTTGGCGCCCGCAGCCCCAGTGGAAAATTTTCAGGAGGCATACTGAGGCTGCGTGGCGCGGGCCACGCCCCTTCCCGCCAGGGTCCTTCCCCAGGGGAAAAGACCCTCCCCTCGCGCGCGTTTTGCCGTAAGCCCCGCCCTCCCCGGGGTTCCGCCACGCTGGCCCCGCCTCCCAGCTCGGCCTTCACTGCCCGGGCTCCACGCGCTGGTTTTTCTGCTCGGCTGCAGGGCGACCTCACGTGTGACCCGGCTGGCATCCTCAGGAGTGAGGAGCGGCACCCTGGCGCCTCCACCTTCGCCTGCGGGGCGCCGCGGCCGCAGCCCCCGCCACCTCAGCTTCATGCTCGGATCCCACACCTCGTTTTTGGAGCTGGACAGAGGGAGGAGCGGTTGGGATGGGCGTCTGCGGCACGGTGAGGGGGGTACCGACAGTCTCCTGAACAAAGCTCGTTCTGACTTCACCCACCAGGAAAATAAATAGTAATTATTTTCCCTATCCAGAAGCATTCCTCACAGAGTTTAACCCTGGGGCAGCAATTTTGAGGAGCTTGACCTAACCCACCCAGGGGTCACAAATGGCTACACCATCCATGACACTTGGAGGTGTGTGGTATGCGTGGTTCAAGAAAACAAATTGGCAGGTTGATTCCGAACGGTTGACTCGGGTGAGGGTTGCTGAATGCGGAGGCGGTAAAGTGACATTAGCTCCAGTTACCCCCAAACACGTTTACTTGAAACCGGATGCAAGTGTCTACATGAGACAACCTTGTGCCAAAGATTTCTGCCAAAACCATGAGAGTTTCTGTGAGTAAAGATCTCAGAACCAAGCCCATAAATCACCCCGCCAACCAGAACTGTAGGTATGTTAATTTTAGTAAACCCTTATTTCAGTATCAGCCTTAGGCAAAGAACAGGAAATTGAAGGCCAAGAAGGTTCGTCCATTGTGGCCCCAAAGTAGGCCCAGTATATGGGTCGGTTAGTTCCTGTCCTTTCTCTTTGAACAAGAAGAATTGTAACGATGTGAGATTTTTAATTTTTCAAAGCAATCATACATAGCCCACTATTCAACAAAACGCACATTTTTGTAACGCACACAGTCCTTGTTTTCTCGCCTAGTTCTTCAGTCTAAGTTGGGCATTCTGTAAACCTATGGACATGTGTGAGAGAGAGCAGGTGTGACATGGCTTTCACGGCTCACTTTCCAGCCCATTCCTTGCTGATTAGCAGGTGTCAGTGAAAAGAATGGCTTCCCTGTCATTCTTCCTAGCGAAATGGGCGGGCCACTGCAGGTCCACTGCAGTGCTGGTGGTCAGCATGACAGAAAGCACCTGAATCAAGCCAGCCCCCCGTCTTCAGGGAGGAGACCTAATGCTGATGCTAGGTCCCCGTAGAGTTGCCAGTCCCACTAGCATTAAACATTCATACTAAAATATCTGGAATCTACCCGAATATTTCTAAAAAAGATTTTTAAGGTTGTCTGGGGTCACCAGAAATATATTCTTGTGGAGGAAAGCATGCATTGAACACAAACACTCCTTACAAATACACGGTTTCACTGTGTAACGTCCTTTTTATACATGATTGAGTGAGTTGGTCCTGGTCACTGGAGTATAAAACATCACAGCAGAGCTGCCAGGCAGTGTTAGCTTTCTTAATAAAATTGACTCATAAATTGACACTTCTTTCATTCCCATGGTTGTCTGCCTTTTGACCCCCAAAATCACTCTAGTCAGCCTGTGATCCTACTAGGAGACACCCCCACTTCCCAGGATATTAAAGCGGTCAGGATGGGGACAAAACAAGTTACAACTGGTTTCAGAGAAGACTGGCATGGCCAAGAGTCAACCTCAAACTGCTCCGTCTGCAAACCTACTGTGTGCTGTAGGCTAAGCCACTTTTCATTGCCTATTGCATTTATTGCAATGGCGCCTGGTTGACACTCCCTCTGTGGTAGCCAACACAGAGTATAACCCACCGATTCTCCCTGGCGCTATCCGCGCTTGTCTATAGTCTCCTTCCGCGTTGAATCAGGACTTGTCTCTGGATAATACAATGTGACGGAAGAAAGAAAAGTGAGTTCAGAGAGGCAGCTTCTGCCTTGGTTTCTCCTCAGTCATCTTCACTAGGGTAAGCCAGAAGCCCTGTCATGGAGATGTCAATGGGCTTATGGAGGAGCCTTAGAAAGGAACCAGCTGGCCAGAGCTAACTTGCCACCATGCCAGTGAAGGAGGGTGAATGGGATGTTTCAACCTTTATTGACATAGTGGGGGACTACAGCCCACAAGAGCCTGCAGCTTTGGAGTTGACCCCAAACCCGAGCACCCAACTTTGGGATTCCTGATTGGCAGAGACCTTGAGAAATAATCGTCTGAGTTTTCAGCCAGTAAAAGGGATTATTTGCTGCACAGTGATTGATATCTAATGAGTATCCTCCAACCTCAGAAACATGCCCTATCAGCAGATTGCTCAGTTCTGTTACTTTGGACTTAGGAGCCATTTTACAGATGTATACATGCTTCCAAGAATAGACTATACAAAGTGATGGAGGGGGTGTCAAAGAAGGGACTTTTTAATGGACCCAGAAGAGATTAATATTGAGAAACATAGACTATGACAATATGAATAAAACTGGAAGCCATTTTAATATGTGAAATGAGCCTACACTGTAGGATCTCATATGTGCAATTTAAATTAGTTGAACTTATAGAACTAAGGAATAGAACTATGGGGCTAGGTATGGTGGTTAAATTTGAAGATGGCAAGGTACCTCAGGAAAGTGCTTGCTATACAAGCATGAGGACCTAGGTCACAAAATCCACAATTCCTTCTTTCCTTCCTTCCTTCCTTCCTTCCTTCCTTCCTTCCTTCCTTCCTTCCTCTTTTCTTTTTTTTTTTTTTCCTGAAACAGGGTTTCTTTGTGTAACAGCTCTGGCTGTCTTAGAACTCACTCTGTAGACCAGGCTGGCCTCGAACTCAGGGTGCTGCCTGCCTCTGCCTCCTTGAGTGCAGGGAGTAAAGGTGTGCGCCACCACCCCAGCTTGAACCCACATTTTTGAAAAAGATGATGAGTATGGCAACATGCACCTGTAATCCCAGCCTTAGGAGGCAGGGACAGAAGGATCCCAGTGGCTTGGGCCGGTCATTCTAGCCAATCAGTGAGCACCAGATTCAGTAAGAAATTACGTCTCAAAAGTTCAAGTGGAAAGTGGTAGGGGAAGATTCATCACATTGACTTCTAGTCTTTACAGGTGCAAGCATGGGTATACATACGTCACACATAAAACCACACAGAGTGAATATGAAATTTCAGTTAAATAGAATAAGTTCACAAGGTGTACTATCTATCATGGTGACTATACCTAATAACAATATATTTTATTTTGAATATTCGAAAAGAGATTTTAAGTGTTCTTGTCCCTACTAAAAATAAATATATGAAACAATGCAGATATTACTTAGCCTACTTGCCATTCATATGTAAGCACACTTCAAAATGCCTTTCATAAAATAAATGATTTTATTGGACAGTTTAAAAAATAAAACAAAATATAGAACTCATGGGAATAAAGGAGAGGGTGTGGGTTGGAAGAAGAGGGAAGGGAGGAAAAGTAATTTTTATTATCTTTCTTTAACGCGAGGTGTAAGTTTGCACTTTGAGTAACACTGTCTGGGGACAAGGGAAGCATTTCATTAGATAAAACAAAGCCCTCAGAAAGCCAGTATTAGCAATTATTCTTATATCTGTGGTCTGCAGAAGAGTGGGTCTGAGACAAAGAAAACAAAAGTGTCCATCACAACCATTACGACAAGCAGTCTAATGTGTGTGACAGATAAGGAGAAATCAAATGTGTAAATTCAGCAAACATTTTGATGTTGGCCACCTACACATTACGTAGGATACTGGAGTTCGGGCTGCTATGTAGGATGCTGGAGTTCGGGCTGCAGAAGATGCAGAAAGAGACCGGGGAGCAAAGATGCAGAGTCTAAGGTCAGGAGCAAATAAACAACAAAAACAAACAGTATCCAGCCCTAATGGAAACATCTGTATCAACCTACCAAGTCAAGTCTTTAATAAGAACCTCGGGAAGACCGGGTGGAAAGACTCTAAGAGCCCGAGAATGGAAGGAGTGCTGTGAAACCCTGTCTTCTGGACAGGACGTGGTCCTTCATTGCACTCATGAATGCACCGCTGCCTGAAACAGGTCCAAGACCAAGCAGGCAAGGTCAACCAGCACTCTATCAAGCAGCACTAACTGAATTCAGTGGGTTTTAATAAGAAGAGGACACGAGCCAGGCAGTGGCACACACCTTTAATCTCAGCACTCTGGAGGCAGAGGCAGGCTGATCGCTGTGAGTTCGAGGCCAGCCTGGTCTACAAAAGCTAGTTCCAGCCACCTAAGTGAAGAAGAAGGAGGAAGAAGAGGAGGAGAAAAAGGAAGAGGAAGAAGAAGAAGAAAACACAGCAGTGCCTGTGGAATTGAAAAGGAGTGTCGGGATGGAAACCAAGATACAGCGTTCTCATGTATGAAATCATCCAAATAAATATATAATATATTTAAAAATAAAGAACAAGCCAGATGTAGTGATGTACACCTTTACTTCTGGCACTTGTGAGGCAGAGGCAGGCAGATCTCTGAGTTCGAGGCCAGCCTGATCTACAGAGTGAGATTCAGGACAGTCAGGGCTACACAGAGAAACCCTGTCTCAAAGAACACCCCTGCCCCACCCCCCAAAAAATAGAGAGTCTACTTATGTTCAGAAAAGGCTTTTGAATACTGGTTACAAAATGGACTGAGCACACAGATGGAAGCCTACACGAGGTTAGGATGTGACCTGTGAGGACAATGGGCATGGCTTATTGATAGGCAGAGAGAAACGCAGACTTAAAATGAGAGTTCAAGGTGAGGATGTGGTTTGGGGGTTGAGCCCCTTTATCAATCACCTGCAACATTCCTCGAAATTCACTAGGTTAGAAAAGGAACAGTTTTGATATGGAAATCCAGAATTCTGCTGTAGTCTATAAGGGATATAATAGATGCCCTTCAGTCATGTTAAGTAACAGGTTTCTTCTGCTTCTAGAGAAACTCAGAATTCTTTGTTCCTGCATTTACAAATTCAGGAGATATGGTAATCAAACTAGATTAAGCCCTCTTCTTATCTTTTTACACTCTAGTGAGGGCAGCAGGCAATAAACACATCCATTCAACACAATTGCAGGTGGCAATAAGTACTAAAATGAAAAAAAATTCATGCATACACATATTTGAAAAGAATTTTCTTTCTATATGTGACTGGGTTAGGTAAACTGAGGCTGCCCTGCAAAGATTCGAGGTTTTCCACCGGTAGCAGACAACACTAGACAGACAACAGGAAAAGGAGTTTCCAAAGCTCTTTCCATAGTAAGAACACTCTCAGATGAAATCACCAGATCCAGAAGAGCTAAGGAAAGATGTGGCATCTGAGTTGAGTCTCCATAGAAAAACACCTGATATGTAGGAAAGGCAAGGCAACAGAGCACACAGAACATTCTAAGAAGTAGGAATGATTTGTGACTGAAAACAATAAGCAGTGTGTTTTGGTAAAAGCACAGAGTATGAAAGGAATATATTGATTATCTATTGATAAGTACTAAACTATGCCAGAATGTAGTGGTTTAAAACAATGAACAATTGTCACTTGTTCCTATGGGTCAAGAATCTGGGCTGGGCTTACCAGATTTCTGTGACGAAGGTTTCCCCTGGGGACAAAGTCATCTCAAGGACCGACTTGAACAAGAGGAAGCCTCCAAGCTTATTCTTGACTCTGGCAGGCTTCTGGGATTCCCTGGTTTTGCCACAGATAACAGCTTTTGCCACCTGGGACAATTTACGCGGTGGCAGCTGAGTTTCCTTGAAGGAAATGCAGAAGAAAGCAAAAGAGAGGAAGGATGGCAAGAGAAACAAGATAAATGCAAGGCAGGAACTTTTTTTTTGAAAGATTATTTTATGTGTATGGGTGTTTTTTTCTGTCTGGTGTGTGTGTGTGTGTGTGTGTGCATCACGTGCATGTCTGGTGCCCATGGATGTTGGAAGAAGGCATCAGATCTCCTGAATGATGAGATTGTTGTGAGCCACATGAGGGTGCTGAGAATTAAACCTAGGTCCTTTGCATGAACAACAAGAGCTCTTAAGCACTGAGCCGTCTCTCCAGCTCTCATAAAAGCCAATGACCTTTGGTAACCAAGTTTCAGACGTGAGGAGGTTGGAGAGAGGGCTCAGTGATGAAGATCATGTGCCTTTCAGAACACTAGTTTCTCAGCTCCCTCTTAAGGAGCTCCCAATAGTTTTTTTTTCACATTTAGAATTTATTTTTTTATTACTTTATTAATACTAGGAATCAACATTTCCACTTCCTCCCCTCCTCCCACTTCCCTCCTGCTCTCCCACTCTCCCTCTCCCCCTCCTCCTCTAGTCCTAAGAGAGGGCAGAGTACCCTGCCCTGTGGGAAGTCCAAGACCCTCCTCCCTCCATCCAGGCTTAGGAAGGTCTGTATCCAACAGTTCCTGGGGATCCCATCCCTCTGTGAGCACATGCCTGTGTGTGCACATACATACACACACTCAAATAAATATGAAAGTCAGTCCTTTTTTTTTATTTTTTCAAACAAGTGATGTGCTGTTACTTTTGCCAAGTAGAGTCACATTGGTAGGCCCGGCCCATGTTCATGGAGAGAGGATTTCCTAATGGTAGGAGACCAGAAAGTAAGATTCACAGGGTCCATCATTGGCAGGGTAGAATTATAGGCAAGGCCAAATGCGGATTATGGACGCCAACCTCAGAAAGAGACTTGCTGAAAATAGAAAGTAGGGAGAAACAAATCCACTGTAGGCTGAATACGATAAGCTGGATAAACAAATGTCTGAGGGTCACTCTTCAGTCCTGCTGCTAACAGGCTGGGAAAATTAACAAATTACAGCCGCTCTGAAACAAAACACTCTGTTTTATAGGTGATAAACGTCAAATAAATCTATAGGAGGCGGCTATCTGCCCTCACTAAAACACTTCCAACAACTGTGCCAGAGACAGGTGGTGCACGCCTTTAATGCCAGCGCTCAGGAGGCAGAGGCAGGCAGATTTCTGAGTTCAAGCCCAGTCTGCTCTTCAGAGCCAAGTTCCAGGTCAGGGTCACATAGAGAAACTCTGTCTTGAAAAACCAAAACAAACAAAACAAAACCCACAAAACTTCCAACAATTTACCTTGACAATGAACTCAAGAAAAATCTGAGCTATTGTGTGGCCGCCTTCCCCTCACAGAATATGCTATCAGGTTGCTCTCAGACTTCATTGGTCCCAGCAAGAAAGACATTTTACATCACAAAACCAAGTGTGGTGGCCAAGGCGGCACCACCAGCTCCAGCAGTGATTCCAACTCCAGGTGTTAAGGAAAGCGGATAAGGACAGACCGGAGTTCCGGCTCAGCCCAGATGTGTTTTCTGAAATTTTGGCTCAAAAACACCCTCCCGCCAAGTACATTTTACATCACAACTCAAAATGCTTCGTATTTAGCAAAATACAAGTTTCACAGAAAAATACTCAGTCTTGCTATGGGATGAAACAGTGATTTTCCCCCCATTCCATCCTACCGGTGAAGAAGGATGTAAATCGACAGACGCCACGGAATTCATCAGTCTCAACCACTTGGTCCCTTTCGCGGTTTGAATGCAGGCCTTCAGCTTTACAACATTTGGGGGTCCAGTTCCATCGCGTCTCCTGCCTTCTAGACAAAGAACAGCAAAACCCCAACACAGCTGAGGTCTCACTTGGAAAACACTCGGTTAGGTATTTATTTTTTTTAAGGTTTGATTTTTAGGTGTATTGGTGTTTTGGCAAAGTTTATGTCTCTGCACCACGTGTATGATGTGGCCACAAAAGCCATAGGAGGACTTTGGATCCCATGGAACTGGGGTTACAAACGGTAATATTCGGATGTATACACTGATACACAAACCAGGCCACTTTGGAAAGAAGAGCCATTAGTAATTAAAGTAGGAGTGTCTGGGCTAGAGTGCGGGCTCCCTGGGCAGTAACACAGTGTCTCCAGGTGAGATCTGGCTGACACAGTAGTGCCTCCTGACTGATGAGAACTGAACCTGGGTCCTCCAGAAGGGCAGCAATGCTCTTAACCAGTGAGCCATCTCTCCAGGCCCAGTCTTGCATTTTTGATCGGCTGTTAGGAAGACTCAAACTGGTGATAGAAAAAAATGCCTTTTGTTTTGGTCATGCACTGTTCAGGTTCTGACTGTCCAGAAATTCAGATTAAGGTTGCGCGAGAACACACACGCACGCACGCACACACACACACACACACACACACACACACACACACACACACACACACACACTTGTTTTCACAGGTATGGTTCTTCCCTAACTAGCCTGTAATATGAACCACCAATAAATCTAAAGGACAATAGATCGAGCTGTATTGCAAATTGCAGTCATAACCACCAAACTAGAGAACTTCCGGAACACCTCTGACAGGGCAGAGATTTACCTGGAATGAAAAAGTGGTTTAAGACCTTTCGATTTTTATCAGCTGAAACCTGATATGAAGGAATGTCCCAGGACTCCTCGGGAGCCCACCACGAGGATTTTTCTGACTAGAGCCGGTGATCGTAGGGAGTACAGCCGCAAGGAAGGTAATCAAGACTTTTCCGCCTTGATTGTACGTCAAATTCCTAACCTCTCCTCCCCATGGGGAGGCTGTCGGCACAGGACTACAGACTTGAACAATTTGAGGACTGTACAAGACAGGACAGGTTTACAAAGTCCTGCACTACACGGTTTAGAAAACGTCACTGAGGTCTGAGGAGGGAACCCTGAAGGCAGGCCGAAAAAGGCTCTTCTGGGTCTTAATGACTAAGCCTAGAGTGACAGCGGCCCTTGAGAGGGAAGAGGGAACGTGCGGTACTGAAGTTAGACTATTGTTTAAGTGTGATTGGCAGGACCAGAGTAGAAGGTGTAGGGTGAGGAACACAGGGTGTAAAGGGGAAATAGGGTCCTGCCCTGTCAATCACGAACACTGGCACAGGCTGAAGGCACCTCAAGTTTTACGTGCCACGGAAATAGACAGCATTACAGATTTCCTCAGGAAAACATTGAAGGCAAAAATCGTGATCACACCCAGTCCTTTCCTCTGTGCCCAGCCCAATCTCTCCCACGTCCCCCAAAGGAAGAGAGCACGAGGTCAAACTCGTTTGTTTATTCCTTCATTCAACTAGCATTTCTCTCTCCTCGAGGGTCTTTGTTCAACAGAAAAGGAAGGGCCCTCGCCTTTCCGGCAGCACCTAATATTCTAGTCTAAGGGGCCCCCTGAACCGCCCGACTCTGCAAGACCACAGCCCCAGCGAGGGATCCTGGCAGCAGAGAAAGCTCCAGGCCTGCATTCCAACAAGGGCGCTCACGGTGGAGGCCCGGGGAGGTGGCTAACAGCAGCTCTCAGCGTGGGGTGGGGTGGTGGCAGGAGGAAGAGTGTCCGCCAAGGGGTGACCAGGACGCTCCTAGGCGGCCTCAGCAGAGCTGGATTCCCCCAGCCCCGACCCCTTTTCAGGGGATCTGGTTTTCTGGTCAAACGTAAATCTCCCCAGCTACGCTGTCCCACGTGCACACCAAAAGTCTATCCCGAAACGGAACTGAGTGCCGCCCTAATCATCAGGCTAGTTCTGGGGAGGAGAGTGAAAGC
Organism: Myodes glareolus; assembly: GCF_982192425.1. NCBI lineage: Eukaryota > Metazoa > Chordata > Mammalia > Rodentia > Cricetidae > Myodes > Myodes glareolus. Next base: position 59,422,184 of record NC_142044.1, on the reverse strand, counting down.
CGATCTAGGTGGAAAGATCGGGAACACAATCCGACCATCAGGGTAGCGTGGCAGCGCTGGCTCAAGTTCCGCGTACATCTTAAGGCACGGACTGGAAAGGGTTTAGAATGGGGGGGGGGGGAAGAGACACATTGCCGGATGTGTCCCCGAAATGCAGTGTTGGTGACTTGGGATGGGAGGGAAATCTTCTGGGAGCTGGCTCCTGACGGCAGCCGCGGGGGGCGGCCACCCACGGGGCTGCGGTGCACGAGCTTGCGGAGCCGCGAGGGAGCGGGGTGCGACCGGCCCACCCGAGTCAGGGTGCGGGGTAGCTGGGCCGCGGGAGGGAAAGGGACGCGGCCCGGAGGCGGAGCCCAGGTGCTGTTGATACACAAAGAGCAGCCGCCAGCCCCGCCCACTGACGCGGCGCCCGCCGCTATAACTCGGCGCTCGCGAGGCAGCTCCACACCGCGCCACGCCGCCGCCCGCGCCGGACGATTGTGACCGCCATACCCCCGCTTAAAAAAAAAAAAAAAAGAAAGAAAGAAAAGAAAGAAAGAAGAAAAGAAAGAAAAAGCTGATCATAATTTAATTAAAGTCAATCTCTCTAAAGCCTGTTGGATTGCGGGGATCGTTAGAGAATCTGTCGCTGTTATTTTCGTCCCGTTTTTTTTTTTTTTACGATCTTGGTGTGACTGAGACAGCCTGCGGGAGACGCTGCCGTGTGGTGGGCCAGCCCGGAGGGAGAGCGCCGAGGTGAGGCGGGGGAGGGGCGGCGGCGGGAGCGGGGTCTGCGGGTGGGCGGGCGGGCTGCCGGCCGCAGCTTCCCGTTAGGGGAAGCGGGGATCCGCGCGGGCGCAGGGTCGCTCTCGGCTGCTGTAAGCCAGGTCTAGTGGCCCGAACGTGAAATCAATCCGGACACGGGGGAAAGAGGCGAGCGGCGAGGGTTTGACAATCGCCCCTCGGTATTGCATCAGTTCCTCCCGGGGCAGAGGAGGGGCCGAGGACTGGGGACCCACGGCGGCTGGAGGGCTCGGCGTGTCTGTCGCTTGTAAACATGCTCCGGCCGAGGGGGACACCGGGCTCGGCGCCGAGGTGGCTGGAGGGGGCGCCGCGGCGGGCGCATCTTTGTTCTCGCGGTCCCCTTCGTCGGTACTTTTCCGCCCCTCGCCGCGCCCCCGCCCCTCGCTCGCCTGGTACTTTTCCACTCGCCTGGCGGGGGATGAATCAGCCGCGCTGCGCCGCCCGGCGGCGTCACGTGGTCGGGGGCGGGCGGGCGCTGCAGTCCTGACGCCGCCTCTACCTTCGCAGGCTTGCAGCCTCGAGGGCCAGTACGCCGCCAAGGACAAAAGGAACCCCGCGCGGGACGCACACTTCCGTTCAGCATGAAGAAGACCGAAATGGGAAGATTCAACATCTCCCCGGATGAGGACAGCAGCAGCTACAGCTCCAACAGTGACTTCAACTACGCCTACCCCACCAAGCAGGCTGCTCTGAAAAGGTGGGAGAAGTGCGCTTTGCAAAAATAATAGATAATTAAATAAGTGCTAGCACACATTGATCGCCTCGGGGTTAGAGGGATGGCTCACCGGTCACAGGCTAACGCTCACTCGGGGCCCTAGGATACTTGCCCGGGATCCCCGGAGAGAGTAGCCTACTAAATTACCCGGTTGTTACTGCACGACCGACGGTATCTCAGGGAAGACTTAACCCGGGTGATTACTCCTTAGGCATTAACTAAAAGGTGCCATAGCAGAACCGGAGGGCTGTTTTATTTTTAGTGCATTAAAACACGATTTTGTGTATTCCCTCGGTCGGGTTACAATTACACATTTTTAAATTTTATTTTTGCAGCCATTATGTGGATGTGGATCCTGAAAACCAGAACTTTTTACTTGAATCAAATTTGGGGAAGAAGAAGTATGAAACTGACTTTGTAAGTTGAAAATACTGTTTATTATGTGCCTGGCTTTATGGAGTAAAAGAATAGTGTTTTAGATTTCAAATCTAACTTGCCCAAAGCTGGTTTTCTCCTTTTAATTATTGTTATATGTTTGGTTATCGTTTCCCTCTGTGTAGCATCCAGGTACTACTTCCTTTGGAATGTCAGTATTTAATCTGAGCAATGCGATTGTGGGCAGTGGAATCCTTGGGCTTTCTTATGCCATGGCTAATACTGGAATTGCTCTTTTTATGTAAGTATGTGTAAGTAGTGAGCCTGCCATGCAGGGCAGTTAATATGATAAACATATTTTGGCTCCGGAAAAGAATTTGCAGTTCAAATAGCTGATTTAGAAATCGTTTAAACTTGACGTGAGAAATCCGAAACTCTGTCTTACTATATACTGTACAGCATCAAGAAAGCAAGTTAGATAGAACGTCAGGTAGTGCTTGACACCAACAGGTTGAGGGCAGTGAAAACCATTGAGTTTAGAGTAACTCTAATGTTTGATTAAAAACAGAAGCCAAGGTTACAGTAAGTGAAGTGGCTCCAGTTGGGTTTCATAAGTTGGTTTCCCCTAAAACCTGTGACCTTAGACATAAGGGGGAAAAGTTCCGGATGAAGGTGTGGTGTTATTTACCTTGCCTAGAACACACTGGTTTTAGGACATGTGAGTCATAATTTTCTGGATGCTAAAATGCAAAATCATTTTTTTTAAAGATGTTTTTCCGGATCTGTATGATGCCTGAATATTTTAAATACAAGCCTACTAATTGTTTCAAAAGTTAATTAGCTGGTCCTCTGAGTTCTAGAATTTCTGGTTAGAGGTTGCAAAATGGTTCTTAACCCATTTTGGGGTAACTGACCCTTGGGGATTGTGATTGAAGAGTCATGGGCTCGAAAAGGACCAGTCAGTTGGAGAGTGCTTGCCTAGCATGCACGACTCCTGGGTGCGATTCCCAGTGCTCTCAGAAAAGCAGGGAGCAAGAAGTGCTCTTTCCAAGGACAGAAGCATGTCCAAGTGTGAGCGTATGGTTTTCACTGTTCCAAACCGCCTGTAGATGTGTGGTTGACAGTTTCCGAAGAAGGCCCTCTCACGTCACCAGAACCGCACACACTCTACAAATGTCCCTTCCCTTCGTGACAGTTATGTTTTGGTTAGCTGACCGCTACCTTCCACTCAGGTTATTTTCTCCAATGTTTATGAGAAGAAAGACTCAGCTTTATGAAATAACACACTAATGTTAAGCCTGACATTGGATACTAAAAGCATTAGGGTAAGGAAGGATCTTGGAGGCATTTCTTGCTAAAATGAAGCCTCAGGACCTTTTGTTATAGAACTTTCCGAAATCTCAGTTTTTGATGGGACTCTGAATGGCTGGCATCAGAGTTGCATGTTTGAAGCTCCTTCTAGCTCTTGCCATGAGAACCGGAAACTTTAAAATGCTACCAATGTGGTTATGGGTAAACTGTTTCATAACTGAAAGGAAAACTTACCGTGTAACCCTTGAACTTTTGGAATTCTACTTTAATAGCTTAATTGTATTTGATTAACCATTTTAATAAATGGCCAAATGATACCAAGATTGTGTGAGTTTTTATTCATCCATATTTACATTGTAAAGGTAAATGGGCCAAAAGCCACGTGCAGAAATGACAAGTTGGCCTTTTAAGGAGAGTTAATCTTGAGGTTGAAAGTGACCTCGAGGGGCCTGAAATCCATTGGAAAGACATAGTACCTAATTTGTTATACTTTTTTTTTTTTAAATTAAATTGCCTTTCTCTGAGAGGTCAAGCAAATATGTCACCTCAGGCGCGGGTGTCTTGCCATTCTGACCTTAGGATGGAAGTCACAGCCTGTGTTACATGCTGCTGATGCCTTTTTCCCCCTTGGCCAGCACCTTACATAGTTTTCAGTTTGCCCATACAAGGTCAGAATTTATGTGGCTGTCTCATTTGCATATTTGCTGCGTTTTTTTTTTTTCTCTGTTTTAATCAGTGTGTTTGCCTTCATAGAAGGAAAGTGGAACTTGGCTCAGCCGTGGTGTTAGACCCTTTCCTCCTTCCTTACGCTCCCTTTGGTTTTCCAGTCCAAGTGGAAGGGTGAAGTTGAGCTCACTCGTTCTAGAGCTCTGTAGCGGGGCACATCTTTTTGTGTCTTCCCAGCTGACACTTCTGAATTGTTAGGTGTTTTTTTTTTTTAAGTGTCTGATGAAATGTTAGTTCCACTTCCACCGTCTCCTTTCTCACAGTCTGTCTGGTCCATGGGATCTTGGCCTTTCCTTACCCATCTTTTGAATGGCATAAAAGCCTTGTGGACTAGCTTTAATGGCATTAGGAACACATGGCAGGTTTATAGATAATTATGGTCCCAGAACAAGAGTACACGTTTCTACTCCCTGGGACTTGGGGCTTTGCAGAGTTCCCTGCATTGGGCACAGTGTGGACATTGTTTTTAATACTGTGGAGCTCACCTGATAGCTGTGGTAGTGTCAGTCAAGGTGGAGAGAGGGACCGCCGCTGGTGCTGTGGAAGGGAGGTGGTAAGTGGATAGGCCTGCTTGTTTGTAACAATGTGCCTTTTCCTTTTCTCAGAATTCTCTTGACATTTGTGTCAATATTCTCCTTGTATTCTGTTCACCTCCTCCTGAAGACGGCCAATGAAGGAGGTAGGTAGCGTTCTTGGTCCACCCCCGCCCCCAGTCATTTCTGCCTATCCTGATTTGGGATGGCGTAGAGCTTTCAGGGGGCTTCATTCCTCTGTGTTCTTCCCTGCAGGATCTTTATTATATGAACAGTTGGGGCATAAGGCGTTTGGACTGGCTGGGAAGCTCGCAGCCTCCGGATCGATTACAATGCAGAACATTGGAGGTACGTTTTGAGAGGGCGCTTTGGGTAGGCTTCGTGGAGTAGCCCAAGGTGGTGACACGTGACTTCGGGGTCACGGGCCACATTTTGCACTTGTAATGGTTTAATTTTGTTTTCCTCCAGCTATGTCAAGCTACCTCTTCATAGTGAAATATGAGTTACCTTTGGTGATCAAGGCTTTAATGAACATTGAAGATACAAATGGGTAGGTGCTAAGTAAGGTTACTCCATAGAAACAATCGCAGATACTTTTTTTCTTTTTCTTTTTTTTTTTCTTTTGGTCAAAGCTGGATATAAATAGTTCATCAGTAAGTCTTCCACAAGTATTCCTGTCCGTGCTTAACTCCCGACAAGGAAGTGCCCCCCTCCCCCCAGGGTGATGTGGACTTCTGCAGCGGTTTGCACTTAACTCGGAATAACAAGTGCACAAACCTGGCTGTGGAACTTTGCTAGCGTTCGAATTCATCTCTGTGTATATTGGCATTTGCTACAGTTGCTGGCTATTGAGTTGTTTAAGACAGAAAGTCCCACCCCCTCCCTCCCCCCAAAAATACCAGTCATGCTTAAAATAGTTAAATGAAGAAAACCAGAAACAGCGCGGCTGTGCTGTAGAAAGTGAAGTCTTCAGCAGTTACTCATCCCAGAGAGGAGCAGGCCTAATGTAAACAGCCCAGCTCATCTGCTTCCCAACTCACAGACGTGTGGCCCCGCTCTGTGCTTCGAGACTTGGTTCATCATGCTGATCCTTCAGCAGTGTTTTTCAGTGGTGTTCTTGTTCCTGTCAGGAGTGGAGTGGAGCCCGTGAGGAGCTAGGACTTAAGAATAGTGCTTTTAAGAAGCACATGCCTTTAACCCCAGCACTCGGGAGGCAGAAGCAGGAGGATCTCTGTGAGTTTGAGGCCAGCCTGGTCTACAAGAGCTAGTGCCAGGACGGGCTCCAAAGCTACAGAGAAACCTTGTCTCGAAAAGCCAAATAAATAAATAAAAGGAATGGCTTTGCTTTGAGACAGGGTCTCCCAGTTTAATTCTATCTGGCCTGTGTCTCAGAGATCTGCCTGCCTCTGGGACAGAACATGCATGTGCATGCCACTACCATGCCCAGTGAGAGTAGGCTTTGGTTACTAGAACTTAGAGAACATTTAGTTTCAGAAATTGCCTTTTGACTATAGTTTATTTTGGCATTAAGGTGGGTACAGGTGTTACTATGATAATCTGAAATAAATTCTGGTCGAGTGGGGGTTTGGTTCAGTCTAATTTGGGAGGAGAGTGGCTGCCTGTGAATTTTAATCACGTCAAGTGGAAATTTCCTTAGTGAAATGCTTTATGACTGTACTTGCTGACAAACGTCTGAAGAATCTTGCTGTAGTTCCTTCTCTCCTTGGATAGAAATTACAGGCGAGAACTGTAATGTCGGTGTACGGTTCTGAGACAAGCTTGCCAGCTGCACAGAGCTGCCTTGTTCCCTACGCTAGCATCAAGCTTTAAGAAGTGTTTTATGTTATGAATCAGCTGGCAGTCTTCCCAGAGCAAAGAATGGCACAAAAGTTCCTGCTTTTCACCCCCCACCTCTAACCTGACTGTGCGCTCAATTAAACTGCCTTAGACGTGTACTTGATTTTTGCCCACTCTCTTCTCGCCCAGATTGTGGTATCTGAATGGTGACTACCTGGTCCTGTTGGTGTCCTTGGTGCTTATCCTTCCATTGTCGCTGCTGAGAAATCTAGGTGAGCGAGACACTTTGCTCATTTATTTTTATTTTTTGTTTTGTTTCAAGGCTGCGTTTCTCTGTAGCTTTGGAGCCTATCCTGAAACTCTCTCTGTAAACCAGGCTGGCCTTCTAAGTGCTGGGATTTAAAAGGTGTGCGCCACCACAGCTGGCCTGGTGAGCCAGCAGCTCTTAATGGGTGTCTGCAATGAGCTCCTTAGCGGTCTACCAGAAATTACTGAAGGCTAGAAGGCTCCCAGCACCTGGTGTTGAGAATGGCAGTGGGACACACTTACAGCGTAGCAGTGGAGCCCCCAGGTGGTCATAGCACTCCATTGCTAGCCCTAGTGTCTTAACAGTCTGTGTTCTCCCTCCCTGCTGGATTAACCCGGAACCCTTCTCTCCCACCTCTCCAGGGTACTTGGGATACACCAGTGGCCTCTCCTTGCTGTGTATGATGTTCTTTCTGATTGTGGTAGGTAACCATTTCTCCTTTTAGAAAATACCCTTTCTAAAGCTCTGTCAGGTTACCCTGCTTAACCAATGCGAAAATACGTTTTAGGTGATTTGCAAGAAGTTTCAGATTCCTTGCCCTGTAGAAGCTTTGATGATCAATGAAACTGTGAACGCCACATCAGCGCTGGCCTTCCTGGCGTCTAACGTGACATCTAACGCCACCGTAGCCGATTGCTGCACGCCACGTTACTTTATCTTCAACTCACAGGTAACTAGTTGCTGTCCTGCTTTCTAGAAAGAAATTTTTAGGGACAGGAGAAAAAGAAACCTCCCATTAGGAATTTTAAAATATCTCTTAAGAGAAATTAGGGCTGGATGATCAATGCTTTTTAGGGGGGAAAAGAAAGAAGTAGACAGAAGCCTCAGGTTCTCCTGTGACTAGGAATACAAGCGAACGAGGTGCATGGCCTCAAAGTGGCGCGTCTCAGGTCGTCTTGGTCATACTTAGTAAACAAAATGGGAATGGGAGCTAATCGCGCAGCAGTGATGCTCTCCCGGCTTTGGTTTTAAATCCCTGAAGCACAGCTGCCGGGGACTGCCGAGGGTATGCCATGGGTATGCCATGGGGTGTAAACACAGCCGTGTGTCTCTTTCAGACTGTGTACGCCGTGCCAATCCTGACGTTCTCCTTTGTCTGCCATCCCGCTGTTCTTCCCATCTATGAAGAGCTGAAAGGGTATTGATCTTTTCTGGCTTTGTTGATTGGCAGCCCTAACCGTAGCTTGTAGCTTGCTGGTCTCCTTGACCCTCGCCCGCTCTCTGTGCTTGTGCAGGCGCAGCCGGAGGAGGATGATGAACGTGTCCAAGATTTCTTTCTTCGCCATGTTTCTCATGTATCTGCTTGCTGCTCTCTTTGGATACCTGACATTTTACGGTGAGTAATGCCGAATCTAAGGAAGAGAAAGACTCGTTTGTTGGGATGGAGCCGATATCCTGTGTGTGTATCTTTCCTGTAAGAAGTCCCCTGCTGATCCAGATGCAGAAGCAGGTGTGAGCCATTTGCTGGTGTTTCTGTGATGTCCTTGCCTCTCTTGTGCTCCCGCTGCCTCTGCTCCCACCGTTAGCTGTAACCACCAAAACACACACGTGCGTGCTCACACACACTAAGCCAGAGTGGGATTAGGTGTTTAGCCCCTGTTCTTACTGGAGGTCATGTGGCGAAATGTCAGTATTCAGAAGAATTTTCCTCCAATGTTACTTTAATTGCGTTAATCATAATTCCAGATTAATCTCATTAGCCTTAGTTTATAGTCATTTTGTGAGTAGCTAATAATTGCAGATTTCACTGTACGTTCGCTCTCCTCCTCAATCCCTAGAGAAAGTCACACTGAAAGCTTTTTCTGCTCTGTGTCCCCACAGGACAAGTCGAGTCGGAACTGCTGCACACCTACTCCTCGATCGTGGGGACTGACATTCTCCTCCTGATTGTTCGTTTGGCTGTGTTGATGGCTGTCACCCTCACGGTGCCAGTGGTTATTTTCCCGGTAGGTGGCCACCTGCTCCTGCACGGCTATGCCGAGCCTGGCTGTGGAGATTTCAGGAGGGAGACTGCAGCAGCAGGGCCACAGTGGGGGTGGTTTGCAGGGAGTAGTGACCGGAGTGCAGGCTCCAGATCATCACAGGGCAGAAAACGGGAGGGAGGAATACCAGTTCTAGAAAAACTGCCGTTGATACGTGGTAAATTGCTTGTGAATTCTTTGCACTAATTAAAGTGGGATTGCTCAAATAATAAGCGATCCTTTTTTTATCTGCAGATCCGGAGTTCTGTCACTCACTTACTGTGTGCTACAAAGGAGTTCAGTTGGTGGCGTCACAGCGTCATTACCGTGGCTATCTTGTCCTTTACCAACTTGCTTGTCATCTTCGTCCCCACCATTCGGGACATCTTTGGTTTCATTGGTAAGTTCTGATTGACGTGCCCAAGATGGTGAGCCTTCAGACTAGACTCCTGGAGTTCTCAATGGATGAACGTCCTTTTCCAGGTGCGTCGGCAGCTGCCATGCTGATTTTCATTCTTCCATCTGCCTTCTACATCAAGTTAGTGAAGAAGGAATCTATGAGATCCGTGCAAAAGATTGGGGTGAGTGAGCGGTGACCGTAAAATCAGTAGCCATTTTCAGTCTCTCCTGAAGTTTTAGCACTGAAATACTTATCAGAAGAGAAAGGGAAAGGGGGGGGGGTCAGAGGTTGCTGTGCACTCAATACATGACTGCAGAAAGGTGCTAAGAGCAGTGGAAAGGTATTGACATACTTACTCCTGCCCTGTGTGATGGGTGCCGATACGCATAGCAAGGAAGGGGAGGGTGTTGTCTAAATGAGACCATTCTTGAGTAGGACTCCGGGGGCCTTCTGAACGCATTCACTGCTGTATTCATCCTTAGGTTTGCTAGCATCTTGTTTCAAAGGGGAAACTGCGCTAAGCACAAACCATGCTCTTGGGAACCAGAATCCTAGCAGGGGAACTAAGGGATAAAAGATTGCCAGCCCTGTGGGGGTACTTGGGAATAAGACGATCCACCCTACTGTCTGTCCACTAATTGTGGTCTAAGAATGAGGTTAGGAGTAAATGGGGGTGAACTTTCCTTGGGGAGACAAACTAACTAATAAGCGTAGACACCTGCAAACCAAGGTCTAATGTGTGTTTGGGGTGATTAAAAAGCTGAACGACCAGTATCCAGGAGGTAATGGTGGGATTTCCAAGGAGGGAAAGGAAGAGGGAGGTGTAAAGTGTGAGAGTGGTGATGCCACAGGACAGAACGTAGATTAATGTAAGTGGGCTGGCTACTTTAAGTTACGAGAGCTGTTAGGAGCAGGTCTAAGCCATGAGTCGAACTTTCATAAGTCTCTGTCGTTATTGGGAGCTGGCTTGTGGGTAGAGAAACTCATTACCATCCAACTCCTCAAATCTATGCGTTTATTAATTATAGGGACATGAGTGAGGAATTATTAAGGTTCATGAATAGCTGTACCAGCGTATAGAAGCCTTTTGTGCTCTAAGTAACTATGTGGTCCCTTGACAGTTTGTATTGTAACAGATGCGCTTTTAGCATCCACCCTGATGAGTTTTCTCTGCTTCCTGCAGGCCCTGTTGTTCTTCATCAGTGGCATAGTGGTGATGACCGGAAGCATGGCCTTGATTGTTCTGGATTGGGTACACAATGCCTCTACAGGTGGCCACTAATGGCACCACACTCAAACTCAAGGGTCCATCTGCCGCCAGTGTTGAGTCAACACTCAACTTGCTCAGAAATTTCACCTGATGCTTTCAGTTCACTTCCTTTTGAAGTGCAGATTCCTCGCTGGTTCTTCTGGATACAGAATAAGTGGAACTTTTTTTGTTTTGTTTGTTTTGATTTTGGTTTTTTATTTTGTATTTTTTTTTTAAAGAAACTTATCTGTGTGTTAGGGAATGGATGTTAACAGCAAAACCACGAGTCTTGGGTTAAGGGAAGTGACTATTTATTCCATTCCAGAGAATGGACGAACTTTGAACTTTTTATCAAGCCACATGCTTGGCTGTGTCATTGTTTAACTTGGATATTTTATGATTTTACTTGAATGTGCCTAATGGAACCATTCGATGTGAAAAAACACTTAATTTACAGCAAAGTATTGAAATAAGCATTGAGAAAAACACTTATTTTTTGTACCAAAAAATACTTTAAAAGACCTCAGAAGCACTATTTTACTTTGAAGAAGTTGCATTTTTTGAACTTTATCCAGAACCAGTTGTCAATAAACTCCGTAACACAATTTCATTGATATTTAAAAATGAATATTAGTATTATGAAATTATTTGCCTTTTTTGTAGGCATTATAAGCCAAATACTTTTTTACCCAAAATCATTTTCGGGAAAATGTTAAGAAAAATTGTATCATGAATTAGCATAGTTTGTTTTGTTTGTTCAAATTTCACTTCTAAGGGTAATTGGTAGCTGCTGCACCAAATCAGGTGAACATTGTTCATCACTTTCTTTGCTTCCAAATAATTGGTTCATTAAATCTAAAATGTTTATGTCTTCAGCCTGTTAGGCTGAAAAACAGTGCAGATATTTCTGTTGGAAATGAAATGACTGATTTTGAGGTACCAAATAGTTAGTGCAATTGGGTAAAAACAGGGTTTATTCAGTTGCGACTGTCTCCAGAGTTGTTTTGTCAGCTCTCCGAGTCGAGCTTTTGGGCCTGCCCTTTACAACATTGTTTCCAGAGGTGAAAATGGCATCCGATGGCAGTAGGCCAGAACTCTCCAGCAGGAAGTACAGCTTTCAAATGCTCTCCTGGAAGCGCGATTTACTTGACAACACGTGGCTCATGTGCTCCTGCTGTGTCTGCATAGAGGTCTGACCCCCCCAGGCCATGCTGCCAGCTCACAAAGACCTGGGTTTCCTGAGCAGTAAGCTTTTTCCAAACTCGCACTGGGCTGTCATCTCATTCTTGTAACAATGCAGAATTATTTGTTTACATCAAACAAATGATGAGCTAGGGAAACAGTACAGCCTGGTTGTCCTTAGTTCCTGGTCCAGCTGCATGCTTCCCTTCCATTTCAATTCCAGTTCAAAGTGAAAACATTGCTTTGAAGCTTGGCTTTAAAAGAACATTTATTGTATGTTAACGGTGTATGTTGACTATATTAAATAATGTGGTACTTTGCTCGTCAGGCATAATGTCTAAGATCTAATAGACGTAATTCCATTAAGTGGTTGAGGGAAGCAAGTGGAATCATCAGTTGGCCATCTGGCTCTTGAGATTATCTCTTGAACTAAATATTTTTAGTTTGAGGCAAGGGCCAGAAATGTGGCACACATGGTTCTTGTTACACAGCCTTGTATATGTGGCTAAATTCATAGGCAAGATTTGTCTGCTATTAAAGACCCTTGCAGACCGGAAGACATCAGATAGTGCTGCATTTAAGACCAATGGTCCATTTTGTCCCGAAGATGAAATCGAAATCTGGGGACCATCCAGAAGCAGAGGCAGTGAGAAAACGCTCTACCATGCTGCTTTTCATGCCATCCAAATCCAGAACCTCACCTGGAGTTTGCAATTCTGCTTGAAGTCCTGGAAAGAGTTGCTGATAAGACCTGCCTGGGATGTTGAGAAACCAGCATCCAAGAGAAGGTGTCACGGCAGCCAAAAGGATATGGAGGAGAAAATCTTGTTCACAGTCAAATCAGTGTGGACTTTGCAAACCTTTTTGTGAGGAAGCACAATTAAGGTTCCAAATGAATTTTTAGGCCAAATTCCAACGCTTGGCTATTTTATCTATCTTCCTTGAGGTTCCTAAACCGAGTCCCCGTTCATGAGCAGTCTTCAGTATTAAAACCACTGTCCTGTCACCTCATTTTGCTTTGTTGTCTTCCATGGACATTTCAGTTATGACTGTACTGTTATTTATAGAGCAGCATTAATCCATTAAAGCTAACCTATTTTTCAATATTTATGATAAACTGTAAATACAATGTCCATATGTATTTGTAAATAGATTGTATATACTGTTGGAACTGGGTTTTGGGTTTAAATGTATATATATTCCCGTAAGTTTCTTAACTGCATTTTGATGGATTTACATTATATATAAATCCCCAAAGTACTTGTACAGAGAATTCAATATTAGAAATTGACATTGTATATAAATACGGAAATTAAATTCTTGTTTAAATTGTATTTGCAATAAACTGGACTTCAATTTGAGTTCAAATCTTAAATTTTAAACGAGGTCTAAATTTCCAAAATGCAGTAGCTATCTGGTAACATGTCCCGTGGTCACAATAAAACCCATGAGACCCTTGGTTGTGTACATAGTGTAAATGTCCCCACTGTATGTAGAGGCTAACATGCCCCGGCTTGTTGGCAATGAGTGCTACACCGGTTTCAATGAAACAGTGTATGTTTGTTTTAACTAAACTAAAATAAATTCATGTTTAATCCTAAGCGCAACGTTTTTTTCTTTGGGGTAGCGGGATGAGGGGTGTATCAGGTGCCTTGTAAGACTGCACTCATGATACTCATGGTGTGATTCCAGTTGTGGAAGACAGCTTTATTTTCACAAAGCTCCCCGAGTTTACAGATTTATGTTGGAGATGCAGGCTTATCTCTGCTGGAGATAATCACCCTTTTTTTCTAGCGTGCAAAACCCGCAGCAGTGCTATTGGTTTTAGGAGGCTAGCCTGGTACACTCTTTGGGTCTGAAAGGAAATTAGGTTTGTTTTGATGGGTGTGGGTGTGTGATATGGCATGATTTCCTTAGGAACTGCAAAGATAACTGAATAACTCGGGTATGGCCTGGGCCTTATAAGAAGAAAATAGCTAGAGAAGGTTTTGTTGACAAACCCTGAGAAACTAATGGCCAAGTTTGTAATGTGGTTACCAAATGTGGCACATTGGTTTCTCTAAACAGGTTTTCTATCCTTTTGGAACCTGTCCTGGAGGCTCTGTGGACCAGGTTAGCCTAACAAAGATCTGCCTATCTGCCACCCAAGTGCTGGGATTAAAGACACTATCATCGCCTGGAGCTCTTAAATATACCTGGCATCCAAATGTTGGACACCTACTGTGTGCACTTAACATGGGAATGATAATGGTTCTGTCAAGATTGGTTCTGAGACAGTGTTGTGTTATGCTACATTCCAAATGCCAACTTATTTAAAATTAGGAATACATGTGGGTAGGTTCACTCAGTATGAAATGGTTCCCTAGTCAGTGAGCCAGCCATTTCCAAGAGGTTCCACTGGAACATGGCAGAAATACTTGTTCCTCAGCCTGGTCTGCAAGAGCTAGTTCCAGGGCAGCAGGAAACAAAGTGACCCAGAGAAGCCCTGTCTTGAAAAACAAAAAAGAAAAGAAATATGTATTCCTAAAAACCTAAGGCTATGTGTCAGGAGCGGGACACCGTCTCACCTGGAGAGGTGATGTGGCTGCACTTCTGGAAGGAGCAGGAAGGAAAGCTGCCATTTAGCTTAAGCAGAAAGTGGCTGGTAGGACTGCTGGCTGGGGTCTTTGAGCGGATTATCAGACAAATAGTGAGTGGTCTTGCAAATATCAAATACAGACTGTTGTAGAGACCAATGGCAATCGGGTTACAGTTCCTACACACCCCTGCAGTCAGAGTCTCAGCCCTTACCTACCTCAGTTCCTCCAGATAAACAAGTGGGCCAGTACAAAGCCAACTTGTACCTCATCTCTTCAAATCCAGGTGATGGAGACAGGAGATGGCTGCTGGGACCCAGCTGTGTGTGTGTGATGGGGATAGTCTCAGGTCTGTGACACTTCCGTTCCACTGTTGGCACTCTTAGCGTCTGTGAAACCCTTTCAGTCCCTACCCGTGTGGGCGGGTGGCTACAGGAAGAAAAACATCAAGTACACGTCATAATGAAACAATCCCATGGCCGGGCTGGGAGATTTAATCCCAGAATGCCTTTAATCCACGCACGTGGGAGGCAGAGGCAGGCGGATCTCTGTGAGTTCGAGGCCAGCCTGGTCTACAAGAGCTGGTTCCAGGACAGGCTCCAAAGCTACAAAGAAACCCTGTCTCGAAAAAAAATAAAAAAAAATCAATCAATAAATAAAACAATCCCATAATAGAACCCATGAAGAACACAATAAACTGTTCTTTGAATTTCTTCCCCTCCCTCCCCCCACAGGACACCAGCTTACTTTTGGACTGATCTAACTCATCACCCCTGTTTCTAGCTACCTCATTACCCCCACACACACCCCACTTCCTGTAAACTCCACACCTTCCTGTTGCTGAGTTTACCTGCAGTTCAGCCCCGTACCCCGCATGATTGTCAAATGACCCAGGGCCCCTTATTCGGTATTATAGTTGAAGTGAGGCTCATGTTTTTTAAAGCAAGAATTCAGTAACTACTCACAACAGCACTTGCCGTTAAAATCAAAGTGATTTAAATATATGCACACAGAAATATAAATTACAGCTGGGTCCTTGTCTAGCCCATGATCCACCTCCAGGTGGCAGAAGACATCTTCGACCTCTACCACTGAAATGGTTTCTTCAAGTTCCTGTCAGCTTCGACTGCCCCTCATCGACTGTGAAGAAAGACTTAACCCAAAGAGTCTGCCCGGTGACTTGGTGGTTCCTAGGAATTTGCCATTGGAAGGTTCTTTATGTTAGCGTTGATTTTGTGATCATCACTCTGGACTAACAGAGTAACAATGTGCACCTGGTTTCACTGTTGACGGTCTTGATTTTCTCCAAGTGGCCCAGCGGTGTGTTCCTCTGTAAGCAGCCCCTCCCCCAGGGGAGCCTTGAGACTCCCTAGGGTGGTGTCCCATAGCCAGGGGAAAAAGAAAAAGAGCTCCCCTGTGTGGTCTCACATAAGAAATGTCTCCAAAGGCCGTGCTGGGCCTCCTAGAACCCTCTGTTAATGCGTCTTTTCCTGCTGCTTTAGCTCTGTGCACTTTCCTTTAGTAAACCGTCGTGGTCAGCATGACCTGCTTTTGTTTCTTAGAAATCTAACTTCATCAGCAAGTGACACAAATATGTTCTGATTTTTTTTCCCCGCTCATGTTGTCTCTAGGAAGAAGCGATTTTGGAGACCCAGAACCTCAGTTAGCTCGGAAAGGACGATTTCGCTTAGCATGTTCTTCCACATAGCAGGGGACTTCAGCAAGCCCCACTGGGCATCTTTTCCTCCCAAGTTCCTTGGGCTGGGCTGTGAACTGGGGGAGTCTGCCCTTCCAAACCACAAATAACAGACTGCTGCCTCTCCATCTCCAGTAGGATTCCGCTCTGTCTTCAGACCTGCCTAAGCTCAAGAAATGAAAGCTTTGAGGCTCTCCCCAGAATTTTATCTTCCAGAGACGACAGTGTACTGGCCGTGTGCTTCCTTTTGCATTCAGCTCCTGGGGGCCTACTCTCACCCTTCCTAAGTGACTTCTCTGGGTGTCTTTCCTAACCACATGCACACATACTCAGGTTATCCTGAGTTCTGGTGAGTTCAGGTTTTCTAGCAGACTTGGTTGAACATCTCTGAAATAGAGCCCAATCTATGATACGAGTTAAAACAGAAGGGACATGCTAACATCTAATGTCTGAGCTCAACCCCTTAATGTCCTTCCATAACAAGCATCACGGTCTGCCTTCACTTGGGGCCCTACAAAAGACATGTGCCATGTCCAGCTCCAAATTCCTTCAGAGCAAGCCCTCCAGATGGCTGAAATCCTATGTCTGGAGGCACAGGGTCCCCTTATAAGCTCCTGCCTAGTCCCAGGTGCGTTTACTTCAACACCACCCAATAGGCTTCTGATTACTGCAAAGCTCTTAGGGAAACTGGGTCTCCCTGAGTATAGTGGTATATTATTTGTGTTTTAATAAACAAAGCTTGCCTGAAGATCAGAGTGCAAGGCAACCACACTAGTCAGTCATACAGGCCAGGGAGTGGTGGCTCACACCTTTAATCCCAGGACTTGGGTGACAGAGGCAGCTAGATCTCTGTGAGTTCAAGATCACCCTGGGCTACACAAGACTGAATCTCTCTAAAAGAGAAACAGAGCTGACACGAAGGTGATCCCAGCACTTAGGATCCCAGCACTAGGGAGGTGGAGACAGGAGCGATATGGCTGGGCAGAGAGAGAAATACAAAGGGGAAGAGACAGGAACGCAGTGGAGTGTGGAGTCTGAGGTTGGCGGAGAGCATTACAGGTCTGAAGATTTGGTAGAGGTAAAGGTGGTTCTAGTGGCTGGCTGCTTTGCTTTTCTGATCTTCAGGGTAAATCCCAATATCTGTCTCTAGGATTTTATTATTTGTGCTATTCCTGTGGGCAAACATGTCTCCCAGTAGATATGCAAATCCTTTCTGGTGTCTCTCTGGCAGAACAGGTGAAGAAAAGACACAAATGCCACAAAATTTCATATGATCCTCAGTGAACAATGACATCATTGAAGAGGATTACCTGGGCAGGAAGAAGTAGGTGGGGCAAACCCCATAAAACATAAAATAAAAAGCCTGTCCTTCAATTACAGCTAATTCTGAAGATATCATACACCAGGCCTCATGGTCATCCATTGCTTGAGAATTTAGGGAAATATTCTGGATCTGTATATATGTGTACATATGCATATATATATGCACATATATACATTTTGTATACATATACACAATGCATGGTTAAACTTATATATAATATATAAAATAAATATATATCATAACTATATCATATATAAATGATGTAGGTAGGTCTTCTGTCTATGTGTTACTTTCATTGGTCAAATAAAGAGACTGCCTTGGCCTTTGATAGGACAACAGCTTAGATAAGCAGAGTAGACAGAACAGGATGCTGGGAGAAAGAAGCAGAGTCAGGCAGATGCCATGAAGCTCTGGCCCAAGATGGACACAGGTTAGAATCTTCCTGGTAAGCCACGACCTCGTGGTGACATACAGATTTATTAGAAATGGGTTAATCAAGATGTGAGAGTTAGCCAATAAGAGGCTAGATATAACAGGCTAGGCAGTGTTTAAATGAATACAGTTTCTGTCATTATTTCAGGTAAAGCTAGCCGGGTGGATGGGAGCTGGGCGGCGGGAAGCGGCCCGCTGCTCCCCATTACTACAGATTGGTGCCCACAGCTCCTTTTACATATAAACATTATTTATGTATGTGTGGTGTGTGTGTTATATATGTTATATATAATATATAAGCTATATATAAACTTTCAGGGCTACAGTTTGATATTTTTGATGAATATGTAGCAAACACACACCCATATATTAATTTTTAAAATTAAACGATAATCACATCAGTTTCCCTTTCCCTTTTATACCTCCAATCCCTTCAGTGTCCCCCCTTGTCCCACTCTAATTCATGGCCTCTTTAGCTGATACTGTTTATACATAATAATGAATGTATTAATGGATAAACATGTAATTGAAACCTGTTGAATCCCTTTAGTGTTGTGTATGTAATGATTTCAGAGCTGAATATGGCGCTGGATAACTAATTAAGAGGTTCATCCCTGGGGAAGACTAGTTCTCCCTCCCTAAGCAGCTATTAGCTGCCCCTAACCAACATAGTCTTAAAAATACTCATTTATTTTAAGTGTGTGTGTGTGTGTGTGTGTGTGTGTGTGTGTGTGTGTGTGACATGTGGGAGGCTGAGAAACAAATCTGAGTCCTCTGCAGGAGAAGTAAGGGTTCTTAACTACCGAATCATCTCGCCAACCGCAAACATCATTTTTCAAAGTGAGTTATCTGGCAATGAGAGGAACCAACTATACTGAAGGTGCCGGTTTTATGGAGGCATCCTCAATAAACAACCATTCATTTTTCTCAAGAGGAAACATGGCCATTCTGTTCTGCTAAATTATAAATGTTATGATGGTTTCTCTAGTCTATTTTGGTTTATCATGGATTCATGTTATAGCCGAAACCAAAAATAAACTATTTCTTTTCCTTTTCCTTCTATTTGCGTTGTATTTCCCTTCCGAGTGACTGGAGTCTCAGGAGAGGGGGAACTCACAGTTCACAACCCTTCTGCTCCAGACGGAGGGACTGTATTTTTAAACCGATCCCTAAATAGAAAGATCCAAAGAAGGAAATATGTGGAATACGAAAATCTCTGCTGGGGATGTGAGGACCTCATCCATTTGAAGCATTCTTCTCTCAGACTGCTCCAAAAGGAAGTGCACAGAATGGACAGGCTGCATGGAAGGCAGGGAGGCAAGCACAGTATGGACAGGCTGCATGGAAGGCAGGGAGGCAAGCACAGTATGGACAGGCTGCATGGAAGGCAAGGAGGCAAGCACACATTCCTTCTTGCTGTGGGGGAGAGACAATGAATTACATTTTTTGAAAAGCATTCTTTGTTCTCAGAAAGGAAAAAAAAAAAAGCACATACAGACAGGAATTTGCCCCAAAGACTCCAGTTCCCAATAAGCCAACTAAGATTTTACTACAGTGTTTGTGGGAGAGGGGTTCCCAACTCGCAGAGAAGCAATCGTTCTGTGCTCCGTGTCCGTGTGCCCCTGTCTCTCTAGAGAGTTCTGGTTGTAGCGGACAGTGTGACTTTCTGGCTGTTGGGAGATGAGTCCAAGTTCTTTGCTATTCTTCACCAGTGTGAAATTAAGCAAGCTCCTTAGCCTGTTTATGCCCTAACTGGCAAGCTTTGTAACAAAATGCAATGGAACTCCCATGATTCTGGGCTATGTGCAAGCACTATACTGAGAGCCTCATTCCACCCGACTCCCAGAAAATGTCTTTCCTTTTTTAAAAATTATTTTATCTGTATGAATGTTTTGCTTGCATATATGTCTGTGTACCACATGTGTGCACTGCCCAATGAAGTCAAAGGATTCCTTGGAACTGGGGCGATAGACAGCTGTGAGTTGCTTTATGGGTGCTGGGAATCGAACCCTGGACCCCAGGAAGAGCAGCCAGTGCTCTCAACCACTGAGCTATCTTTCCAACTCCAGAAAAATGCCTTTCAAGCGACTTTTTACTGAAGGAGCTTATGAGGGGTAGAGTTAGGAAGCCCAGATTCAGACCCCATGGTATTAATCCCTTCACCTTTAAAGTTTTAAGTATGCAGTGTTTTGGGTTGTTTGGGATAGTAAATAAAGTGCTTGTCACCATGTTTCTCACACAGGGGGATATTTGGGTAGCTCTGAAAATAGGCTACAGTTCATTTTTCTTTTTAAAAAAATTTGTTTATATTTTATGTACGAGTGCTCTACATGCATGCCTGCATACCAGAAGAGGACATCAGATCCTATTATAAATGGTTGTGAGCCACCATGTGGTTGCTAGGAATTGAACTCAGGACCTCTGGGAGAACAGCCAGTGCTCTTAACCTCTGAGCTATATCTCTCCAGCCCTACAGTTTGTTTTTCTAAAACACTAATGGAAAAAGCAAGCCCTGCAATATCACTTGTACCCAGTACTCTAGCCTCATAAAGTTCAAAACAGTTAAAAACAAAACAGCAACCATATTTGCTCTATTAGCTTACCATCATGTTTGCTGCCACACTGAAAGAGGAGAAGAATGATATAGAAGGCATTTGAGATGAGAAGGAAGAGGAGGAGGAGGAGGAGGAGGAAGAGGAAGAAGAAATGCATACCGGATAAGTTCAGAGACAGATAGAAGTGACTACCAATATTCTAGTTGTCTGGTGTTTGTAGGACGAAGCTTACCCTAGCTTTGTACTTCTAATTCCACAGAAGTGATTCTGACACATGTGTAAACCACAGGACCCACAAGACATTGCCAGTTTTCTATGGTGTTCTTCGCTGGAAGTGCCGTACAGTTTGATCTAATATGTACCAGGCACTGTTTGTCTTTATTCGCTCATCTAGTCTGTTGACGGGGTGCACATAAACTTGCAGAACCCATAGTTCACCAGCCTAAGCTTTGCGGAAAATAGGTGCTTTCTGATCCCAGTTCCAAAGTTGGTCCCTTCAAGTACCTCTCAAGGGTACTGTGAAAGCGAGAGGTTCAATTGAGTTGTTAAAGAGTCTCAAATTTCAGAATCATCCAGTCTCAGGGTAGTTCAGTTAGAGAAGGCCCCACACTGGCTATTGGGGGTGAAGGAGACCAGACGTGGACTGGTGTGCTTGGGAATGTCTCAGAGCTTCTTCCAGTCCTCATAATGAAAGGACAGGCTCTTCTGGCATGGTGGCACACCCTTATGTCCAGAACTTGGTAGGTTGAGGGAGGAGGACCATGAGTTGAAGGCTAACCTGAGCTACATGGTGAGACCCTGTTTTTAAAAAAAAAAATAAATACTGGGACTGGAGAGATGGCTCAGCAGTTAAGAGCACTGGTTGCTCTTTCAAAGGACCTGGGTTCAATTCCCAGCACCCATATGGCAGCTCACAACTGTCTGTAACTCCATTTCCAGGGGCTCTGACACCTTCACATAGGCATTCATGCAGGCAAACACCAATGTTCATAAAAATAAGTCTTAAACCAGGCGGTGGTGGTGCACGCCTTAAATCCCAGCACTCAGGAGGCAGAGGCAGGAGGATCTCTGTGAGTTCGAGGCCATCCTGGTCTACAAGAGCTAACTCCAGGGCAGGCTCCAAAAGCTACAGAGAAACCCTGTCTCGAAAAACCAAAAATAAATAAATAAATAAGACTTAAAAAAATACTAAAATGACCTTGTCCAGTCATTACCTGGCCACCATAAGGTGAGTGTCTGGAACACTCCTACCATGCTGAATGGAAGGAAGCCTCAGAAATTAGGTCAAAGCAAATTTTTCCTGCTTTTCAGTAGTTTTTCCTCAAACCCTTATATTTAACCTACAAAAGGAACATTTGAAAAATTGGGGCTAAGGAAGGCACAAATTCTAAAAAGATTAAAACCATTAAAAAGAAGCCAAGCATTGTTTTCCAGCTCACCAGAAAACATGAAAACATGCCTTGTACACAACTCAGAAATTGCTGAGACCCTACCCACCCCAGACTTAAGAATGAAAGATTTTATCATCTCAAGAATTCCTGGAACTTGGCCCATCTCAGTCTCGAGCACGGGAAGATTTTTAGCTCATTGGGAAATCTGCTCAGAGAAGAAAGCTCTCTGTTCTCAGCTCACACAGGGCCACCACGGGAAATGTTTCTATGTGCTCAGCCATCCAGATACTCAGAAGCCATGGAAACCTGAGCTGGTGACAACCCTTGGTACTGCTCACAGGACACTGCTTTTGTGGAGATGCAGAATGTGAGAGCTCTGGGGTCATGGAGTCAGAACACACGACCAATTTCAAAGGAAAGGCTGGCTCAGGCCTTGCTGGAGTGCTGCAGGCAGAAATCTAGTTAGAGAGGCCAGAAACAGATAATGTTTGCTGGGGAAAGTTTTGGGTAGTCAACAGAACCAGGCCATGTGCACTACAACCAAGAATGGACAGCCCATCCTTAGGTACTAATACCATCATACACCTATACCACTGTAGGGCCTGGGTCTGCCCCTGCTCCTGGGGTGCATCTTGAGAACAGTTTCTGGTCAGCCAGCTAAAACATTCTCTTTTTTCCTGTGCTCCCTCTTCCCCGCCTGGTGATTAGCTGTAGGACATTGTTTCTTCTTTGGTATGGTAATTTCCCACCTGCCTGGGCAGAAATCCTCATGCAGCAGTGAGGTATTTAAGGATTTCCCCAAAGTTGAATAAACAGCATTCGGCTGATCTCCTTTGAAATGACCCAGGTTTCTTGTGTGTTCTTTCAAACTCCGGGCCCTTGCCCGACTTGCGTATGTTACAGTGGCGCATGAACTGTACCAGAGAGGGTAACACAGAATCGAGTGTTACATACCACCATACACCTACACCACTTACACCTACACCACCTACACCTACACCACCTACACCTAAACCACCTACACCTATACCATCTATATCTAAACCACCTACACCTACACCACCTATACCTACACTACCTACACCTATACCACCTATACCACCTATACCTATATCACCTATACCTAACCACCTACACCTATACCACCTACACCACCTACACCTATACCATCTATATCTAAACCACCTATACCTATACCACCTACACCTACACCACCTACACCTATACCACCTATACCTATATCACCTATACCTACACCACCTACACCTATACCACCTACACCTACACCACCTACACCTAAAACACCTACACCTACACCACCTACATTACCTACACCTATACCACCTACACCTATATTACCTATACCACCTACACCCATACCACCATACACCTACACCACCTACACCAACTACATCTACACCTACACTACCTACACCAACTACATCCATACCACTATACACTACACCACCCACACCTATACCACCATACACCTAAACCACCATACACTACACCACCTACACCTATACCTACACTATCTACACCTCCATGTACCTATCCCTATACTACCATACCACCTATACCTATACCTATACCTATACCACCGTACACCTACACCACCATACACCAAGCCACCCACACTTACACCACCCACACCTGGATGCCAGAAATAAAACTACAGATTTAATGTATTTCCCTCAGGTTTTCGGTCTTGCTGTGAGCTATTCCTTTACTGGTATTCTCCTATTCCCCTCCTTTGGGATGGAAAGATCTACTTTGTGCCACTATAAGTTGGAAGTATATAGCTCGCTTTTTAAATTTAACAGAGGTTCACAGTTAAGATTTGGTTTAGCCACACATGGTATAACAAGCCTGTAATCCTAGTATTTGGAAGGTTGAGGCAGGAAGACTATAGCCCAAGGCCAGCCTACTGAGTCCCTGTTCCAAATAACAAAAACAAATAGACAAAGATTTGTTGCAACTCCCAGAGAAGCTTTGTTTTTTATGAAGTGTCAGAACCACAAAAATTATGAGAATTCTAGGAGAGAAGTGGGGTTCATTTGTTTTATGAGCCTTCTGGGGGCCAGAGATGGAGGCCATGGTTTAAGATGTATTTGGGTGTCAAGTTGACCAATGGTGAACTCGTGATAGTCAGTCTTGATTATTGGTTTAATTAGGCTAGTACCCAGCACCCATAGGTGTGTCTGTGAGGGCTCTACCAGAAAACACAAACAAGCAAGCTGAGATTTGCCCTGAATGTGGGCAACATCACCCAACAGGATTGAGGTACAGACTGAACGTAGCTTGGAAAACTAGAGGTTGTGTTAAAGGGGACAGCAAAGAAGAGGGGAAATGTGGACTAGACAGGTTTGGGAATGGCAAGCAGGGAAGGAGAAGGAGGCATTACAGGGCTAGAAAGCCAGTGTGGCATGCAAGAATAATTTAGGGAATTTTACAAAGAGAAACGTTAAGCTTCGCATAGCAGTATGCTTGTGACCCCCAGCACTCAGGGCTGGAGACAGGAGGATTGTAAGTTCAAGATCACTCTGGGTTACATAGTAAGATACTGTTTATATAATTTATATAATAATTTTCAAAGTTAAGCTTTCTTTCTAAAAATAATTCATTTATATCTGTCTCTGTGTGTGTGTTTGCATGTGTGTACGTGTGCGTGCACACACGCGGCTTGGCAGCAAGCACCATTACCCACTGAACCATCTCACTGGCCTTTATTTTACTTTCTTAAAAAAGATGCTATCTGGGCTGGAGAGATGGCTCAGAGGTTAAGAGGACTGATTGTTCTTCCAGAGGTCGTGAGTTCAATTCCCAGCAACCACACGGTGACTCATAAACATCTGTAATGAAATCTGGTGCCCTCTTCTGGCCTGTAGGCATAAATGCAGACAGAATACTGTAAACTAAATAAATAAATAATATTTTTAAAAAATGGGGCTGGAGAGATGGCTCAGTGGTTAAGAGCACTAATTGCTCTTCCAGAGGTCCTGAGTTCAATTCCCAGTATCCACATGGTGGTTCACAGCCATCTGTAATGAGATCTGGTGCCTTCCTCTGGCATGCAAGTGTACATGCAAGCAGAACACTGTATACATAATAAATAATGAATCTTTTAAAAAAAAAAGATGCTATCTGGAACCTTCTGTAGATTTGGGACAGAGGGAAAGCTTAGCATGCACAGACTCCACTGGACTAGGTATCACACACATTCTTTTCCCAAAAATACATCCATCAACCTAGGACTTCGACCTGCATCAAGCTGCATGTACCTTTGACGCCAAACAAAACAGTAAGTTGCTCCTTCCTAGAAACCTTCAATAATTACTCTTATTGTGGTTAGTTTCCATTCAAACGTGTCCTAGAACACAATCTGAAAACCAGAGGCAGGGAGCTAATCCACTCTAAACTGGTTTGGGTTCATCTATAGAAAGGCAACTGTATCTTCAGACTAAACATTTAGAGCAAATCTTCTTTACCATCCTACGCCTGTGCATGTTTGGACATGCGCAGTATTAAAGTCAGATGCATCATGGGAATGGATAAGTTTACATAACCCAAGCCTGTCAATCAAAACAAACTTATGCATTCTTCTCTCTTAGCAACTAGCAACCAATTCCTCGTCCTGGACCCCTCGACAAGAAGTGCCAACAGTAACCAGGGCTCCTGAGCAACACATCATCTCCGTACTTCCCTTGAAGAAGATGTCCTGGTATCTGACTGTGTGCTTGTTCTCACATCTTTGACTAGGACACCGAGAACTCAGAGACATCTAGTCCAAACAGAAACCGCTTCCGAAGGCTCCTTCCAAGGTAACCCCAATACACTAAATTGGGCACACACTTTTAAACTGTATCCCAATAGGAAAAATCCTGCGCTATTCATAAAGCACAGCTTGCCGCAGAACTTGGAAAATCATCAAAAATGGTGTTTAAAAATAGGCAGTTGAGGATAAATTTGTATTTAAAAATATCTCTGTAGCAGCCCATATTATAATCTCAATAAACACTCATTATTTGAAAGAACAAATTAAACCTGAGTAATAAACAATTTATTTAGTACTTCATTCCCTCCCCTGACACAAATGAATTCCATAGGCACTGGTGAAATGGAAGAGAGTGGCCGGGGACAGTCCAGAGTCAGAATCAGATGGCAGTGTAACGAATCATAGGCCAGTGAGATCTCTCTCTCTGTCTTTTTTTAATGTATTTATTTTGAAAAAAAGAAAGAAAGAAAGAAAGAAAGAAAGAAAGAAAGAAAGAAAGAAAGAAAGAAAGCCGGGCAGTGGTGGTGCATGCCTTTAATCCCAGCACTTGGGAGGCAGAGGCAGGCGGATATCTGTGAGTTTGAGACCAGCCTGGTTTACAAAGTGAGTTCCAGAACAGTTAGAACAACACAGAGAAATCCTGTCTCAAAAAGACAAAAAAAATTTGTTTTTAGAGTTTATGTATGTTTTGCCTCCTGTACATCTGAGTGTGGAGTGCCTGAAGAGGCCGGAAGAGGCAATCCCCTGAAACTGGAGCTACAGACAGTTGGGAGCTGCCACGTGGGTTCTGGGAATCAAACCTGGGACCTCTGGAGGAGCAGGAAATACACTTAGTCCCTGAGCCATCTCTCTGGCCCTCGTGAAGGTCTTTTGTGTATGTGAATGGATAACTTTATATATAGGGATGTCCTTCGCTTAGATGGTTCTTCAGTGGGACAAAATCCACTTTGGAAACAGCTGAATTAATGCTGCCTAGTTAATACCACGGGGTTCGTTTGCGAGTGTATGCATACTTTGCTTACTTCAATCAGTTCATCTTCTCCCATGCACCAGAGTGGGTGATACTATAGCAACCAAAGACTTGCATTCCTTACTTTTCTCACCACTGTGACAGAAGAAGCTTAAGGAAAGAAGCATTTCTTTTGGCTCACAGTTTCGGAAAGTCATGGTCCGCCATGGTGGAGAAGGCAGAGCGCAATGTCTAATGGCTGGGTCAGTTCCTCAGTGGTAAGAGTTTCAGGCTTCTGGAAGACGGGACACAGAGTGAGCTAAACCGGAATGAGGAGTGGGCGTCACCCTCAAGGGCCTCTAGTTCCTTACTTCAGCTAGGCGGCTTCCACCTCCGCACGGCTCCACAGCTTCCACATTAGCTCCCGTCAGAGAAAAAGCATTCAAAACATGAACCATGAGAGGACATTTCAGGTTCAAACCACTAAACACTCAACGGCTCAATTTAATTGAGATTTGCTGCAGATTCAAGTTATCTGTTCTTTGTTGGAAATACTGACGTAACACAGTCCACTCTCCTGGTCTCCAGCTAGTTGGTTCTTCTCCCATCTCGCCAGTACACAAAAATCCCGAGGGACACGAACAACGCCGGCTCTCTTTGCAGCACACTCTTGAATCTAAGACGACTGTGCTCTAGTCTCTGTGTGGAGAATGGCGTTCCACGGTGTGACATAAGGTCTGGGTGGAACACCTCTCCAAGTCCCGAGAAACAAAAGGACGGGTTTGCAGTCCTTGATAACCCACGCGCATAATGTACCAGGGGCAGTATATACGTTTGAAATGCTCGCTCTGAAGTCACAGCCTGCACCACATCTCAGATCCTGCCAGGCTGACAGCAGGAAGGCTGGCAACCATGAGATAGGGTAAATTTCTTAATTAAGTTCCCATTCTGCTCCTCCTCCACAGGGGACTCTTCAGTCCACTTATTTTCACATGCCTTGAATAAACACTCAGCAAGATTCTGTTGTGTTTTTTTTTTTCCCCTGATATTCTCTAGGCTTCATTAGGAATGGGAATGGTAAATATGCCTTTGCTGAGGCAAAGATAGAGTTCTTAGCCAGATTCCTACTCAGAGTAGGCTAGGTCAAGAGTCAGTCTTCAATTCGGAATAGTTCTTTGTTTATAGGCTAGCAGGCCACTTATCAACTTAACTCTCAAAATAATTCAGCAGTCTTCTTATATGAGTCCAGTCAATCCCTCTGTCAATAGCCACATTCACAGATACATTTTGAGGCATAGCATACACAATTCTATAAAAACGGCTCAACCATTTAAAAAGTGTAGCTCAGTGGGTTTTGGTATAGTCACAGCATCGCACAAGACTCAATAATTATAGATACTCATCGTCCCCCAAAGAACTTCCTCATTCTTCATTCCTCCCCACCTCACCCCACCCCCACTCCACCCGAGATATAGGTATCTACCAATCTAATTCACTTTATTGACCCATTACAGATATGTTATACAAACTGAGTCATGTCCTACACAGGTGACTTATTTCACTAACACAGTGTTTTTAAGATCCACCCATATGCTGGTGTGTCTGCATTTAATTTTTCACTGCTGAACATATTCCATCATCTGGATATGTTTCATTTGCCCCTCAGTCAAATGGCATTTGGGTTGTTTCTGTTTTGGTCATTACAAATAATGTTTCTATAAACATTTTTAAAGCTTTCAGATGTACATAAGTTTCATATCTCTTACGTTGTGGTAACATAGAATATGCTGTCAAATCTCACGTGTTGTTTTCTCTTGAGGAGAACTGACCCCAAGGGTAAGATCTCAGACTCAATCATGCTCATCCTACGTGTTTCTGAGTTTTTTTTCCTGGGGCAAGCCGAGAGTTGACTGTTGTTTAATCATACAGTAATGAAACGCCTGAAGCGAAACAAGAAGCTGGACGCTCATCTGTGGAGAGACTTTCTGAAGTTCACAGCCGGGAACTACAGGACGGCAGGCAGCTGGAGCAGGGCTTCCTTGGCATTTCTGTTGAACAGTGTAACAACTTGACAATGTTTGGCTGTTCATCTGCTGCTTCCATCTGTCGGCTACTTGCTATTTTTATTCTACCTTTGCATGTTACATGTTTACGTAATTTACTCATTTGAAACCCGAGAACAGCTCTCCTAGCATCCTCCATGTTTCATGGATTTGCCCAATTCCTTTTTGGTTTACCCTTTCCACTCCCATCCCCCTGTTAGTAGCAGTTGCTTTGGGACAAACTTCAGAGGGAGAGCCACACCGTTAGTTTTTATTATTGTTTTTAGTCTGAGCCATTTAAGCCATTCAGAAGGCTAAAGCAGGTGACACTTTCATCCATAAGGAGGCCGTTATGCATGTGCCCAGGGATACCCTGGCGTGATCTTTCTGGTAGGTGTAATGGTCTGTCCTGTCCCTTTAAGAGACAAACCCTGCCTACTCCCTTCCCTGTCTGGTAAGGCAAGCAGATCTTCCTTTTGCTTCCAGCCTGAGCTCCTTCCTTTCTGCCTCTCTCCTAAAGAGGTGGCTTTTCTTCTTTTTTCCCCTCCTCCCTCTCTCTCTTTCTCTCTCTCTCTCTCTCTCTGCCTCTCTTTGCTCTTCTCCCTTCTCCCCTTCCCCCATTTCCTTTTCCCCTCCATAACCCACTAAATAAATACCCACTTTCTCTGCCTGACATGCCTATCCCTCTCTGTTTCTCACCGCCATGGCTCCTCGTGGGACCAGCTCACCCACTGAGGTCTCTCACCCACCACACAGCTCCCTCCCTCGTGGCCCACTGCCCACTGCCACCTCTGGGACTCACCACCCCTTGTGGCCCGCTGCCACTGTGCCCCTCGAGGAACCGCAGCATTTTACTTAAACCATTACATTTGGTGCTTGTGATTTGGCCAAGCTCTCTCCACATTCCCTCCCACCCACAGGCGGGCCTACTGAGGATGCATGGAACCCTGGGCTGGGGAGCCAGGTTTCTTCACAACAGCTCTGCACTCTATCTGCCTACACACCAACCTCTACCCACACCAGCAGCTTCAGTGGTGAGTTTTCCCCTTCCAGCCCCCAACCATAGCCTTCACAGCTATGGTTGAACCCTTCGCTGACATTTGTCTCTGGTTGCTTCCCATAGCGAAGAACGTGACCGGACAACCCAGGGTCCTCCTGTGCTAGCACTGCACATACTGTGCGGTGCATTCGATTTTGGGCCCGGGGTCTCTCAGATTTTTCTTTCTCCTTTCTTTCTCTTCTCTTCTCTTCTCTTCTCTTCTCTTCTCTTCTCTTCTTCTTCTCTTCTCTTCTCTTCTCTTCTCTTCTCTTCTCTTCTCTTCTCTTCTCTTCTCTTCTCTTCTCTTCTCTACAACTCGTAAGTGGTCCCTGCCATGAGAGACCACTGGAGTGGCCTCTAGCCTCTGGCTTCCTAGTCTCCCAGACTGGGGCTCCTCGGCTTCATCAACACCCCGCCTGTAGAGAGGAGACGTCCTCCTATAGGCCCCGTAGTGTTGCTGTGTTTGCGGGTTTTCACATTTTCAGCTATGGGATACACCCTCAAACTACCAGCCACTTACCTGTGATGCTCTGCCGGTGTCCCACTGGCTCCGTTTTTCCTCAAACTATCCCTGCCACCGCTACCCCGCTGGTCCTGTGGAAGCAACAAGATTAGTCAGATCCTCAAGGCATCTGTTTTCAGTTCCAGCCTTTGCTCCCTGCTGCGGCTTGTGATGCAGCAGCTCAGCAACAGGGCAGATCACACTTCTAGGTCTCTCTTGTTATTATGCTTAAAACTCCCGTGGCTCGAAAAACATGGCTTTTCCATACAACATGTGACTACCACCATCTTAACTGAGGTCAGGTGACTTCACCATCATCTTAACTGACAGCCAAGTCAGGTGACCAAGTCCTGCCATCTTTATTGAGGTATGTCCTACCTGGTCCCCCAGTTTACTTATGTTTTTTTTTTCTCTAAATTCCCTGGTGCCGACTCTGTTATATGTGCGTTTTACACAGTGGCATGCCTTTGGTAGGACCCACCAAGAGCATCCACTTTGCCCAATTCCTGTTCAGTGTGTGTGTGTGTGTGTGTGTGTGTGTGTGTATGTGTGTGTATGTGCATACATGTAACATAAATGCACTTACATTTACTGTTAAATGTTATTATTGTCTGTTCATTCTATCTAATTCCAGATTACAAAGCAATAAGTCTCATGTTTTAAATTGGTATGTACTTTTAAGTCTCTTAATCCAACCCTGCTTTACCTGTTAAGTTGAGAGCCAGTACAATCAAGCTCAGACCCAGCTCTCCAGGAAGATTCCATACTGTAGTTATATCTGATAAACAGCCCTCAACTGCTCAGAGATCTGGGGAATATGACATTTAAGTATTTAATTATTAAAAAACTTTTCATAACAAAAAGAGACAGGTTGGCTCCCAGCAATAATACTCTACTTCTTCCAAAGAAGACAGAAGACAAATGGGTACAAGACAACATCTATCCACATTTGCTTCAACTGCCAAGCACTGACCACCAGGCAAAACTGCCTTTCACCTAAACTGAAGATCTCCAGGCAGTGGACAAAATTGCTGGAATTGACAACCTAGCTGCTCAGGTCAAGGTAGGCTTGTCTTCTTAGCCCACAGGATCTTCCGGAGTATGGCAGGCCCTGTGCTAAACAGAAAAAAAAATACGACCCTCAGTGGCCCTAGAGGACCCTGAGGAGTAGCTCTAGGTGCCAACCAAGTAAGTTCTCTGTCATTTTTTAGTCAATAACTAAAGTAAAATTTTATCTTTCTCAAAGATCTCTGATACAGTTTGACAGCTGAGAGTTTTCTGTTAGTTTAAAAGGTGACAACCTTTAAAAGGTGTCCTTTTAAAAGGACAACCTCACCTTGAAACAAATTTCAGCAAAATACAAATACAAGTTATTAAATAAGGCATGTAGCTGCAAGTTATAAAGGTGTGAGGACAAGTGCACGCTATTAAATTTCTCAGTCTTAAAATACTTTTCATTGTACAGAAATGTCTGTCACAGTCTTTTGATGTGGGACTCCCCCTCTGTATGCTGTGAATACCATTGGTTAATAAAGAAACTGCCTTGGCCTGCTAATAGGGCAGAACTTAGGTAGGTGGGGAAAACTAAACTGAATGCTGGGAGAAAGAAGGAAGACAAAGTCAGGGAGAAGCCATGTAGCCCCACCGGAGACAGATGCCTGAACTTTACCCAGTAAGCCACAGCCTCATAGTGATACACAGATTAATGGAGTAAGAATTAGCCAATAAGAAGCTAGAGCTAATGGGCCAAGCGGTGATTTAATTAATACAGTATCTGTGTGGTTATTTCAGGGCTGAACAGCTGGGAACAAACAAGTGGCCTTTTTACAATGATCATTCTGATATAAATATGCTAAAACTTATGTTTTTACAACCCCCAAAAAATTTTTGTGAGTTCCAGCAAGCCAAATTGAAGGATCCATCTTAAGCAGGTCAGATACACCCCTTTCAATTCTCTGATCCAAATTTTTTTTTCCTAAGCTTAACTTTGTCCTCTGTTCTGCCAATACATTAAACAGGTCTGAGAGACACCAGACATTTCCATGCCACAAACACTGGACAGGAGCAAAGAGACCAGCTACCCCAGGATGTGACCAGCACAGCTTTCTCAGGTCCTCCCCCCTCATGATGACATCCACAAATAAGCAGGAAGCAGTCTTTAGAATCTGCCATCCCAATTCCTTTTACATGTTGTGCCTAACTTCCCGCCTTTTTATTATAAGAAAGAGATGGGAATGTAATGGTCTGTTCTGTCCCTTTAAGAGACAAGCCCTGCCTACTCCCTCCCCTGTCTGCTAAGGCAAGTGGATCTTCCTTCTGCTTCCAGCCTGAGCTCCTTCCTTTCCACCTCTCTCCTGAAGAGGTAGCTTCTCTTCTCCTTTCCCCACTCCTTTCTCTCTCTCTCTCTCTCTCTCTCTCTCTCTCTCTCTCTCTCTCTTTCTCTCTCTGTCACTCTCTCTCTGCCTCTTTGCTCTTTTCCCTTCTCTTCTTTCCCCCTTTCCCTTTCCCCTCCATAACCCACTAAATAATACCCACTTATTCTGCATGGCATGCCTATCCATCTCTGTCTGTCACCTGCCAAGGCTCCTTGAGGGACGAGCTGCCCTACCAATGGCCCACTGTGGTCTCCCACCCACTGCTGCTTTAAACCACCTGCAGTGGCCCACCGCACCCCTCAGGGGCCTGAGCCACAGTGTTTTACCATTCCAGTAGGGATGTTTGATTTTGTGAACAAAGGATTCTTCTCTGCCACCTTTACTGTCCAAGGCACAGAAATGGTTGTCTCTTGCAATAGTAAACATCCTTTCTGGATTAGTGCAATGCTCTGTTCTTTTTGACTTGCAAACTAACCAGCTCTTTTCTGAGGTCCTCTCTATATCACTACTAATAAAAACCTAGAGACAGATATTGGGGTTCAACCTGAATATCAGAAAAGCAAAACAGTTGACTAGTCACTGGCTCTTACCTCTACCTCAGTCCGAAAATGGGCGTGATCCTGTCTCCATGAATCCTGAAGACTCTACAGCCCACAGCCCACACATCACAGTCCACTGAGTTTCTTTCTTTTGCCCCTTATATTCCTCTCTCTACCAAGTCATATCACTCCTGTCTCTACCTCTCTGGTGCTGGGATGAAAGGCATGGGATCCCAAGTGCTGGGATCACCTTTGTGTGAACTCTGTTTCTCTTTTAGATAGATTAAATCTTGTGTAGCCCAGGGTGGCCTTGAACTCACAGAGATCCTTCTGCCTCTGTCTCCTGAGTCCTGGGATTAAAGGTGTGAGCCACCACTCCCTGGCTTATATGGCTGACTAATGTGGCTGCTTTGCTCTTTGATCTTCAGGCAAACTTTATTTATTAAAACACAAATAATATACCACTATATTTCCCCTTTTGTCTAAAATAAGAAAGAAGGCTATAACTAATATAAGAAAAACTATATGCAGGGGGTTGGAGAGATGGCTCAGTGGTTAAGGGCACTAGCTGCTCTTCCAGAGGTCTTGAGTTCAATTTGCTCACAACCATCCATAATGAAATCTGGTGCCTTCTTCTGGCCTGCAGGGATACAAGCAGACGCAACACTGTATATGTAATAAATAAATAAATATAAAAAACTATATGTAGTAGGTAAATAACCCTATACAATATGTACAGGCAATAAATACATTAATAATGTCTAGTCTATTCACATTTGACAAATACAGAGGAAATACTCCTTGTCTATCCTATCTTGATGAGTCTAAAGTCTTGTACCTAATTTACTTTCTATCATAACTTGCTTTCTACTCCTGGTAAACAAGGAAAACTATAACTATCCAGTCAACAGCTCTCTCACAGACCCAAAAAGAAAATAATATTCACTAAGTAAGCAAGAAATGTAAACAGGGTCTTCCAAAAAATTGGGAGAAATGGCAGAAACAGCTGACTGCCTGGACAGTCACCCAAGATTCCTCTGTAACACTGGGATGTGTGTCTTTGGCCTAGAGGCCTAGCATATTCAACAGACTTTTCTGTGAAGCAGGATATTCTGAAGGGCTGCTCATCCTTGTCTTGACAATGTTTGGCAGTCACTTTCTTTTGTGTCCTGTTTGTCCAATTAGGATAGCATACTGTCAGCAGTAGAGGCAAGGATATTGTTTTTGCTCAATGGCTTACTTTGCCACAAAGAAAATTAGCATGATGTGGAGTTTCCTAATTGCCCATTATCTTCTCTGAAGTAGATTGGTGCTTCCAGGAGCAGGCATGTCTTAGTATCATAAAAAACAGAGCCTGGATTATTAAAATATCTTTTTTTTTTGGCTTTTTGAGATAGGGTTTCTCTGTAGTTTTGGAGCTTGTTCTGGAACTAGCTCTTGTAGATCAGGCTGACCTTAAACTCACAGAGGTTCTCCTGCCTCTGCTTCCCAAGTACTGGGGTTAAAGGTGTGTGCCACCACTGCCCAGCTATTAAAACATCTTAAATGCCATATTCTGTAGATCTCTGAAGTGTTTGAAGATGACCTGTCTCTCTAAAATATATCTGTGTTTGATCTTGAAAACATAACTAATGTGACTACAAGTTCACTTATAATAAGTGATTAATTACCAACCTACAATACCTTATTATCCTAAACAGTTGGTAATAGTAATTTTCAATGAATAGAAATTTGCATCACATTATTAAATGAGCTGTATATGTACAATACCTTGAACAAGAATAGAAATGTATTGCAGTATGTTCTAACAAAATTAATCTCAAATTTGTGTCAATAAACAAAATTTATATACAATATACAAAAGTTCAATCCAATGTAAAACTTTTAAAACTAGTAGTTGCTTTTTAAAAGTAGACTTAATAATCTAACTTTTTATTTTATCATATCTATATCCTTCCTTTTTTCTTTTCAGAGTAAATTCAATAATCTACCCTTTCATCATATCATATTGTATCCCCTTTTTCTTTTCCAAACAAGAACTCCGAATCTGATCTCCTTTGTTCAACTTTCCTCCTGACCATAACCAATAATAATTTATAACCACTCCCCCTAAATAATGACAAATATTCATAACCCAATGAAAAACCAAAACCCACCCACCCCATCTCTTGGAAATGTGGATATTGTATACTTAAATTTACTTCCTGCAGACTGGGGGTGACGGCATCTTAAGGGGGCCCTAGAAAGAAAAATCTGGGTTAATTGTCAAGTTCTGGGAGAGGTAGTTATATCATTTGTTGTCTAGTCTCTGCGTAATGGTAAAGTGCAGGGCTTGTCTCAAGTCCTGGCTAGAGTAGTCTGTTAGACTGGATCATCTCAGCGAGCTACCTCGAAATTATTCTGAACAGTTTGTAGTACAAAGCTGATCTTTAGGCATTTTTCAGCTTAGTGGTGTTATCATAGTCCTGGAGGAATTATTGTTGTGGGGCCCCATGCTTCTTTTGGAGACTTCAAAGTCACTGTTAGATGTGCTCATGGTTCACTAGAGAAAGCTGATAGAGACTCAAACCTGTAATAATGTACAGGAAGGTAGATGAAGCCATCTTCTAGACTTAGCTAGTACTTTATATGACCATTAATATCATGACAGAAAGTGTACTATATATGTGTGTGTGTGTGTGTATCTTATAAAATTTATACCTTAAGAAAAATGTTAAAGAGCCAATATAAAACCAAATGACTATGAGATTAGTGGCAATAAAATAGTTCTTAAATATTTGTTTTTCTTCTGTCCCATAGCAGGTGGCTCTTCTGACCAGACACAGAGATTTTGGATTTCACTTTTAATAAACATGTTTGGGTTTAGAGAAGGAGAGAGCCCCACTCCAACTCCAGAGCCAGCTTTAATCTTTAATTGGACTGGGACTACAAAAAGAACATTTGAATTATATGTCTGTAGATAAAAACAGAAAGAAACATTTGGAAAAATTTATGAAATTTTACCATGTTGGAAATGGGACACACCAATAGGCCTATTTACTCTTTCTCTTGAGACATTTTTTTTTTTTCTGGATGATTTGTCCTTTTTCTTCAGATGCCTCATTTGTCCAGTGGTCTTCAGAGTCTTTAGTAGGATATCTTTATTCTCCTGAAAAGACAGAAACAAAACCCTTCCCTAACCCTAATTTAGGGAAGATTCTCTTTTGGCAAGTTAATTTCTGATCAAATAAAAATAATTTATTCATTTTATAGGTTAATTTAGATTAAATGGCCTTGGTTCTTAATGAACTATCATCACTCCTGATTAAGAGGTGCCTCTTGTTCAAATTGAATCTTTATCAATTTTGATGGTATTCATAGCTTTTCTTCTTCTGTGGAAACAAAAGCAAAACTCCTTCCCCAACATAACACATGTCCTGGTTTTCTTTCTGAGGTTGGTACATCTTTAATGTATATTGGTTGACTTAATTTCATAGTATCTTTCTACTAACCAATGTCTTTCTGCCACTGTTGTCCCTTTCTCATTGGCATTTAGAAAATTCAAAGTTAATAAAGTATTATGCAATCTATTTCTGGGGAGTCTTTGTCAACTCTTTCTGCTCATTTAACATAACCTTTAGAGTTCAGTCCGATCTTTCTATAACTGCCTGCCCTGTAGGGTTATGTGGTATACATGTAATATGTTTTATATTATAATAAGCAAAAATCTGTTTCATTTTCTTAGAGGCATTTGCTGGAGCATTGTCTGTTTTTATTTGGACAGGCATACCCATGATGATTATAACTTCTAGCAAATGTATGATGACTGAATCATCCTTTTCCAGACTCAAAGCAGTAACCCATTGAAAACTTGAATAAGTAACAGTGGTATGGTGTACACATTCCAGTTTTCCAAATTCTAAAAAATGGAACACATCCAACTGCCAGATTTTATTCTTTGAGTACCCTTTGTGTTACTTCCTGCAGGTAGAAGTGGTTGTGTAAAGAACAAGTGGGACAACAATTCCTTATAATTTCCTTGGATTGTTGTCACATGATGGAAAAGTATTTGTTTAAACCTTTGCTATTGACACAATGTTTTTTATGAAATTCTGAGTTCTCCACTATATTTGCAATCAATAATTGATCGATTTCTTCATTATCTTGTGCTAGAGAACCTGCCAGAACTGTATGGTATCAGATGTATGTTACGCATATGAAATGATTCCTATTCCTGATTGTATTTTGTAACTGAATAAATAATAAAGTCAATTCTGTATCATCTGGCATAAATTCAGAGGATTCAATATGCAAAGCAACTTTTTCTGTATATTGTGAATTAGTAACTATGTATAGAGGTTCTATAAAATCTTTTATATACCATGAGAATAATACATAATTCTGACTTTTGGACAGAATCTTAAGAGCTTTGATCCACCTTACTTAAATTTTCTGATGTGTTACTGTGGGAATTGCTACCCCCAAGTTATATTTCCCTGCCCCCATTTGAGGTGCTTATCTGCAAAGAATCATAACTTCCCTCTGCTACTGGAGTTGGATAAGGAAGTTTGAGTGCACATGATTATTCCTTGATCCC
Source organism: Myodes glareolus (assembly GCF_982192425.1). NCBI lineage: Eukaryota > Metazoa > Chordata > Mammalia > Rodentia > Cricetidae > Myodes > Myodes glareolus. The sequence goes on along the minus strand of NC_142044.1, from coordinate 59,385,074 downwards.
TGCTGGGGTCAGGTGACAGTCCCCACTGGGGACAGGTGAAGGTGGAGTGCATGTGATCAGTCCTTGACCCCTACTGGGGTCAGGTGAGAGTTCCTCCTTGGGTCAGGTGACAGTCCCTTCGCAGCCCCCCTCCCCATTTGGTGCCATGGTATAAAAGCTAGCCCCAGCAGAACAATAAACGAGTTGCTGTTTCACCTCAACCTCGTGCTCTGTGGATTTCATTCAACCTGGACACCCTCCGCCGAGACTTGTGGTTCCAGACCGGGCGCGGTATGTTACCTGCCTGTCCTGATTTATTTGCACCAGTATAGAATGTAAGAGCTCCAGTTATTGGCGTGTCCCGTACAATGTGAGGAAGGATCCAATTAGTTCTCTGTATAAGTTGAATTCTTTTGTTTTGGGGATAATTGTTGTTACTCTCTCCCAAAAAATTACTGCACGCTCTTTGCCAGGATTCACTTTCTTCCTATAATTTGTCAATTTCATCATTGTTAAAAGGTACGATAATTTCTACTGGGTCTATTACTGCTAATTTGTAGAGGACCGCAACCACATACTCCATTATAAGATGGCACTGGCATCTGGGTTCACCGCCAGGTGAACAGGGTAACGCACACGTGTTTGGTAACTTTCCACTACTGCGTCCCCGCCTACTCCCGAGGCATCATCTGGGATAATGGGCAGCGGGCCAATCCAAGGGTGACACGTCCGAAGCAAGGACTGTTTCATATATAAGGGCTGGGTTCCCCTCGTCCTGGGTCTCCGCCATGTTAGCTTATGCTCTCTTTCTCTCAAGACGCATTAAAGCTTCTCTGCAGAAGGATCCTAGTGTCCCGCGTGGTTCTTGCTGGCGAGACAGTAGCGTGGGGCACTAATTGGCAAAGTCTCAATTTTCCTTTTAGAATTAACTCAAAGACTTTTAAATTTTTTTACTTGGCTTGTGTGGGGAAAAGATCCATTCTAAGATAATATTTCCCCTCTGCATTAAAATTCCTGTATGGGAATGTTTGGAGGGTAATTTAACCAAAATGTAGTTAAGATTCAGATCCATATGATCCACATGTGCCTTCTGTAATTTGTCTTCAATCAAGGTCAAATCTCTCTCAGCTTTAACTGATAATTTCCTGGGACTGTTGAAGTCCTTGTCACTATCTAGGGTATGTTTAAATTAATCAGTTCATCAGATTTTATCCCAAGAGTGCACCATAGATGGGAAATGTATCCTAGCAATCTTTGGAAGCCATTAAGAGTCTGCAATCAATTTCCTAATTTGCACCTTTTGGGGTCTAATTTTTTGTAAACTTATTTTATAGCATAAATAATTAATAGAATCTCCTCATTGTATTTTTTCAGGAGCAATTTGTAATACCCAACAAGGCAAAATTTTCTTTACTTTTTCAAACATTCTTTGTAAAGTATCTACATTTGAATCAGAAACAAAAATGTAATCCATGTAATGGTAAGCTATAGATTCAGGAAATTGCTTACGTATCATTTTCCAATGGCTGACTTACAAAATATAGGCACAGAGTGGGGTTATTTTTTATTGATTTGTATTGAGCTCTACATTTTTCTCTGCTCCTTTCCCTGCCTCTCCCCTCCCCTTCAACCCTTTCCCATTGTCCCCAAGCTCAAAATTTACTTAGGAGATCTTGTCTTTTTCTACTTCTCACGTAGATTACATCCATGTATGTCTCTCTTAGAGTCCTCATTGTTGTCTAGATTCTCTGGGACTATGATTTGTAGGCTGGTTTTCTTTGCTTTATGTTTAAAAACCACTTATGAGTGAGTACATGTGATAATTGTTTTTTGGGTTACCTCACTCAAAATGATGTTTTCTAGCTCCATTCATTTGCCTGCAAATTTTAAGCTGTCAGTATTTTTTTTCTGCAGTGTAGGACTCCATTGTGTAAATGTAACATATTTTCCTTATCCATTCTTCAGTTGAGGGGCATTTAGGTTGTTTCCAGGTTCTGGCTATGGCAAACAATACTGCTGTGAACATAGTTGAGCACATGTTCTTGTGGTATGGTTGGGCATCCTTTGGAAATATACCCAAAAGTGGTATAACTGGGTCTTGAGGAAGGTTGTTTCCTAATTTTCTGAGAAATCGCCACAGTGACATCCAAAGAGGTTGTACCAGCTTGCACTCACACCAGTAATGCAGAAGTATTCCCCTTTCCCCAGAACCTCTCCAGCATAAGTTGTCATCAGTGTTTTTGATTTTGGCCATTCTTACAGGTGTAAGATGGAATCTCAGAGTTGTTTTGATTTGCATTTTTCTGATGACTAAGGATATTGAACATTTCCTTAAGTGTCTTTCAGCCATTTTAGATTCCTCTGTTGAGAGTTCTCTGTTGAGGTCTGCATTTCATTTTTTATTCGATTATTTGTTCTTTTGATGACCAATTTTTTGAGTTCTTTGTATACTTTGGAGATAAGACCTCTGTCTGATGTGGGGTTAGTGAAGATCTTTTTCCACTCTGTAGGCTGTCATTTTGTCTTGTTGACTGTGTCCTTTGCTTTACAGAAACTTTTCGGTTTCAGGAGTTCCCATTTATTAATTGTTTCTCTCAGTAACTATACTACTGGGGTTATATTTAGGAAGTGGTCCCCTGTGTTGATGCATTCAAGTTTACTTCCCACTTTCTCTTCTATGAGGTTCAGTGTGGTTGGCTTTATGTTGAAGTCTTTGATCCATTTGGACTTGAATTTTGTGCATGGTGATAGATATGGATCTATTTTCATTCTTCTACAGTTGATATCCAGTTATGCCAGCACCACTTGTTAAATATGCTTTCCTTTTTCCAGTTGATATTTTTTTTGCTTCTTTATCAAAAATCAGGTGTTTGAAAGTGTGTGGATTAATATCCAGGTCTTCAATTTGGTTCCATTGGTCCTCTTGTCTGTTTTTATGCCAATACCAGACTGTTTTCAGTACTGTAGCTTTGTAGCAGAGTTTGAAGTCAGGGATTGTGATGCCTCCAGAAATTCTTTTATTGTACAGGATTGTTTTGGCTATCCTGGGTTTTTTGCTTTTCCATATGATGTTGAGTACTGTTCTTTTAAGGTCTGTTAAGAATTTTGCTGGGATTTTGATGGGTATTGCATTGAATCTGTAGATTGCTTTTGATAAGATTGCCAATTTTACTATGTTAATTCTACCTACCCAAAAGCATGGGAGATCTTTCCACTTTATGGTGTCTTCTTCAATTTCTTTCTTCAAAGATTTAAAGTTTTTGTCATACAAGTCTTCCACTTGTTTGGTTGAAGTTACTCCGAGATAGTTTATGCTATTTGTGGCTATTGTGAAGGGTGATGTTTCTCTGATTTCTTTCTCAGTCCATTTATCATCGCATACAGGAGGGCTACTGATTTTTTTGAGTTAATCTTGTATTCTGATACATTGCTGAAAGTACTTATGAGTTTTAGAAGTTCCATGGTAGAATTTTTGGGGTTGCTTACATAAACTATCACATCATCAACAAATAGTGAGAGTTTGACTTCTTCTTTTCTGATTTGTATCCTCCTGATCTCCTTTTCTTGCCTTATTGCTCAAACTAGGACCTCAAGAACTATATTGAATATATATGGAGAAAGTGGACAACCTTGTCTTGCTCCTGATTTCAGTGGGATCATTGTGAGTTTCTCTCCATTTAGTTTGATGCTGGCTGTTGACTTGCTGTATATTGCCTTGATTGTGTTTAGGTATGTTCCCCGTATCCCTGCTCTCTCCAAGACCTTTATCATGAAGGGGTGCTGGATTTTGTCAAAAGCTTTTTTGGCATCTAATGAGATGATCATGTGATCTTTATTTTTGTTTGTTCATATGGTGGATTACATTGACATATTTTTGTATATTGAACAATCCTTGCATCTCTGGGATGAAACTGACTTGATCATGGTGGATGATGGTTCTGATGTTGGTGCAGGAGAATTTTCTGTATTCTGTCAATCATGTATTTTAATAAAATGCTGATTGGCCAGGCAGGAAGTATAGGCAGGTCAACCAGACAGGAAGTAGAGGTGGGGCGATGAGAACAGGAGAAGGTTAGGAAGGAGGAAGCCCATTCCTCCATTTCTGCCCAGACCATTGATGATTCTGGTGAGCATTGTTAAATTTTCATGTGTTTGTGGACTTTCTGGAATTAGTGTTGTTGAATTTTAGTTTTAAGCTATGGTGATTTGAGAAGATACATAGGATTATTCCACCTTTTTTCTATCTGTTAAGGATTGTTTTGTTATAGAGTATGTGGTCAGTTTTTGAGAAGGTTCCATGAGGTGCTGAGAAGAAGGTATATTCTTTTATGTTTGGATGAAGTATTCTGTAGATATCTGTTAAGTACATTTGAGTCATAACATCTGTTAGTTTTCTTATTTCTTTGTTAATTTTTGTCTGACTGACCTGTCCGGTGGTGAGAGGGGAGTGTTGAAGTTTCTCACTATTAGTGTGTGGTTTAATGTATGATTTAAGCTTTAGAAGTGTTTATTTTACATATAAGGGTGTCCTTGTATTTGGCACATAGATGTTCAGTATTGAGATTTCCTCTTGATGGATTTTCCTGTGACTAATGGGAAATGTCCTTCTTTGTCTACTCATCTCTTCTTCTAATTGGTGTGATGGGGCTGTCTGTGACTTTGGTGATTAATCTTCTAGGTGCCAAGACTCAGATGGTTGTTCCTCTTGGTACAGTCAGTGCCACAATTGGTTCTAGTTACCCTGTTGGTCACTCTGCTTTCCTGGAGGTTGCTCAGTACTCCTGGGGTTTACTCTACTCCTGTGGAGTTTGCTGTCTCAGGCCTTCTCTGGTCTAAGTTGCCAGTTCAGGCCTGTTTCTGTAAATATCCCTGGTCTGGATCTGCTCCCATGGAGGTCCCTGGCTTAGGGTTGGTCCTGAAAATGTTTCTGGCTATGATCTTCTCCCTCAGAGGTCCCAAACTCAGGTGTGCCTGGACTGCAGAGGACCTGGAACAGGTTTACTCCCTCAGAGGTCCCAGACTCATGTTTGGACCCTCAGATGTTTCAGGTTCCAGCCTATTCCCTTTGATGTCCCAGACCAACACCCAGATCCACAGAGGACTTGGCTCAGGCCTATTCCCTCAGAGGTCCCACACTCATGCCCAGTCCCGCAGTGGTCTCTGGCTCTGTCCCACTTCCTCAGCTGTTGCTTCCCTGTACCTGCTCCTGTGGAGTTAGCTGTCTCAGGTTTGCTTTGGCACAGGTCACTGGCTCAGTCCTGCCTCTGCAAATGTTTCTGGTCTGGATCTGCTTCTGCCACCATAGAGCTTGCCATCTCAGGCTTGCTCCCATGGAATTCGCCACCTCAGGCCTGTTACCACCTAGGTCGCTGGTCCAGTCCTGCTTCTGCAAATGTCCCTGGTCTAGATTTGCTTCTGCTCCCATGAATTTCACCCTCCCAGGCCCACTCAGGCCCAGGTCACTGGCTCAGTCCTACTCTTGTGGAGTTCACTGCCTCAGGGAGGCTCTGGCCTAGGTCTCTGGCTCAGACCTACTCCCGTGGAATTTGTTGCCTCAGGCCTCTGGCCCAGGTCTCTGACTCAGTCCTGCTCCTCATCCTACTTGCTCTTTATACAACCAAACAGCACTACCTGCAGCAAGTAACCCAAAGGGTACTCAAAAGAATGAAATCTGCCAGATGGATATCTTCCACTTTGTGCAATTTGAAAACTAAAATATGTGCACCATACTATTGATACCTATTCAGGTTTACAATGGGCAACTGCTTTGAGTTTGGAAAAGGCTGATTCAGTAATCATACATTTACTAGAAGATATGGCCATCATGGGTATACCTGTACAAGTAAAGACAGATAATGCTCCAGCTCATCTCTAAGAAAATGAAGCAGTTTTTTGCTTATTATAATATAAAACATATTGCAGGTATACCACACAATCCTACAGGCCAGGCAGTTATAGAAAGAACAAGTCAAACTCTAAAGGATATGTTAAATAAACAGAAAGGTATGATAATGATCCTAGAAATAGATTGCGTGATGCTTTATTGAGCTTGAATTTTCTAAATATTAATGAGAAAGAAAAAACAACTACCAAAATACATTGGATAATAGAAAAAGCTATGGAATTAAATCAACCAGTATACATTAAAGATGTGTTGACTTCAGAATGAAAACCAGGACATTTGTTACAATGGAGAGGGGTTTTGTTTTTGCTTCCACAGGAGAAGAAAAGCTATGGATACCATCAAAATTGATAAAGATTATGTTTGAATAAGAGAGACCTCTTAGTTAGAAGAGGTGATAGCATGGCTGTTCAATCTAAACTAACTTATAAAACAAACAAATGCTTTTCATTTGATCAGATATAACTTGTCAGAAGGGAACCTCCCTAAATTGGGAAGGGTTCTGTTTCTGTTTTTTTCAGAGGAATAAAGGCATCCAGCTAAGGATTCTGAATACAACTTGCCCAACGCTATATTTTTGCTATTCTACATAGACATATAATGCAAATGATCTTTTTGTAGTTCCAGTCCAATTAAATATTAAAGCAGGCTCTGAAGTTGGGTTGTGGCTCTCTCATTCTCTAAATCCAAGCGTGCTTGTTAAAGTAAAACCCAAAACAGCTGTCTCATATCAGAAGGGCCACCTGATATTGGACAGAAGAAAAAAAAAATTAAGGACTATTTATTGCCACTAATCTCATAATCATTTGGTTTTGTATTGACTCTTTAACAGATTTTCTTAGATCGTAAATGTTATCTCAAAATTTACAAGATTAATATATATGTAGTTAAAGTTTTTATCATGATATTAATGGTCATATAGAATACCAACCATTTCTAGAAAAAGAGACATTGTCTCAAAACAACAACAGCAATGATCATAAATAAATAAAAGAAAATCTACATTAAGCCACTGGTGGGGTGACCTTGCTCCGAAGGATAGCCCTATACCCATACATAGATGGGCAGTCCTACTGCATCCTGGGTGTTTATTAGTAATGAAGTAAATAGACATGAAATTGAGAGGGAAATAGGGAATCATCTGATACGGGTAGTAAGAACCAAACCCAGATCTCCTGCAAGAGCTATAAAGTCTTAACCACTGAGTCTTCCCTCCATCCCAGGTCAGGCCAGGGGGCACTAAGAAGAGTTGAAGGGAGTTAGCAGTGGATAGATATGGCATAAATTTGTAAATTTCCAAAGAATACATATATTACTTTAAAAAGAATCTATGTTAGGTAATAATAATAGTCCCACAATTTCGCTATGAAAATGCCTGTAAACAACATTCTATTTTCTTTCTCTAGAATTTTGAGTACTTTGAATACCTCACATCCTTGTCCTCATGCTGTCTTTGTCTTTCATTAACATACTTTCACTTAATATACTGACCTTAGAGTTTATCCACATTGTGGGAGACGCCAGAATTTTATTCCCTTTTAAGGCTAACTAATGTGCCATTGTAAAGACACAGCATTTGACTTGACCCACTGACCTGCTGACATTTGAGAGCCTTCCTTGTTTCAGGGATCATGCATCATGCTGCAAGGCATTCTGCTGTCTGAATCCCTTAAGGCTCCACTTTAAATTCTCTGGGGCGTGTAGTCAGGTCTGTAGTCACTGGATCATGCATTAGTTCCATTCTAACATGTCCACTTGATCCAGGTTGACCAATGAGCTTTGTACAGATGCCCATCTTATTCTCTTACATCCTGTTGATCTTCTGGCCTCCCGTTCGCATGAGAAAATTGCTGTTATTCTTTTTTCTTTTTTTAAATATTTATTTATTTATTATGTATACAATATTCTGTATATGTGTATGTCTGCAGGCCAGAAGAGGGCACCAGACCCCATTGCAGATGGTTGTGAGCCACCATGTGGTTGCTGGGAATTGAACTCACGACCTCTGGAAGAGCAGGCAATGCTCTTAACCTCTGAGCCATCTCTCCAGCCCCCAATTGCTGATATTCTTAATGAGTGCAAGTTCTCAGGTTTGGGCTACAAGAGGGACAGTGAAGCAGACTGCACTTCAGGGTGGGACTATGACCGTGAGCATTTGTGGGGAGTGGGAGGGTGAACCCATGTTGTCTGTGTGATTGTCACATGTGACGTGCCTCTGGTCTACCCAAATCTCATGTCAGGACTTTTTAATTTGACTTTTTAAATTACCTTATTGAAGACTGGTGGTTGAGCCTATCTTGTGAAGGAAATAATTACAAGGAATCCAAACATTTTCTGTCCAAAGAGTGATCCCTGGAATGTAAGCTTTGTGATATTATTTTGAAACCTTCCCCACCTTGTAAAACTTTCTGTTTACACAACTTCTGCATTCCCAAAACTTAACCACCAGGAGCAACCAACCCAACCCTTCCATTTCTCCCTCATTTCCTTTGAGACATTTTTTTAAAAGCTACCCAACCTTGAAAGGTTGAGGTCAGACTCCAGCCACTGAGGAAAAGATACAGTGCCCTCATATCAGAATGAAAATGAATCTCTGTCCCGTTCCATGCGCTTGAAGCAACCACACGTTTGCAGCAGTAAAAGCAGCGTTGCGGACTTGCTCACACTTTGTTCTCGTCATTTCAGTTCACTTTCCCCTTGCTGTACAAACACGGACCAAGTTGGGGAGGAAAGGGGTTACTGCATCTTCCAGGTCAAAGGCCATCATCGGAGGAAGCCAAGGCAGGAGCTTGAAGCAGAAACCACAGAGGAGCCGTCAACTGCCTTGCTCTCCATGGCTTGCTCGGCTTGCTTTCTTCTACGACCGAGGACCACCTGCCCAAGGGTGGCACTGCCAACAGTTTGTTGGGCCCTCCCACACCAACCATGAATCAAGAAGACAGCCCATAGACATGCCACAGGCCAATCTGATGGAAGCAATTCCTCAGCTTAGGTTCCCTTTTCCCAACTGACCCTAATTTGTGTCAGGCTGACAAAAACAAACAACAAACAAACAAAAATTAAAAAAAAAATCCAGTGTACTCCTGCTCTTTGCATGTTCTCAGTTGGATCCCTGGCACCCAGATTTTATTTCCAACAGTTTGGGGGTTCATCGAGGGTTTTAATTCTGTCCAGGAAGAACCCTAACTTTTGGGAGACATGTCCCAGCCCCCTATCTTGTGGGTCTACCACAATAGGGTGCTGGCTGATTTTATGTGTCAACTTGACACAAGCTAGGGTCAATCAGAGTTGAAGAAGCCTCAGCTGAGGAAATGTCCCCATGAGATGCAGCCATAAGGTATTTTCTCAACTAGTGATCAATGGGGAGAGCCCAGCCCATGGTAGGTGGTGTCATCCCTGGGCTGGTGGTCCTGAGCAAGCCAGGGGAACAAGCCAGTAAGTAGCACCCCTCCATGGCCTCTGCATAAGTTCCTGCCTCCAGTTCCTGCCCTGTTTGAGTTCCTGTCCTGATTTTCTTCGGTGATTAACCGCAATGTGGAAGGGTAAGCCAAATGAACCCTTTTCTCTTCAACTTGCTTAGTGGTCAGGGTGTTTTGTTGCAGCCATAGAGCCCTAACTAAGACCAGTAAAGATCCAGAAACAGAAAGTATCGCAGAAATGTAGGAGGAGGGCCCAAGCAAGGAGGAGGAGTGAGGAGAAGGAGGAGAAGGAGAAAAGTCTTGGGAATAACAAAGCAACTACCTGACCACTCCAGAAGCTGAGAGTGAATGAGACACCCAACTGACTGTGGAGAACTGAGTTGCAGTTCTGTGGTGCTAAGTGACCTCACATGGCTCACTTAGCACATGGCTCACCCACTATCTAGGTCTCTGGATCAAGTCTAGGCTTTATACCAACACACCCTTTGCCCCTGAGTGGACAATCCTCAGGAAAGAAGTAACATAGATGGACAGCTCTTTCCCCAGGGACTTACTGACTCTCCCAACCTATCTGGACACATCCTGGGACAATCCTTAGAAAAGCTAAAATCCCCTTCCCCTGTTCACCTCATCCGATAAGTAGATGATCTTTCACTGTCAGAGACCTTCAAGAAAGAGCTCACTCAGACCATCTTTGCTATTCTTAATTTTCTGGATCAATGAAGTTTAAGAGTTTCCCAAAATAAATTAGAATTTATTGAAAATCAAGTTTGCTCTTTGGGACACTTAATCGGTAAAGGAAAATAAAGGTTAGGCCCTGAGCCAATTCACCTCTTCCTTCTACACCAAGAGACCTTAGAAAATTCCTGGGACTAGTTGGCTATTATAAACTCTCAATAGACTCTTTTTTTTTTTAATAAAAAAATGTGTACTTGTGTGGTATGTCTGTATATGGGTACGTGCATAAGAATGCAGGTGGAGGCCAGAGAGGGCATTGGATCCCCTAGAGCTGGAGTTACAGGAGGTTGTTAACTGCCCTATGAATGTTGGAAACTGATGTTGGGTCCTCTGAAAGAGCGGTCAATGCTCACCCACTGAACTATCTCTTCAGGCCCTAGATAAACTCGTACATCCTCAGAACTAAGGACCTCTATCTCATCATTAGAAAGCAAACCCTATCGTCTCTTGTGACACCAGTGGAGATCGAGCCCAGGATGTTGAACAACCTCTTATTTCAACCCCAGTGTGAGCGTTTCTCTCACCTGAAAAGCCTTTCCCCTTGCCTGCAGATGTGAGAGCTGCTCTGAGAACCGAATTCAAGAACATGGGATGGGAAAAGCAGCCTATAGCTTTCCTACCTAAACACCTGGATCCTGTCATCAGAAGATGGCCCAAATGTATCCAGTCAATGGCAGCCAATGCCTTGTAAACCAAAGAAAACAGAAAGCTGACATTTGGGGTCCCCTGATAGTTAATGTCTACCACTACCAGGTTAGCACCGTCCTCAACCAGAGAGCGGGAAAATGGTTGGCTGGCTCCCGAGTGTTCAGATACGGCAGTGTACTTGAGAGAAAAAAATTACCTGATCCTTTTCCACCAACAAGTCCCTCAATCCTGAAAGAAAAGAAAGGAGCAATCTATACCAACTCCAAACACATCTTCAGAGTGGCACAAATGTTTGGAAGAATCTAGGCAGAATTGGGTCTCATCAGTAGCAAAGCCTAGAACTTAGAGAGTAAGGTGATAGTCACCCTATCTTGTCCCCAGATTCTCCTCTTTTATTTCTGGCTCCTCCCCCTCTCCCATACCAGGAAATATTGCCAAGCCTTTTAGGAATGTCCTCACCTAGGTAACAATCGCTCTAAAGACCTGAGACCGGGTATGGCAACACAAATGCTTGACTGAGCGGATAAAATATTCCCTTAGCACACTCGAGAAAGCAGCCTTTACGCGTGTGTGCTGGGAGACCCAAGGCTTGAATAGTTTCCGTCCCAGGAATGGGAGCGGCTGGAATGGCATGCGCTGCGTGATCTCTCTTCCAAGACCAAGAGGCCTAGGGCTTAGTCCTGCTCTTCTCCCTGATCGAGCCACCATCTCCCAGGAGGAATTACTTCACGTGCTCTCCCTAGGTGGGGGAAGCAATTGACTCCAGTGGACAGTGTAACTGGGCACAGGGAAGGCCAGGCTTTCAGACTAACCAATCAGTGCTGATGGTCACAGGAGCAGACGTTTGGAGATGTTGTGGGGGACCCTTATCTGCAGTCTTTTTTTAAAAAATTATTTATTTATTTATTATGTATACAATATTCTGTGTGGGCCTGAAGGCCAGAAGAGGGCACCAGACCTCATTAGAGATGGTTGTGAGCCACCATGTGGTTGCTGGGAATTGAACTCAGGACCTTTGGAAGAGCAGGCAATGCTCTTAACCACTGAGCCATCTCTGCAGCCCTCCTTATCTGCAGTCTTTCCTGTCAGTTGTAACATGGCTTGTACTTTAGTTGGGTTGACCATCCTTTCACTATGCCTGTAGACTTCCAACCCAACCCAGGAAAGCTACTGACTCCAGGAGTTTAATTTATCCCCATATGTGCATAGATACTAAAGGAGTACCCCAGGAGGTCACAAATGAATTCACAGCAAGAAACAAAATAGCTGCTGACTTTGAGTAGACCTTGCGTGGGTGATTAACCATTAATAATAATGTAAATTGTATTAGCTATATCTATCACAATCAACAAAGTTTTGTTAACTATACTTGGGATGCTGTCAGGGGGAATAGGTGAGCAACTTAGGACTGTGAGCAAATGACTTGGGAGAATAGGTTAATGTTAGACACAATTTTAGAAGCCAGGCGGTGGTGGCACACACCTTTAATCCCAACACTCAGGAGGCAGAGGTAGGCGGATCTCTGTAAATTCGAGGCCAGCCTGGTCTACAAGAGTTAGTTTCAGGACAGGCTCCAAAGCCACAGAGAAACCCTGTCTCGAGAAACCAAACCAAAGAAGAAGAAGAAGAAGAAGAAGAAGAAGAAGAAGAAGAAGAAGAAGAAGAAGAAGAAGAAGAAGAAGAAGAAGAAGAAGAAGAAGAAGGAGAAAAGAAAATAAATTTTAGAAGGTGGAATTTGGGTAATGTTGGGAGGAAAATGTTGCACCTTTATCCCAGATGGTACAACTTGCTGAAGTTCTCCAAGATCACAATGGCCTCCCTAATGAACCAGCAGAAAATTCAGGGATAGAAGACCCCTTTACTATCTAATTACACAATGGTTCGGTCCCTGGAAGGGAAAAATGATGTCATTATAATGTCCTTGAGTGGAACAGTTGGAGTCAGGATTCTAGGAGGGTGGGACATGGTTCCCTGTGTTCCAGACTTAGTCCGGAGACTCTCAGGAGCTTCGTAGACAAAAGCTTGATTAGGTGGCAGAGGTTTCAAAATGGCACTGGGGCCCTTCTTTTGGTATAAAAGAGGTTCCTTGTGATTATTTTCATCAGTCACCTCCTCTTTATTATACCAGCAATTTCTTCTTCAAATTTTAACATCAGTTCTTGCCTCTTTTTTCTTCGTCTCTAGTAAGGATAGGTGTCTTTGACAAGGAGCAGGCAGGAGACTGTCCAGTCAAAACTGTTCCTGAGAGTCTTCTTGGGTGAGAGCCGACAGCTATCCTTGTCTGCAGATATAAGGGTAAGGTTTAGGATGTAGTAAGGAATTATGCTGTCTAGAAAAGCGGCAATAGTAGATGCTTTCCTACACCCTCACTAGCTCTGGGAAGCTGGCTAGGTTTTCAGTGCCAGGCATGATTTCCCTCCTGTTGAGAGGGCATTGCGTCCAATTATACAGCTCTTGGTTACCACCGACATGCAAGTGCCACTTACCGAACCTTTACAGACACCTTGCTCTGCGGGTCATTGTTCTGGTTCATAGGAGTTTCCACCAGTAGACTATTTGTTGCTTCCCTCTCTTGGCAGCTGCATAGCATTTTCCAGTACCAAGGAAACTCTAGGATGCATGAAGCAGGCTTTCAGGTTAGATCCAGCACAAATTAACATCCGCTTATAAGATAAAGTATCCAGCGCATTCCAGCTGAATTCCTGTATCACCTCAAACCAGAAAATACAATTTGACGTCTTTCACGAACAGTCCACCAGAGTTTAGTATCTGCAACTCTCTATTGTGACTAGGAAGCCAGCCGGCTTACATCGTGTAGATGACCTCTAGGGGGCAGTGCTTCCCAACCCCACATAACAACCCATGAGCCTTTGCTCTGATGTATCAAAGGTATGCCTCCTCTCAAAGGCCTGTCAAAATTACTATTTTAAGTTACCATACAAAGTAGCGATCTTCATCATGACTCTTTAATGCACTATACATTGTGTCATTAGCTCCTTTTCTTAAAGAAATAGATCTCCCTAAATAGATCCCCTTCTTCTTCCTTATCTTTCATATTTCATTACTGACATTTTCTCCTTCCTCTCTTCTCATGATTCCCTTTCCAGTTTAATAACCCATACACATAAATAAACACACTCATTTGTATACACACATGTATTTTTTTTTAAAAAAATCGCATGCTTCACATAAGAGAAATTATTTAGTATCTGGTTTTTGAGTCTGGCTTATTTTGTGTAATGTGATGTTTTCCAGTCCTGCAAATTTCATGATTTCATTTTTCTTTACAGCTGCATATGACTCTTTTGTGTCTATGAACCCCATTTCCTTTATCCATCTACCGATGACTCTATTTCCTGGCTGTTGTAAGCAGTGCCACAGTGAACATGAGTGTCCATGCATCTCTGGAGCAGGTTAATTTACAGTCCCTGAGGTATGTATCCTGGACAGGTTTAGGTACATCATATGGCAGCTATAGTTTCAGATTTTTCTTTTAAAATCTTCACTTTTATTATTATTATTATTATTATTATTATTATTATTATTATTATGCGTGTGTGTGTGTGTGTGTGTGTGTGTGTGTGTGTGTGTGTGTACCTTGACTTGAGGAGGTCAGAAAAGGGCTTGGGTTCCCTGCAGCTGGAGTCACAGCCGGTTGTGACTTTCTCAGTGTAGATGCCAGGAGCCTAACCCAGGTCCTCTGGGAAAGCAGCAAGTACTCTAAACCACTGAGCCATCTCTCTGGCCCCCTATTATTAAGTTTTTGAGAAATCGCCACACTGACTTCCATAATGGCAGCACAAGTTTGCACTCCCAACCGCAGTAAATCAGGGTTCCTCTTTCCTCAGGTCTTCATAAGCATGCACCATTTAAGAGAGGTGAGGACTTTACATTCATGTACACTGTGAATTCAAACATTTGGAAATCAGGCTAATGTACAAGCTTCCTACATTATTTTCCATTGACATCCCTTGGGATTCTCTCAACGACACGGCCAACGAGGGTTCTTGACCTCATGACTTCGGAACCATTCCATTGCAGGCTCCTGATACCAACTGCACCATCTGGCACCCTGCCCTGTATCCTGCACTCCGGAGGCTTCTCCTGAGTACTTTACATTCTCTGGCTTCAGTGAGAATTCAGCTCAGGAAGAGGAAAAGCAAGCCATCTGTGCAGGAAGGTAAAACCAGCCTTGGTTAAATGGGGTGGGAGGAGAAGGCACTTATGGTCTTCAAGCATGTGCTGCTCGAGAGAAAAGCTCATCGATGGACAAAACTCATCACTGGACACACAGTACAAGTCAGGTGACCGGGTCTCAGCTTTCTTCATGCCAAAGAACGTAAAGCAATCCCACCTTCCAAAGTTAATATTTGTAGCTCCAAAATGACCTGAGGGATTTTGATCAAACCTTAAACATTACAAGAATACTCAGCTGTTTTTTGGTTTTTTGTTGTTGCTGTTATTATTTATTTATTTATTTATTTATTTATTTTACGGCAACGATGCGGCTCTCCTCTAGGCTCCTCATCAGCCCCCAGCTCTCTGGGTATTTTCTGCTCCTCCAGAGCGCTCTACCTTTATATATCTTACCCAGACAACATTGGATTCTTATCTGCCCTTTCCTTTCTGTTTCTCCCCAAACACATCTCTGTGTGTTAGTGGGAACACTCCACGGCACACGGCTCTAGCAACCACAAGAGCTGAAGGCCCACTGGGAATCCGATTTTGTCTGTGGCATCTTGATCAAGTCACCGTCCTTCTTCAATCTTGTCATCTGTCCCATTCTGACCAGCGAGGATAACAGTGCCTGCCTCCGTTAGTGGTCATGAGGGTTCAGCTGTTGCTTTCTAGAAAGCACTTGAGAGTGTGCCCAGCACACAGCGAGCACCTGACCTGCTCACTGTGTCACCATTGAGAAGCTTCCTAGCTGTTGCCTCTGCCTCTAGGTGCTCAGTCCCTCCAAGAATAGTTACAGTTGCCTTTGTGGCCTGTGAGCACTTCCTATGAACCAACCCCAGCGTAAGCTCATGTTATCCCCTTTTGGGTTTTGTTTGTTTGGGTGAGGCAGGGTCCCACTCTGTTGCCTAGGCTAGTCTCAACTCACAATCCTCCTGGCTTCTACCTCCTAAGTGTTGGAGTTACGGGAGCGTACCTCCACACCCAGTATTTTGATCTTCATTCTTTACAACAGACTGCCCAAAAGCATTATCCTCCAACTTACAGATGAAAAAAAAATGGAGAGTGGGAAGTTCCTGCCCATTCTCGATACATTTTCAAATAATAAATTGCAACTGTTGTGGAAAACCCATCAGAGATAACCACCCAGACACAGTTTATAATCAATTGAAAGTCTTTATTCCAGTTTTCTGGGACTTTCAGGGACTCAGCACCTAAGTGAAGCCCTGAGCACTTAGAACAAGTGATTCCTAATTCTGCAACCTTTTAATACAGTTCTTCATGCTGTGCTGACCCCCAACCATAAAATCATTTTTGTTGCTACTGGTATGAATCATAATGTAAATATCTGATATGCAGGGTATCTGATGTGCAGCCCTGGGAAAGGGTTGTGACCCACAGGTTGAGAATTGCTGATTTAGGAAAAAAACCACATCCTGGTGTCTCACTCAGCGGTTGCGGTTGCGGGGAGAGGTTTACATAAGCAAGCAGCTTATCAGAAGCTAAGATAAGTTAGCTAGGCATCTTGACCTTGGGTCCTAGAATAGTGTTGGGTGATTTTCCATGGGATGCCCCATCCAGGAGAATCAAATTATAGTTAAACCTGAAATGGTCTCAGCAAGAACACAAGATGAAAGAGACCGTGTTGTCATTGCCCTGTCACACAGCATCCTTTCAAATTACTCTATTTTGCTCAAATGTCCTCAAGGCATCTTATTAACTCCCCCTGCCTGGCTTTAGCTTTCTAGCTATAGGCAAGATGTGTGTCAATCCATTTCCATGCAGTCCTGCAAAGCTATTCCAGTCCAAACCCGCAGTGCCAGCTCCAGTCCCAAGGAACCTTTGATACTTTTTAAAAAAATATTTATGTATTTATTATTTATTTATTTATTATGTATACAATATTCTGTCTGTGTGTATGTTTGCAGGCCAGAAGAGGACACCAGACCTCATTTATAGATGGTTGTGAGCCACCATGTGGTTGCTGGGAATTGAACTCACGACCTTTGGAAGAGCAGGCAATGCTCTTAACCGCTGAGCCATCTCTCCAGCCCCCTTTGGTACTTTTTATGCTTCTTCAATTCCTTTTTATGGTTTCTATCATAAGATGGAGATTTAGATCTTTGCTCATTCCACCCAAACAGTGGAATTACTGTTTAATTACTGTGGAATTACGCATCCTTCTCAGTAGCCCATGTGTGGGAGCCCACAAAAGTGGGTCCATTCCTTCTTGACTGAAGGTCAGAGAATTTGGACCTATTCTTGCTCCTTCAAGGCTATGGACAAGTAGTTTGAATTAAGGTGTGGCTACTAACAAGCATGTCTTGACCTCAGGTGTGGTTACTTGGTGTTTGGGGTATTAAGATGATCTACAGGGGTAGATCCTGCAATGAGATCCATTGCATCTCAACCAAAGGTCAGAGAGTTAGGCATCTTCCTACTCCTTCAAGGACGTGACAGGAGTTCTGACCCAGGGAGTGGCTGCCTACAGGATGCTTGGCCTAAGATGTAGTCACTGCATGTCCTGCCTAAACAACAGAATGCTTAACTCAGGGGATAGCTGCTTGATGCCTCAGGTATTGAAGAGTAATTTCCCTGTTTGTTCTTTGTATCATGTTAAAGCAGTCTGTTGCCTTCTTCCCCCCTTTTTGGATTGGGGTGTATAAGCACATGAAAAAGAAATGGGCAAATTCAGTATTCACTGGATTGCCCTCCTGGTTCTATTCTGTGTCTCTGTTTCCTCTTTATCTCTGTTCCTTCTGCCTAAAAATTTTAATCCATGTACCCCTACTCTGGAACATGCGAACCCTGTTGAGGATTAACCCCGACACCCATGGAACTTTCTCTAAACCAGATCAAAAATTAGGATGTCAAACAAATCTTAAAAATACCAAACTCAGGTAGATGAGGTGGCACCTGCCATCAAGCCTGATGACCCAAGTTCAAAACCGAGAACTCATGGTACACACACTAGGAGAGAACCGACTCCTACCTGGGACTCATATGGTACACACAGTAAGAGAGAACCAACCCCTGAAAGTTACCCACGACAGTCACATACACACCCTGGCTTGTGCTCATGCATGAACATATGCAACCATGCATGCACACAGACAACTGTGTCTACTAGCTTGATTTTTATTTAATATAGGAACAGAAATCTTAGCTAGAGAAATAAGATGAGAAAGCAAATAAGACAGGTATAAATAGAAAAGGAGGTGCATCTTTATATGTAGATGGTATGATTGATTCTATACATAAGAGATACTAAATACTCCACCAGAAAATTCTCACAATATCAGTGTGCATCACACACTTTCAATGAGTGTCAGGATACAAAATTAACACGTAGAAAATCGGTAGCCTTCTTATACAGCAACAATAAATATATACATAAGAGAAATCAGGGAGACAATCCCATACACAATAGCCCAAAAAGAAAACAAAAACTCACCTTGGAATAAATCTAATCATATGAACTGAAAGAATTCTGCAATAAAAACTTTAAAACAGGAAGAAAGAAACTGAGGAAGACACTATGAGATCAAAAGACCTCCCGTGCTCACGATCAGAAGAATCAATACTGTGAAATGGTCAGGCAGTTGGGCAGTGGTGATGCACACCTTTAATTCCAGCACTCAAGACGAAGCAGGCAAATCTCCGCAATTTCAAGGCCAGCCTGGTCTACAGAGTGAGTTCCAGAACTGGCTCCATAGCTACTGAAAAACCGTGTCTCAAGAAAAAAAAAAAGAGAGAGAAAGAAAATGGTCTCTCACAAGTAATCTACAGATTCAACACAATCCTAATCAAAATTCCAGGGGTATTCCACATAGAAAT
Source organism: Myodes glareolus (assembly GCF_982192425.1). Lineage (NCBI taxonomy): Eukaryota > Metazoa > Chordata > Mammalia > Rodentia > Cricetidae > Myodes > Myodes glareolus. The sequence goes on along the minus strand of NC_142044.1, from coordinate 59,366,375 downwards.
AGGAGGAAAATATTAAAATTCATATGGAAACACAAAAGACCCAGATAGTCAAAGAAATCCCCAGCGACAAGTATACTGGTAGTACTGTGCATCGCTGTGCCTGATTCTGAGTTCTAGTGCAGAGACGTCATAATAAATACTGGTGCTGGCACAAAAGCAGACACATTGCTCAGTGGACTCTAAGTGATGAGCCCAATGCTCCTGGAGTCATCCGATTTTTGACAAAGTTTCCAAAAACACATTTTGAGGAAAGACAGTATCTTCAACAAAGAGTTTTATATAAACGGAATAGCTACACGTGGAAGAAGAAAACCGGATCTCTTTCTCCAATTCTGCATAAAAGTCAACTCCAAACAGACCGAGGACTTCAATGCAAAACCTGAAGCTTATCAGCTACTAGAGGAGAAAAGGAGGGTATACATGCCTAGACAGAGACATAGGTAAGGACTTTCTGAGTAAGTCTTCAATCACTTGGGTGATGAGATCAATAATCATCAAATGGGGCCTCATTAAATTAAAAACTTTCTGTACAGCAAAGAAAAGCTTCAACTGAGTGAAAAAGCAGCCTACCTAATGGGAGAAAATCCTTGTGGGCTAAAATCTGACAGAGCATTAGTATCTAGAATATACAAAGAACTCAAGAAACTACACATCAAGAAAACAAACAACCCAACTGGCTAGAGATATGAGCAGAAATTTCCCCAAAGAAGAAATACAAATGGCTAGTAAACATTTTTAAGGTGTCCAACATCATTAGCCATCAAGGGGAAAGCAAATTAAAGCTATCCTGAGATTCCACCTCACCCCAAGTCAGGATGGTTATCTTGAAGAAATCTGATGGCAGCAAATGCTATTGATGTGGGAAAGAGGAACCCTCATTTGCTGTTGGTGTGTGATTGGTTTGAAGACATTAGTAATATGTCCCATAGCCACACTGATGATGAATATCTTGTATATCATCATAGAGCCTTCATCTGGCAATAGACGGAGATAGAAACAGAGACCCACATTGGAGCACTGGACTGAGCTCCTAAGGTCCAGATGAAGAGCAGATGGAGGGAGAACATGAGCAAGGAAGTCAGGACCGCAAGGGGTGTGTCCACCCACAGAGAGGGTGGGACTGATCTAATGGGAACTCACCAAGGCCAGCTGGACTGGGACTGATGGAGCATGTGATCAAACTGGACTCTCTGAATGTGGTTGACAATGAGGGCTGACTGAGAAGCCAATGATAATGGCACTGGGTTTTGATTCTACTGTATGTACTGGCTTTTTGGGAGCCTAGTCTGTGTGGATGAACACCTTCCTAGACATGGATGGAGAGGGGAGGGCCTTGGACTTCCCACAGGGCAGGGCACCCTGACTTCTCTTAGGACTGGAGAGGGAGGGGGAGGCATAGGGAAATGAGAGGAGGGGAGGAGGTGGTAATTTTTAATAAATAAATAAATAAAAATTTAAAAAAATGAAAAGAACTTTTTTTGGGGTTTGTTAGGCCAAGAGTGAGACCAGATTTGAGTTCTCCACATCTCTCCCAGTGTCTTCTATCTGTCTATAGTTTGTGATTACTGGCCTGTATGTAGTCTGTCTCGTGTGTGTTTGTGTGTATGTGTGCACACGTGCATGTGCGTGTGTGTATGTGTGATCTCTCTGTGTACATTCCTATTTGCCTGTGTGTTGTACTTGTGAGTTGTGCCTGGTTTTAGTAAATGAAGGCTGCTCGTTTGTTTCTTGGCTGCCTAGACCCGAATAACTGCACAGAAACTATATTAATTACAACACTGCTTTGGCCTATTAGCTCAGGCTTCTTATTAACTAACTCTTACATCTTAAATTAACCCATTTCTATTAATCAGTGTATCAAGGCTCTGGCCTACCAATAATTTTCCGGTATCTGTCTCCTTCAGCAGCTACATGGCATCTTCCTGACTCCACCTACTCTCTCTACATATATATCTCTGTTCAAATTCCTGCCTGGCTCTATTCTGCCCTGCCATATGCCAAAGTAACTTCTTTATTAAACAAGGGTATATTCACAGCATACAGTGGGGAATCCCACATCATCTACTCTTTTCTGTCTAAATAAAAAGGATGGTGCCAGGTGGTGGTGGTGCATGCCTTTAATCCCAGTACTCAGCAGACAGAGACAGGCAGATCTCTGTGAGTTCGAGACCAGTCTGCTCTACAGGAGCTAGTTCAGCACAGGCTCCAAAACTACAAGAAAACCCTGTCTCAAAACAAAACAAATTTAACTTTAACGTAGTAACATTATATATAACGAAACAGGTATCACGCAGGAATTATAGTTAAAATATTTTTGTGAATCTAAAGTTTTATATCTAATTTATCTTTTATCATAACTAAGGAAAACCAGAACTATAACTGTCTTCAACTCCATCAAAGACTCCAGAAGAATATATTACCTAAGTAAACAGGAAATGCATTGCAAGCAACTTCCAAAACTCTAGAATTGACAGAGACATCTTGTTGCCTGGACTGTCACCCAAAGTGTTTCTGTAACATTGGGGCATCCAGTCTTCAGCCCACAGGCCCATAGTATCTGGCAGACTTTTCCACTGAGCAGGAAATTTGAAAGACAATTACACCTCTATGAGCAGTTTGTCAGTCACTTTCTTCTGTGTCCTGCAGAATGTCTGGCAGTCTCTTTCATGATGCAAGAACCCTGAAGGACTGATCACTTTCTCTAGTCAGGTTTAGTAATCATTTTTATGTGGGTCCTTCATGTCCAGTTCATCAAACAATCTAGGCAAGAGTAGTTTCTTGCCCAAACAGCTAGCCTTGTCACATTGAAGGCAAATTCCATGAGGAGTTTCTTTGATGCCCATCAACCTCTCTGAAGTAATTGGTGCTGCCAGAAACAGACATGTCTCACTGTTGAGAAACGTCAAAGTTCTTAAAACATTTTAAATGCCATATTCTGTAGGTCTTTGAAGTGTTGAAGAGTAACTATCTAACTGAAATATATCTCTGTATATCTAGAAAACCTAGTTAACATAATTAAATGTAAGTTTATTATAGATGGTTATCTATTAATCTGTATTTCTTAACTATACATTACATTTTTAAATGAGCTGTATAAACATAATACCTTAAACAAAAGTAGAAATATACAATTAACAAAATTGACCTTAAATTTGTATCAACAAACCAATATTCATACTAATGCAAAGTATTCAGCTCTCTATCATATCCCACTTTAAATGAAAATGGAAACAAATATTTATAAAAAATCATTTTGGGAATTTGGGCATTGTTTTTTTTCCTCCAAATTGCTTCCTACTATTTGTTGGGCAAAGTACTTTTAGGGTTCACAGGGACCTTTGAGGGGATCTTGTTCCATCAAACCGCATTAGCCTGGAAGGAATCCACAGGGTTCTCAACTTCTCTGGAAGCAAAAACAGAACCTCTTTTCCAAAGCAACATATCCTTAGACCCAAATTTTGAAGTCAAGATACCTTCATGTTGGTTTAACTTAGCAGATTCCAGAATCAAATGTCTCTCTGCAATCAAAAAAAATCAAAGAAAACACAATATACATACATAATCCAGACTCTCTGTGTATATTCCATCTTATTTTCTTTACTCCTGTAATCTATGACTGTCTGTACTCTTTTATATTACTTTTACTGTCTCTTTAAAGACTTTGTTTTATTTTAAAAACTGTTTATTTTTTATAACTGTCTATATTCTTTTTTCTTCTCTCTCCCAAGACTATGTACCTCTTTTAAACACACTGTGACCCATTCCGAGGTTTGTTTTTGTTGGAATTTGTCTTTCTTTATTGCGTATCACTAATCATTTTCTGACCAGGAGCATTTTTTTTAAATGCTAAGGGGGCATGGTTAGGACCAATTCCATGACCCTGCCTGTTGGCTCTGCTCCATTCAACATGGTGGAGGTGTGCTCACTGCCCCAGCTCCAGGGATACAGTGGGTCTATGTTGCCACTAAGCAACTAGTAGCTTGCTGCTCACAAACCCTATTCAAGTGCAGGACCTTCGGAAAGAATCAGAGTACAGGCTGCCAGCATGAATCAGGAAGTCATGTCTTAAAGAAGCCATGGAGTTTTTGCTGCTAATGTTGAGTCAGGAAGCCTTCTCTTAAAGGAGCCACACCTCTGCTCACTGCCAGCAAACAGAGCCTATCTGGAAAAAAAATTGCTACTAACAAGAAGCTCCAATTGACTCCTGTTTCCCATTTTTAGGCTTTCTTGGGTTTTATGTGGATCATTTTGTAAATGGAGGCTGCTCGTTCATTTCTCAGCCACCCAGAACTGAATAATCACACAGAAACTGTATTAATTATAACACTGCTTGATCTAGTAGCTCAGGCTTCTTATTAAATAACTCTAACAACTTAAATTAACCCATTTCTATTAATCAATGTATCACCACAAGGCTTTGGCCTACTGGTAAGTTTCCAGTGTTTGTTTCCTTGGGCAGCTACATGGTGACTCCCTAACTCCTCCTACTCTCTCTAAATAGCTCTATTCGGATTTTCCCCCTGGCTTTATTCTGCCCTGCCTTGGGCTGAAACAGCTTCTTTATTAGCCAATAGCAATAAAACATAATCACAGCATACAGAGGGGAATCCCACATCATCTCCTTGCTCTGTATCATATCATTACTCAGTATTTATTGATCAGCACAGAAAACATGGCTGTAGAAAATAAATGAGAATTATTTATTTGATATGTATGGGTGTTTTGTCTGTCTGTGTGTCTGCATCATGTGCATGCTTGGTGCTTTCAGAGACTGAAAGAGGGCGCCAGATTCCTTGGGACAGAAGTTACAGATGGTTGTGAGCCATCACGTGAGTGGTAGGCGCAGAGCTCAGCTCCTCTGGAAGAACTGCTAGTACTCTTAATGGAACCATCTCTCCAGCCCCTGGAATGGGGAATTCTTCATAGAAATCTTCACAGGGCTTTGCAAGGGGAAAAGTTACTTCACTGACCCAGAACAGCGCTCAGAACCTCACCCAGATGTTAGCAACCTGTAGCCGTACATTGCCTCCAACATTTATGGGTGGGTATTTGTTTTGTTTAAGGTTGTTTGGGGCTTGTGGGCTTCTTTCAGCAAATAATTATCACACACACACACAAACACACACACAAATACACACAGGCACACACACGCATGTATTCACACACACACATATTATTCCGAGTCAGAGACAAGGAAGAGCATGGAATTGTTTTTGTTTTGTTTTGTTTTTCAAGACAGGGTTTCTCTGTGTCATAGCCCTGGCTGTCTTGGACTTGGAACTCACTCTGTAGACCAGGCTGGCCTCAAACTCACAGAGATCCTCCTGTCTTTTCCTCCCAAGTGCTAGGATTAAAGGCGTGTGCCACACCACCCAGAAAGAGCGAGTTTTTGAGATTAAAGCCATGCCAGGGGTCACAGGAGAGGGCAGAAGGGGAGAGGGGAGAAAGGGAGAGGAGTGGAGAAATATATATAGCTCAATAAAAACAATAAAAGAAGATTAAAGTTAGTTTAGGTTGTAAAGGCTGATTACATGGAGTCAGGGTTCTCAAGAGGAACAGAACTTAGAGAATGAAATATATGTATATATATGAATTATTGGAACAGCTTACAGGCTGTGGTTCAGCTATTCTAACAATGGCTGTCTACCAACCAGAAGGTCCAAGAATCCAATAGTTGTTCAGTCCACAAGGCTGGATGTCTCAGCTGGTCTTCAGTATACTCTAGAATCCCGAAGAAGTAGACTCTAATGCCAGCAGAGGAATGGACTTAATAGTGGGAAAAAATAAGCAAATAGGGCAAGCTTCCTTCCTCCACGTCTGGCAGGAAGTGTGGCCCAGGTTAAAGGTGAATCTTTCCACCTCAAAAGATATGGATTAAAACTGGGTCTTTTCACTTCAAATGATTTAATTCAGAAAAAAATAATCAGTCACAGGTGTGCCCAGTGACTTGAGTTTTTTTTGTTGTTGTTGTTTTTTGTTAATTCCAGATGTAGTTAAGTTGATAACCAAGATAAGTTCCCAATCACACATGGGAAATCCCTTCACCCCGTTCAAGGTTCAAACAGCATGAAAGAAGAGGAAACAGAAGAACATTGAGAGCCGGAGGGCTGTGACGTGCTGTCTTCTGCACACGACATGAAGCTTTACTCATGCACTCAGGGTAGCCGTGGTTGCAGGTACAACACCAAGGTTGTCAACATTCCAATATGAGAAGGGCTCCAGAGGCCTGGCCCCTGTGTGGGGAGTGTGCTCATTTTTCTCCAGTGGTATAGTCATTGGCAAGTTGCCCATGCTTTGATAAATAACTATACACTCTCGCTCATGCAGGGACCTTAACTAAACTCAGTGTATCATTATTATTATTATTATGGGCTTTTTATTGTTATTGCTTCTTAACTTTTGAGATGGGGTTTCTCTGTGTAGTCCTGGCTGTCCTGGAACTTACTCTGTAGACCAGGCTGGCCTCAAACTCACAAAGATCTGCCTGCCTCTGCTCCTGAGTGCTGAGATTTAAGGTGTACACCATCACCACCATTACCACCAGGCTTATTACTCTTTTTTAAGACTTAAAAGTAGGGGTAGGATGAATGTATTGGGAAGAGGATTCTAAAGAGAGTGGAAAAGGATAAGAGCAAAGAATGGGGGCTAACTCTGATCAAAATATGTTATATATATATGTATGAAATTGCCGAAGTGTAAATTAAAATATTAAAAAGAAATACAGGCTGAAGAGGCAGCTCACGTCTACAAAAACCTGGGTTCTGTTGCCAGCATCCACATGGAGGCTCACAATCATCTGTAGCTCGTGTTCTAGATGATTCTGTCACAACCTCTAGTTTCTGCGGGCACCAGGCACACACATAGTACACAGACATATATGCAGGCAAAAAAACCTCATACACACAAAATACAATAAATAAATCTAAAAGGAGAAAGAAAAGAAGAAAGATAGAAAAGAAAGGCTCTGTCTGTGCTCAGTAAAGTGCACCTCCTTTGAATGGCGTTGAATATTTTTATGCAAACCTTAAGAATAATGCCCAAGGTCCATAATCAGCAATATTGATAGAATTCTGGAATAAAAGGTCATTTTAAGATTTCTCATTATCTCCCCACCCCCCAAAAGAGGCCTCCTCTGGACAGCCAAGGTGGCCCTGCTGTCTGTGACAGAAACTAGCCACAGTGGGAGTTCTGATTCTACAGGCATGGGGCAGAGCTCAGGAATAGCTTCTCTCACTGGCTTGCAGGGGACGCTAGTGCTGGTGGGTTTTGAGTAGGAAGGACTGAGTAGACATTAAGTCGAAAGTGAATAATTCGTAAACGAAAAGAGGGAAACAGAAACAGGAGAAAACTGAAGGGTCAGGAGAAAGCAGTCGCTTGGTAAGGGCTAAAAGTTCATAGTGCCAGGATTTCTGCTATAAATCTGCCTAGACAGGCTTTGCATGGCCCTAAATTCGTGCTTAGTTTATTTTTAGATTAATTTATTACCTTTATCTGTGTGTTTGTGTGTGTGTGTGAGAGAGAGCGCGAGTGTGTGTGTGTGTGTGTGTGTGTGTGTGTGTGTGTGTGTGAGAGAGAGAGAGAGAGAGAGAGAGAGGTATTTCATAGTACATGTGTGGAGATCAGAGGACAACCATGAATATAAGTCCTTACTTTCCACTTCATTTGAGACAGGATGTCTTGTTGACTTGGCTGGCCCACAAACGTCCAGGAATGTCCCCTGCCTTCTGTCTCCCTATCGGAGCCCAGGGGCCACAGATGCACACACTATCACGTTCAGCTTTTACGTGGATTCTGGGGATCTGAACTCAGGCCTTGTACCCTTGTGCAGAAAGCTCTGCACCATGGAGCCATCTCCCTGCCCAGTGCTCTTCTCTGCCGCTTAGCAGTTGTCCTTTGTGCTGCCCTCCTGAGCCAGTCTGGTCACTCCTGTGTTCTGCCTTCACTTCCACTTTACACTGAGGTGATATTTTCTTTGGGTTTTAACAAATAAAGCTACGTGAAGATCAGAGTGCAGAGTTGATCCTCTAGAGGCCAAGGAGTGGTGGCCCACACCTTTAATCCCAGGGAGACAGAGGCAGAGGGATCTAAGGCCACGCTGGGGTACACAAGATTGAATCTGTCTAAAAGAGAAACAGCTCACACGAAGGTGATCCCAGCACTTGGGAGTCCCACTCCTTTAATTCCAGGACTAGGGAGGTGGAGACAAGAGAGATATGGCTGGGTGGAGAGAGGAGTATAAGATGGGAGGAGACAGACACTCATTGCAGTCTGAGGTTTGTTTGGTGGAGACAGTTGTAACCTGAGGATGCAGTCTGAGGACAGGATCGCCCCTTCGGTCTGAGCTCTGGTGAAGGTAAAGGTCTCTCTAATGGCTGTCGCTCTGCTTCTCTGATCCTTCAGCTTTCACCCCCAATATCTGCCTCCAGGTTTTATTTATTAAGATCAATTAAAATTCATGCTATATTAGACAAATCCTGAGAGCTCTTGGGAGATCAGCACCTTCATCAGGCTTCTGTTCTAAGGGTTTAGGAAGTTGTAATGGGTTGGACAGAGGGAAAGAGAACAGGGATGGGGGTTTGCATTGGAGAATCCTGGGCAAGAGGGTGGTGGCTCAGCGCAACATCTCAGACAAGACCTGTGACATATGGTTTGACATCGGCCAGCCGCAGTGAGTAAGATCAGAGTAGAGAATCTAAAGTCATTATTGATTCTGTGCTTTGGTGTCAGCAAAGAGAAGAAAAAGCAGACTCGAGAGGGGTTAGCCTCGGCTCACCTGGGTGGAGCAGGGTAGACAGCAAAGATAAGCAGAGCCTCGCAGACCACTTGATGCCAGGTTCTGAGACACAGTTCTCAATAGAATGTGCTACGGCGGACATTCTTGCTGCTCAGCTGGGAACTCTGGCCGCATCTCCAGCTTGCCCTTGAGTCGCCATTGAAAGTCCACTTCAGCCAAGGACCACATCAAGCCTCCCAGAGGCTCAGATCCTTTCTTACATAAACCCCCCTTTTCATGGGCCCTCCTCCTGGGTTTCATTCCAGCTAAAACAGAAAGGTTCTGTGGGAACAGACGTGGCATAGACTAACTAGACACCTGATGAGGCCATTTCTGTTAGGCTGGGGTGTGGGAGGGGCCAGCTCTGGGGTAGAGCAATGTCTAGTCATGGGTGAGGGGCTGGTTCCATCCGTAGCACCAAGGGGGGGGGGGATCTAAACCAAAGGGAAATGATTCTGTTTACCAAAACTTGTCAAGGGAGTCAGCTCACATTCTGATGGAGAGGGAGGGAGGGAGCAGGATGAAGGAGGGCCCCATTGCTCAGCCTGCTGCAGATCAACCCCGTGGGACGGACACTGAGAAGGGAGGTCTGGAGACTTAAGGCAGCGATACTGCAGGCTTTGCTCCTCCCTCTTTAAAAAAACAGAAGGAGCTTCCTGTGCGCTTCCTAGCCAAAGGGACCAACCGATCATGGGTTGAACAAGGGCTCATCGACGCTGCTCATTGATCAGTGCTTAGATGGAGCAGAGGCCTTGGGTGGCTGCGGAGGGTATGAGAGGCAGAAGAAAGGCCGTAGCACCCTTTCTGTGAGCTGGCTGAGACCATCCACTTCTTCATCATTTCCTACAGAAATGGCTCTATTTCTGAAGGAAACACGCAGAATTGAAGGATTCAGCCGGCAAGCCTTGTATGACTGATCTTCTCAGACAAGGAACTTGGTGCTGGGACTATTAAGGAAGTAAGGGGTGGGGGGAAGGGTATGCAAACGCGTACCAGCCTGTGAGTGCCTGTCTGAGGGCTGTGTGTTCTAGCATGTCTGCTGACCTGGAGGGGCTCAAGGCCCTGACAACCGCAGCAGTGGTGGATGACGGTGGTGGCGCTGGTGGCGCTGGTGGCGCTGGTGGCGCTGGTGGCGCTGGTGGCGCTGGTGACGCTGGTGGCGCTGGTGGCGCTGGTGGCTGGTATCACATGGGTCTTGCTATATGGCATTTCTAGAGAGGTTTTTACGAACATTAAATAAATTTTCACAGCAACACTGTGAGCAGAAAGGGTAATAAACCCTGCTTTGCAGACCAGGAAATCAAAGGGCCTTTTGGTTGAGTAACTTGACTGCGTTCACATAGCCAGTCCTAGGCAGAGCCTGGGTTTGACACATGGTTGTCTGGTGCCGGCATTTCCTTCCTTAAGCAATGTAGTCTTCCACATAGATGGAAGAGTTAGCTAGATGCTCAGTAGGAACATTGTCAGCAATAGCAAGGGAGCATTAGCCCCGCCCAGTTGACCTCTGAACTTATTTATCAGATACAGAATATAAGCTTGTGTCTCAGGGAATCCACAGAATGATCTTATTATTTATCCCCACTTCACAACGAAGAGACTCAAGGTTAGGAAAGTAAGTCAGCTCGCCAACACAGGTGACTGGCGCACGGCCAGAACTAGCCTTAGGCAGCGCGGCGAAGCTCACATTTGCATCTGCTGCCCCACCCCAAAGGAAAGCAGGACTAACTTTCTCTTTCACGTTCTCCGCTGAAGTCACCAAACAGTCCAACATAACTCCCCCGCCCCATTAGCCAGAAGTTTTATTCTCTTTGTATCCCACAAGTTTACTTAGCCTGCATCACAAGAATCCGGGTCTCCTGTTCACGCAGCCATACCATGATCTCATCTCTAAAACACTGCCTCAGGGTGTAGCCTATGCTCTACACGGCTTTTGAATGCTGGCTTGGAGGGTGTATAGGCAGCAGGAGCAGGCAGGCGACGTCATTTCGGTTGCTTTGCTGTGTGTGTGTGGAGGGGGGGGGGGGGTAAGGGGAGGGAGTGAGACGGCACAGCTAACGCCCAGGGAAGGGAAGGGGACCCCTGAGCTCACTCTCTCAGCATGCTGCAATTTTACTCAACTTGCAAATGAAACTGCACTTTGCTCCTCTCTTGTAAAGTGTCTGATAGGAACTTTGTGAATGAGCGTTAAAGTGAGGAATGATAAGACTGAATGTTCTAGAAGGATGATTTATGGATGCTTTGGTTCATTTTCCCTCTCAGATTTATAAGACTTGACAGCCAGCCAGGTGCTAAATTGTCTCTGCACTCTGCCCCTCAAGTCCTTCTCCTGCCCAATGACGATTACAGTATTGGTCTCAAAGATGGTTATGAAGGCAAAACAAACACCCAGTCATCATGACCAAGAGATGGCACGGTCCCCAGCACACACACCCCTCATTCTTTTCCTCCTTCAACCCCTACTTGCTCCCTCCCCTGTGCTCCAATTCAGTTTTATAAAGAAAGAAGGGAAAATGTAGCTACTTTTCTTATCATGGAAGACTTAGCAGCAACCATTGTTCGCTGTTCAGCACCTGGTGTACTTTAGCCCCTCTTTTCTCTCTTCTCCCTCTGCTCTTCCCTCTCCTCTCCCCTCCCTTATTCCTCTCTCCTCCTCTTCCTCTCTCTCTCTTTTCTTGATATCCTTGTAAATGCTAAGCAAGTGCTTTACCCCTGTCTTCTTGTATTCTTTTTATTATACCATTTTAATAAATAATATGGGATTGGGGGTTGGAGATGTCTCCATGGTTAGGAAGACTTGCTGTTTTTGCAGAGGACATAGGTTTGATTCCTAGTATCCACATGGCAACTGTCTGTAACTTCAGTTCCAGGGGAGACAACCCTCTCTTCTGGCCTCCAAAGGCACCAGACAAACACTCGCATACTGAAAAGTCCTTGACTCAAAAAACTAAAACAAAACAAAGAAAAAAATAAAAACAAATGAAAATACTTAAGATGAATTAATATCAGAAGTGAACTACATTTAGCTCCATGACTCTATCAGCAAAGTTTGTACTTTTAGAAAAACAGATAGAATGCAACTACATTTTTTGATACAGAGATTTTAGTGTTTTATATGTTTTGTTGTAAATGTTTTCTGTGTGTATTTAAAATGATTTACAGGTATAACAAAAGCTCAATTCCAGGTTTTTTGTTGTTGTTGTTGTACTGGCTTAGTAATGTTTCTAAATCTATTTGGAATATTAAACAGACAAGAATAGTTAAATAATATGCCCTAGTTGACATTAAACACAGTTTTACATAGGTAAATTAATAAAGGCATAATTAATAAACTAGTGTGGATGATAAAAGGTTAGCTAGCAGTGGGCAGGAGAGCTGGATCAGGAGAACTCTTCTAAAAGGCAAACCGCAATAGGGAAGGCGCCACCGCTGAGCACAGATATAGATGCAGGCAAGACACTCATACACATAAAAGAAAATAAAAAGTAAAGAATGAAAAACTAAAACCAACTTCTGATGAATATTTTACTAGTATACATCTGAAAAAAAGTCAGTAGTTCATTGTCATAAAGCATGTAAGCCTTGTTTTTCAGGGAGAAAAGCTATTTTAGTTCAGAGTTACAGATAGATACGGTGACAGTAGGAGAGACATGGCAGCAGGCAGGGAAGGTGTGGCAGCAGGAACAGAAGGCTGGTGGCCTTGTTGCTTCTGCATGAAGGTGAACAGAAAGTAGCCTCAAGGTCTGAGCCATTGGCTTCCCCCATCTAGGCTCCACCTCCTAGAGTTCCCACAGCCTTGCCATACAGAGACATCAGCTTCGGGTCAAGGGTTCAAACATGTGAGCCAATACAAGACATTTCACATCCAAACCACACCACACAATGCATGTAAGCTTTTAATTTCAACATGTAGAAGGCTGAGGTAGGAGGAGGTGAGTTCAAATCCAGCCTGGGAGATACAGCAAGACCTCATCTCAAAACTCCCCACAAAACAAATAAAACAAAAAAATCAAAAGCAAAACAAACAAAAAAACCCTTCCTCCATCTTTTAAAAATTTGAACATAAGAAGAAAACTAAAACAGCAATGTGGTTACATATAACATTTACACATAAGTAATAAACATAAATGGATCTTACAGAAGAGAAAATGAGCAAATCACTTGAAGATACAATTAATGTAAGACCTAAAAGTCAAAATTTTAAAGTTCAAGAAAGCCAACAACAAAAGAAATCAAAATTAAACGTCAAAACTCTTTCAAGTACAAAGTTAATGAAAATGAGCAAATTTAGAATACTTGCAAAACACCTTCACAACGCCATCTGTATCACTTGTTAGGATTTCTTTACGATTTTCCCAGAAAAATGTATTGTAAATAGAGACTGCACATTGGTTTCCTGGATGCCCAAACCCAAACAATCACACAAAAACTATATTGATTACAACACGGTTTGGTCAATGACTCAGGCATATTTCTAGCTAGCTCTTACATCTGAAATTAACCCATTTCTGTTCATCTATGATCACCACAAGGCTGTGGCCTACTGGTAAGGTTCTGGCATCTTTCTCCTTCAGCAGCTACAGGGCATCTCTTCGACTCCACCTACTCTCTATCTCTTCCAGCCTAGCTATATTTTGCCCTGCCATAGGTCAAAGCAGCTTTATTCATTAACTAATAAAAGCAACACATATACAGAAGGGCATCCCACATCATCATCCCTTTTTTGTCTATTAAAAAGGAAGGTTTTAACTTCAACATAATAAAATGACATATAGAAAACAACTATCAAGGAAGAATTAGAGTTGCAATATTTAGTCCATTTACATTTGACAAATTAAGGAAAATATCATTTATCCTATCTTTGTGAGTCTAAAGTTTTGTATCTAATTTATCTTTTATCATAACTAAGGAGAACTATAACTATCGCTCTCCGTTTTCAACTCTTCAAAGACTCCAGAAGGATATAATATCACCGAAGTAAACAGGAAGTGCATTGCAAACAACTTCCAAAACTCTAGAATTGACAGAGACAGCTCACTGCCTGAATAGTCACCCAAAGTTCTTCTGTAATGTTGGGGCATCCATCTTCAGCCTGAAGGCTCATAATATCTGGCAGACCTTTCAGGGAAGCAGAAAATGTGAAGATTTGTTCTACCTTAAACTGTCAAAGTTCGTCAGTTGTCTTTTTCTGCATCCTGCAGAATGTCTGGCAGTTTATTCTGTGAAGTAGGAATGCTGAAGGGCCATCCTGTCCTTTGGAAAGTTCAGCATCACTTTTCTGTGGGTCCTGCATGTCCAGTTCATACAGCAGACCATCAAGCAGTTTCTTTCCCTAATGGCTAGCCTTGTCACATTGAAGGCAAATTTCATAATGAGGTTTTTTTCAACACCCATCAACCTCTCTGAAGTAATTGGTGCTGCCTGGAGCAGACAGGTCTCACTGTCGAAGTTCTTAAAACCTTTCATATGCCATGTTCTGTAGTGTTGAAGAGTAACTATCTAACTTAACTATATCTCTGTATATCTAGAAAACTTAACTAACTTGACGACACATTTGACTATTATAAATTACTACTAATCTGTAATTTTGAATCATACATTACATTTTTAAATGAATTGTATAAACATAGTACCTTAAACAAAAGTAGAGGTATACATATAACAAAATTGACCTTAAATCTGTATCAATAAGTCGAAATACGTACCAATCTAAAGTATTCATTTCTATATCATAGTTCCCTTAAAATGAAAACAAACATTTATGAACAATCATTTTTGGAATCTGGGTGTTGTTTTCTCCAAACTACTTCCTGCTGTTTGTTGGATGAAGTAGTTTTAGTGTTTACGGAGACCTTTCAGGGGATCTTGTTTCATCAAACCACATTAGCCTGGAAGGAATGCCCAGGTTTTCATTCTCTGTGGAAAAAAAAGCAGAACTTCTTTTCCAAAGTAACATATCCTTAGACTTAAATTTTGAAGTCAACATATCTTTATGTTGGTTTAGCTTAGCAGTCCCCAGAATCAAATGTTTCTCTGCAGTCAAAAAATTCAAAGAAAGCACAATAATATACATAATCCAGACTCTCTGTATATTCCATCTTTCCATGACTTACTTCCTTAACCCTATTACTTTTTAATATTTTTCATTATCTTTTCTTCTTTAATCTGATTGTTTGTACTCTTCTTCTTCTCTCTCCCAAGCCCATGTACATTTTTTAAACACACTATGACCCATTTAGAGGTTTACTTTTGTCTAAATCTGTCTTTATTGTGTATCTTTAAAATTTTTCTGACCAGGAGCATCTTTTGTTTATTTTAAATGCTAAGCGGGCATGACTAGGACCAACTCCGCAGCCCTGCCGTTTGCTCCCATCCATCCAAGATGGCGGAGGAACGTTCACCACCTCTGTGATAGCTCACTGCCCCAGCTTCAGGGACACAGCAGGTCTGGGTCACCACTAAGCAACTTGTAACCCTCTGCTCAAAGACCCCATTTAAGTGCTCCATAGCCAGACCTCATAAAAGAGCCAGAGCTGTTCGTGCCAGTATAAACCAGAAAACCATCTCTTAAAGAAGCCACGCCTCTGCTTGCAGCCAGCAAACCAAGCCTATCTGGGAAAAAATGTGGCTACCAAGAAGCCGCACTTGGCTCCTGTTTTTGTGGGTCTAGAATCCCCCATTTTTCTTAAGCCTTTTTAGGTCTTCTATGGATCCATGCCCCAGACAGGGCACATCATTATGTAAACGGAGGATGCACATTGGTTTCCTGGCCTCCAAACCCAAATAATCATACAGAAACTATATTGATTACATCACTGTTTGGCCAATGTCTGACTAGCTCTTACATCTTAAATTATCACCATGAGGCTGTGGCCTACTGGTAAGTTTCCAGCTTCTGTCTCCTTTGGCAGCTACATGGCATCTCTCTGACTCCAATTTCCCACCTGACTTTACTCTGCTAAGCCATTGGCCAAAACAGTTTTACTCATTAACCAATAAAGGCAACACATATACAGAAGGGCATCCCACATCAATGTACCATACATATTTAAATGATCGTATATTTTAACCCTGAATTTCTACTTTTAGATATTAGGACAAAGAGTCATACACATACACAAAATAACAGAAGTGTGATGCTAGTGAGGGCTATTATACAACAATGTGAGCACCTTCTATCTATCAGCATTTATATATTTTGAGGAATTTTTAGATGGAGTCTGATTACACAGCCCGGGATTGCCTCAAGTTCATAATTCTCCCTGCCTCTATCTCATGAGTGCTGGAAAAGGAATTTTCAATTATGTAGGTAAATGATCATAACTTAATAGTACATTTGTATTCAAAACTGGATGCTATTCTTAGTGTCAAAAAGTAAGTGCCCGTACAAAGCGAATTACTATCAGCAGCAGTTGCGTGTGGGCTATGAAGTTTGCATAGTTTGGCTTTTTTCTTTTTGTACATTTTCTACAGTGAGCAAGTTTTCTAAGTGTATACCTGTTTGAACAACGGAAAGGGAGGCAAAGAAACAAAAGCAAGCACTGCTGGCTGTTCTCTGAGACTTTGCTCTTCAGCAGAAGAAAGGAGAGCTGAAGGGAAGCACAAATACCAAGGCCACTCCCCTTCCTTCTCCTTTTCTTTTCTCCCTCCTTCCTTCCTTGCTTTAATGATGAAATGATTTGATTACTTCACGATTGTTGGAGAAGAGGATACAGGGAGTGAAGTAAAAGAAAACAAAAATGCAGGAGCTGCAGAGGGTTTGAGTTTGATTCTCAGCACCCACACTGAGTAGCTCACAACCACATGGAAACTCCAGCTCCAGGAATCTGATGCCCTCTTCTGGCCTTCTCTGGCATGCACATACAGCAGGTGCACGCACACACACGCGCGTGCACACACGCGCGCGCACACACAAAATATTATAAAAAGAAAGTAAATGCAAAGGGAAATGTTCTGGGGAGATAATTATCAAATGAAGAATACTGCAAAAGAGGGGAGTTGGAACACATTCCAGACTGAAGGGAATGGTTGTGGAGTGGTCAGACGGCAGGTTCTGACAGTCTGTCCCTTTCTAGCACAGAGGATGGAAAAACAATACAGTTCTTTGTTAAATAAGAACATTGAATACAGAAGCAAGGTGTTGAGCTCATTATTAAATTGATATTGCTAAGTGGTTCATACCTGAGCCCCAGGATTTTGGCTAAATGCTAAGCACTGTAAGGGCAAGCAGAGACAGCAGGACATTAACATGCAATTCCTCTTCTAAGGCACAGCAGTTAATTAGACTTCATTTACAAATGCTCATTTCCTATTGACATTTTGACTTAGAGAATGCTGGCAGAAGCAAAACAGCCACATTTCCCACTAGAAGTGACTGTTGGATGGTGAAGGCCTGGGTTTACAGGAAAATTTTATATACTAAAAAACTGGTAAACTACATATACTACTTTTTAAACACAGGTTGAGATTTGAGGTTTCTTATTAAAAATAATCTTCCTGGGCAGTGGTGATGCAGGCCTTTAATCCCAGCACTCGGGAGGCAGAGGCAGGTGGATCTCTGTGAGTTTGAGGCCAGCCTGGTCTACAAAGCTGTCGGGGTCTGGTGCTAGCCCGAACCATAAATTATTTCTCTTGACCAGACCCCAACATAAACTCTCTCTCGCTCTCTGGACTGGCATGGAGGCACGGGAATAAAGACACCACTCACATGGCTTTATCGGGAGGGAAATTTTCAGTGGTCCTTCATGAAGTACTGAGTTTACATCCTGAAGAATTCCTCCGTTTATTCTCCAAACAGTCTTAATACCATAACTTAACTGAAGGTAATATGCATTAGCATTCTGTCTCCTAGGTAACCAGGTGAATGGCCTTTTGTCATGTTCACAATGACCTGTCTGCTCTGTATGCTATTACAAAGAAAGGAGCAAAACATCCTGACCTTTTGTTAGGTTAGCGACAGCCTGCCTGGCTGATACGTGACCCAGCTCAGGTGTGGCCTACGGCTTGATGGTTGCCATGCCATATAGAAATATGGGCCTACACAGAGCATGTTCTAGGATTGGCTTCATAGCTACTGGGAAGCCCTATCTTGAAAAGCAAAACAAAACAAAACAAAAAAAGCAAAACAAAATCTAGCATGCAACAGGTACTTTTAATTTTTAAAAAGTATATTTTAGTCACACAAGATTCCAAGAAATAATAATTACAGTTCCTTGCTGTGGAATATTAGTTAAAGATGTGTTACACTCTTTTATGCTGTGGGACATTTGTTTAATGGTGCAGATGTGTTGCATTCTTTTAGGCTGCATTGGTTTAACTCTGTGAAGTTGTGTTACTTTGCCTGCCTAAAACACCTGATTGTTCTAATAAAGAGCTGAACGGCCAATAGCTAAGGCAGGAGAGGGATAGACAGGCTGTCAGGCAGAGAGAATAAATAAAAGGAGGAAAAGAAGAGATGAGGAGGAACGAGAAAAGGAGAAGGTGAGGAGGACTCCAGGGGCCAGTCACTCAGTCACACAGACAGCTGCTGAGTAAGATAGAAAGCAAGGTATATAGACTAGAGAAAGGAAAAAAGCCCAGGGGCAAAAGGTGGGCAGGATAATTAGTTAAGAAAAACTGGCTAGAAATAGGCCAAGCAAAGGTTAGGCATTCATAAGTAAGAATAAGTCTTTGTGTATTTATTTGGGAACTGAGTGGTGGATTCTCAAAGAGCAAAGAGTAAAAACAAAACAAAACAAAACAAAAAACAAAAAATCAGCAGTTCCCAAAAGAGCTATTTGACTTGCCTATACAGACAACTAAACTTTGAGAACTATGATAAATGTAAATTTGATAATCGGTGTGTTTTCTTGTCTTTTGAAAAACCTGAAACATTAATAAGTATAAAAAGAATTAGAGCTACATACCTGTGAAGATATTTGAATTGCTCATCCACTCAGCTTCCGTTTACCAAGTTCCTCTTGAAGTACACAACCCAATTGAGGTTTACCAGTCTCTAAGCTGCTGTGGAGGTCAAGAGCAAGCAGATAGAGTCCATCTCAAAGACCTTCATGGAATACTAAGAAGGAGTCAAAAGGCGTACTACAAGGAAAATATGCCAGGACCCTTCATTATTAGCTTGATGGTTGTCTTCCCTTGGCCCACACATCGAAAGGTTATTATAACACTCAAAGGATCTTGAGGAAGGAGCAAAGAATGAAATGACATTTTGTTGGCTCATCCCTGTTCACTGTGTTTAGATGTGCTTTAGTGTCTTTGTTTGGAGGTAAGTGATTTTATACATTAGATTGTCTGATTTATGTAGTTTTACCTCCCATCAAGGTGGGCAACCAGATTTTTATATTGCTCTGAGGAAATCTTGCTTTGGAAGATGACATGAGCTCAAGGGAGCAAAGAACAGCAGAGTCAGCTTGCAACCTTCCAGGAGCCCTTTGGTGGCACAGTTTTGGGCATGAGAGACAAGACAACGTCTGTTCACTCATAGAGGACAAGATATCTATTAGAACAAATTCAGAATTAAGAAACAAGATTCCCCTTAATATTCCTCTCATATGAGTGTATATTTGTTGACTAAAAATAAAAACATATATTCAGAAACTAGGAGAAGTCTCCATTTGGGGTCTCAAAGCTTGAAACCTATTGGCATGGTCTTTCTTAGGTCAATGTGTCTCTCTGGGAGATCTCTTTCCAGGTGTGGCAGCCGTTAAGCCCAGGAATCTAAATGAGCAAAATCTAGAACTAGACTTGTGTATTGTTCTATTGTTAAATGAAGTATATTGAATTAAATTTTTCCCACTGAAATGTTAAACTCTGACTAACAATTAGAAATACATTATAGTGTTAGAGTAAAATCTTAATAAATAAATCTAAAGCACAACATCACGGTATTTGAATTTTTAATTTTTACACATGTCAAATGTACATGATAACTAGAAATATAAATGCATTATTGTCGATATACATACATGTACACATTAGGATGTGCAGATGTAATCAAGACACTTTCAGTGATGAAGTGAGTTATATGAACTCTTTGGAGGGCATCTGCCCAAGACTGAGTTGATAGAAACGCATGCTGACAGTTGTCAAGATGGCATTAAAGGCTGTCATGGAGAAAGACAAATCAGAACTACCTAGGAGGTAGAATGACAGCTTTGGCAGCATTCCTTCAAAAACGCTCACTTGATCATATCTGGCACCTGGTCCTCAGCGTAGGCTAGAGTGGAGTCCAAGCAAGGGTCATGTCCCCAGGGGAGCCTTCTCTGGCCTCTGGGTCAAGGCTTGTCTCTCTGTTCCTCCTCTCGTTCGTGCATTCACGGATGGGATCTTCTGAGTAATGTCAATCTCTGCTTAACTCCAGCTCCCTGAAGAAGTCACAGAGCACCTAGCATTTGGTAAATGTTAGTTAAAAGAGTGAATTAACTCAATGGTGAAGGCGGTGAGCCAAGATTCCTCTGCTGGGGACCGCATGCTGTCATTTCCCAGAATGAGGTTTATTGGCGAAGCGAGTTTGGGAGGAAGAAAGGAACAATAAATTCAATTCTAACGTGTTATATTTGAATGAAAACTTGGAACGCTTTATTTTAGAAGTACGTGTGTATAAATAACTGCCAGTATAGAAGCCTGGAAGACCGTCAATTTTATATCTTTCTCATTAAAATCACCTCCATTGTGGTTTTGAAATAGACTTTTATGCCTCAAATACAAAATCAAGCACACTGAAAATTACTTTATTTCTTATTTTAGGAACAATCATTTAGAATGGAAGCTCATTTTTCATACAGTTACTCTATACAAGTTATAAATAGGATCCTTTCCCTTAAACCCAGTCAGTGTAGAAAGACAACAGAAAAGACAGAAGACAAAACGAAGCCATTCCCAAAGCTGCCCTTCCAACCAAAAATTCTAAACCTTATTTCTGCCCAGGAAAACTTTAGCCTCACACAGCCCCTGGTGCAGGGCAGCCCAGCCACAGCATTCTGGGAAGTCCCAGAGCATCCTGTCCCAAGAACCCAGGTTGTGCATTTGTGACTGGTTCCAGATACTCCTGCTTTTCTCCTTGTTTGATTTCAAGATTTCTTAACTGCATTGTGACTTTTCTGGATGTCTTTTGGGACTTTCCAGCAATCACTTTCACTTCTCTGGTCCTCTATACTGTGTTAACTTTGGCATCCCAGTCTGGTAGGTAGGAATGACCACATGGGGTTAAGACTGAGAACAGTTGGGCCAGCATCTTGTCTCTCCAGGCATCTCTGAGTGCTTCTGGAAGTGTGGAGCCAGCTTCCCCCAGGCCAACCACCTGAGTATTTCATTTGCATGTCAGTTATGAATTTCTTGCTGTAGCACTAAAAGGATATTTATCAAACATACATTTTACTTTTATTTGATTCAATCCAAAGCCTGTCATCTTCTTAGCCTCTGGTCCACTGAGAATGTGTCTATATATACAGTTTCCAGGATCCAGAAACTTAGAAGAGGCACACACACTGCCTAGGCTTCTCCACTTTTGGTCAAATTGTTTTACAAAAAGAGTTATCATTTATTAAGTAGTTAACATGCGCTGTGAGCTACTGAGACATGCACGTGCTTGTTGTCACCTATTTCTACGACTGAGACCTCTGAAGCAATGAGCCGAAGTCAAGCTCTCTTCCTTTAGGTCGTTTTTCTCAGGTAGTCTGTCACAGAGACAAAAGCTGACGGCCAGAGTAACTGATATCGTTTCCTTTGTAAATATGAGAAAACCAAGATGCAGAGAAACCAAGCAACGTTCAAAAGTTCACAGAGAAAGGATGCTGTGGAGCCAAGACAACAGCTGGAGTGGGGGCCTCTCAGCACTCAGGTGGTCGAGGCAGGCGAATTCCTGAGTTCGAGGCCAGCCTACACCACGAGTTCCAGGACAGCCAGTGCCACACAGAGAAACCCTGTCTCAAAAACCAAAACCGGGGGCTGGAGAGATGGCTCAGAGGGTAAGAGCATTGCCTGCTCTTCCAAAGGTCCCGAGTTCAATTCCCAGCAACCATATGGTGACTCACAACCATCTGTAATGAAGTCTGGTGCCCTCTTCTGGCCTGCAGGCATACCTGGAAGGAATGCTGTATACATCATAAATAAATAAATATTACAAAAAAAAAAAACCTAACCAAGCAAACAAACTGAAAAAACAACCGAACCCTTGGGGAAATAAGGGTCCACAAAAGAGTTGTATCAATTTATAACAGCAACATTTGTAGGCCAGATGGTATGTTCAAATTAGGGACCTCTTCTACTGTTCAATTCACACGTCACACGAATATCCCGAACTTCCTTTCTCACCTTAAAGATGAGCTTTTATGATGAAGGGGAGGCCTAGATCTTCTTTAGTACCCACCCTCTCGCTGTCGCAGTGGGAGGAATTTGAACGGAGCAGAGAATTTAGCGGTCTTCTCAGTATAGGGCGGACACAATAGGATGCTTTGTGCTTAAAAGTTTGGGGATTGAAAATTCATGGCCCCTGCTTATTTTTGCAAATGTACAAAATAATGGCAAATGCCATTTAGTGAGCACTTATCACACTAAGTGTATTCTTAAGTGCTTTGCAGACAGAGTCATGTGGTCTCCAGATGGGTCCCTGTCTCGGGGTTTCTATTGCTGTACAAACACCATGACCCCCAAACAAACAAACAAACAAACAAAAAACAAGTTAGGGAGGAAAGAGTTTATTCAGTTTATACTTCCATATTGCTGTTCATCACTGAAAGAAGCCAGGACAGGAGCTCAAACAGGGCAGGATTCTGGAGGAAGGAGCTGGTATAGAGGCCATAGACGGGAGCTACTTACTGGCTTGTCTCACATTTCTTGCTCAGGCTGCTTTTTTTATAGAACCCAGGACCACAAACCCAGGGGATGGCCCCATTCACCATGGACTGGGCCCTCTCCCACTGATCACTAACTGAGGAAATGCCTTACAGCTGGATCTCTAGTCGGTAGGGGTGAGGACTCCAGTTAGGCGTCCGCTTGACTTCTCCATGTTCCATGAGGAATATAAGAGTTGTCTTTAGCAATAGAGCCTCCCCATCAGGTAGGTTGTGGAGAGCAAACAATAGCCTTGGCAATAGCCTAAGAAGTCTGGAGATGTCCAGGGCCCTTTGAACAACAGTTCCACTTGATGTCGTCATTCTTGGCGCTGGAAGTTTACTTGGTGGTAGAGGATGGCTAGTTGGGCATTGTGTCCCCTGCTATTCGGTGACACCATTTAGATTTCTTTCACATATATGTATTAGTCAGAGTTCTCTAGAGTAACAGAACTTAAAGAATCAATCTCTCTCTATATAAATTTATTAGATATTACTATTAATAGTAGTATTACTAATAATAAATCATATATATGCTACATATGTATATATATATATATATGATTTATTAGAATGACTTATAGGCTATGGTTCAGCTAATCCAACAATGGTTGCTTGTGAACAGAAAGCCCAAGAATCCAGTAGTTGTTCAGTCTGTATAAGGGTGGATGTCTCTTCTGGTCTTCAATATACACTGGAATCCTGGAGAAGTGGGCTCCAATGCAGTGGAAGGGTTGGACTTGCTAGTGAGAGCAAGAGTGAGCAGGCAAAGAGTGAGGCTTCCTTCTTCCAGGTCCTTTATACAGGCTTCCAGCAGAGGGTGTAACCCAGATTAGAGGTGGGTTTTGCTACCACAAGATCTGGATTAAAGATGTGTCTTCCTGCCTCTAAGATCTGGTTCAAAAGTGAATCTTCCTTCCTACTTCAAATGATTTAATTAAGCAAAATTAAACAGTGTGACAGTGTGCCCCGCCATTTTGGGGTTTTAGTTAATTTCAGATGTAGTCGAGCTGACAGCCAAAATAGCTGTCGCATGTATATTTTAAGATGCTTCTGAAGGAGTAGGTTCCTGTATGACCCCTCAAACGGCTCTTAGTGTTATTTGTCCCTTCCTTACCCACTTCCTCTCCCCTTCCTCATCTAAACCTCTTGTTCCGGTCTCTCCATAACTATACATTTATTTCCCCTGCCCTTCCTCCTAGTCCTTTACTTAATATCTAACCTCTGTGGGTGTACAGATGGTAGGTATGCCTATCAAAAGCTAACACACACATATAAGAGAATACATATAATACTTGTCTTTTTGTGTCTGGGTTATCTCACTTAGCATGATTTCCCCCCCTAGTTCCATCCATTTACTTGAGAATTCGTGACTTTTGAAAACAAATTTCATTGTGTCAATGGACCAGCTTTATTATTCACCCATCTACTAGTGGACATCTAGGCTACTATGAACAGAGCAAGCAGTGGACGCAGTTGAGCGAGTGTCTCTGTATGAGAATGCAGAGTCCTTTGGGACGATGCCCAAGAATGGTACAGAGGGATCTAGAGGTAGTTCTATCTCCAGCATCCTGAGGAACTGCCACACTGGGTTTTATAGTGACTGCACAAGCTTGCACCTCACCAGCAATGAATAAGTGTTCACCTTTCTCCACTTTCTCTCCTTGCCAGCATGAGCTGTCATTTGTGTTGTTGATCTTGGCCGGTCTGACCGGGGTAAGATGACACCTCAAAGTAGTTCTCATTTGCATGTCCTGGTGGCTGAGGATATTGAAGATTTCCATAAGGGTTTCTCAGCCATCTGTGTTTCATCCTTTGAGAACTCTCTGCTCAGAAAAATTACTTATTTATTTTATGTGCATTAGTGTTTATGTGCATTGGTGTTTGTGTGAAGGTGTTGAGTCCCCTGGAACTGGAGTTACAGGCAGTTGTGAGCTGCCATGTGGGTGCTGGGAATTGTACCCAGGTCCTCTGGAAGAGTAATCAGTGTTTCTAAGTGCTGAGCCATCTCTCTAGCCCTGTACTCCATTTTTAATTAGGTTATTTGGGTTTTATTTTTTTTTTGATGCCTGGTTCTGGCTTTATGTAAGCTAGATATTAACTAACTTTCTCTTGAATGTGTAACTGATAAAGATCTTTTTCCACTCTGTAACCTCCTACCTCTCTGTCCAAATGATGGTGTCCTTTGCCTTAGAGAGCTTTGCAGTTTCATGAAGTCCCATGTATTTATTAAAGTTGTTCTTAGTGCCTGTGCTACCAGAGTTCTGTCCAGAAAATCTTTTCCTGGACCAATGAGTTCGAGACCATTCCCCCACGTTCTCTGCTAGCAGATTCAGTATATCTGGCCTCAGAGGAAGGTCCTTGGTCTATTTGGTGTTGGACTTTGCACAAGATGATAAATATAGATTTATTTTTATTCTCCTCTGTGCACTCATCCAGTTTGACCAGTACTATTTGTTGTAGATGCTGCCTTTCTTTCAGTGTGTATTTTTGTCCTTCTGTGTCAAAAATAAGGTGTCCACAGGTTGTGACCTTCTGTCTAGGTCTTCAGTGAGTCTTTTTTATGCCAATACCATGCTGTTTTTATTAGTACAGCTCCATAGTATAACTTACAATCAGGGAAGCTGAGACCCCCAGCAGTCCTTTATTATTCAGGATAGTTTCAGACATCCTGGTTTTTGCTGTTGTTTCCTTATGAAACTGAAATTGGTCTTTTCAAAGAAGTTCTATTTTCTGTCCGTTAGGACAGCTTGGTAAATTCCACCAACGTGCCCTAACTACTTTAGTACCATTTTGGACAGTATACTCAAAAGGAAATGGTAGGTAAATAAGTTAGATCCTAACATCAGTACCGGTGGTGCTCATAAATCTAACACAGGGCAAATGGGCCCCTGGAGCCTAGAAAAAACTGGAAACAGAGGCTCTCATTTGAAATGCAGTGGCCTGGACCCCTCTCATCTCCTCGTTCTGTAAGCAGGGCTGTCCCAGAATCCAGGAACCTCTCAGACTCAGACATAGATGATAACCGGCTCTGGGCCTAAGACTTAGGCGTGCCGATTGCTGCTGTGTGGTCTTGGGCTAAATTCTTTAACCCTCCAGTCAGGGATTAGGATAGCATTGTCCTGTTGCTGGCTTCTTAGTAAGCACACAGGGAGTGGGGAAGCATCATGGCATCATTCGAAGGCCCCGAGACTACAGCAATTGGGCTAACTTGCTGACCTATTGAAAGGACTTTAAAAGGGAAGCTTCTGCTATAACCATTTAACAGTGCCTCCGCATAACCCCAGGATGTCTCTACACAGCAACAGTCTTTCTCTGGAGCACTGACACTGATATACACCCATGCCCCCCCCCCCACTCCCCAGGTTGCAGGTGTCAACTAACATGCCCGGAGGGTATGAAGACCCACATCTAATTGCACCCTGCTTCTAAGGTCTGTTAATGGACTTGAACCAGACCTGAGTGGGAATCCAGTCCCCACCTCTACCTACTTCCTGACTTTTGACAATATGGTCAATCTTACCTCTTCGGATCTGTCTTCTTGTTTATTGAGAGGATAATTAATACCCCATTGAAGTGTATAAAGGATGAAATGTGAATATTAAATATGAAGTGCCAAGCACAGAAGCTGGTGAATGGAAGGAGCTGGGTTCCTAACTATTGGATTCAGACAGCAATGGGTAACTGTGTACAGGAGCTGGCAAGTTAAAATCTGAGCTAACCCGGGCAGATGCCAGCCGGACATAGAGAAGCAGTGAAAGCAAGATACACAGAGGCAGGGAAGGTAAAAGGCCCCAAGGCAAAGGGTAGATAAAGAGAAATAGGTTCATTTAAGTTAAAAGAACTAGTCAGAAATGCGCCTAAACTAGGCCGAGCATTCAAAACTAAGTCTCTGTGTCATGATTTGGGAGCTGGTTTTGGATGAAAAGAAAAAGCCTGATACACCTCTGCACATGTACTACGGCTTCCAGTGTAAAGATTTGTGCGATCCCTGAGTGTGAACAAGAGGGTCTCTGATTCCTGTGCCTTCTTTGGGCTCTTTCCCTTCTGTTTGTCTTGTCCAACTCCAAAGTGGTGGGCTTTGTTTTATCCTATTCGATTTTATTTAGTTATATTTTTAAAATATAAATGAATGAGTGAAAAAAAATCTGAGCTAAAAGTCTTGAGATCAGATTCTCTGAGACACAAATGAGTGTCGACCTTCCTTTAACAATGAATGTATACCTTTCAACAGGCTTATTGAGCTGAGCCTCAGTTTACCTACTCAATCTAATTTCCTCAAAGCTACAACCGTAACTTAAAACTACCACTTTGAACTTTGGTCTAAACCTGCAGACTATTAATGTGATGCTTAAGTTTTGAATATGAAGAAGCAGCAACAGGATCAAAGTGGTGCAGGTTAAAGAGGCTGTGTATCAAGAAGAAACTGCCCTGTTCTGGGCTGGGCTGCCCTTTTGTTTGCAATGACCTTTCAGTTTTCAGGCATATTAAAGGACACGCCTCCCAGTTGCTTCTCTGGAAGCCAAGAAACTAACCACGACCATTTACTGCCATTGGAAGGGAGCAAGACTTTTAGTCACTAAGGAGCTTAAATCTTGGTTGTCCTCTCATTTCTCCAGTGAAAACTGAAAATCTGTAACCACTGCAAACCAGTCGTGACTCACGCGTTAGGAAAGCTCCAGGTAGACTCATTTTTAAATTATGATTCAACCGCCGTTTTCTTGTTTTGATGGAACAGAAAGACGGAGCTGTAATGGCTAACGTTATGTTGATGGCTAACTTTATGTTTAAAAGTTTAAAATCTCTGTGTTTAAGTATGAAGCAAAACTAGACCGTCAATCTAGCTTAAAAGGTCATAGCTTAACAGGGCTGTTAAGGGTTAATTTTTTTTTTCCCTGCTGGTTCTGCATCTATGTAAACAAGCTTGCAGGAGAACAAATTGTAACTTTGTATTCTTTGCCTTTATAAACCCCTGGCCGAGGTGGCCCGGTGCTGCGTTCGGGAATCCCGACCCGGAGCCAGTATCTGAATAAAAGCCTCTTCTTTGTTAAAATTTATTAATGGTCAGACTGGGGAATCTCTGAGCAAACCGGTAACAGAATCCTTCCGTGCGAGTGGGGCTCAGGCTTTCCATCCTGCTCAGGCTTCCTTCCTCCGTGGTGGTGGTGGTCTCATTGGCTGGCTCGCAGGTGGGATTTCCTGTCGCCATTTTAAGGAGAAGCGACTGTGCCTGCCAGTGCCTAGTCAGTTAAGGGGCTGCACCTCAGACAAAGAGGAGGGCAGGAAGAGGAGCCCGAGATTGATGCGGCTGGCACCCTGTTCCCCTTCCCCGGCCCACCAAGGGTAGAGTCACGTGGTTGGGACATCGGGGCCATTGGCGCAGACCCCTTGGGTCATTGTCACACCCAGCGCCCCAAGGGGGTCCCCAGCTCTGTTTTAGGAGCACTGCAGGTGTCGTAGTGGGAGGGGAGGCACCTTAGCCCGCTGGCTCGGGACACCAGGTTTCCAAAGGTGTCCCAGCGTCCCTTAGCCCGCCTCAGGGTCGCGGGGCTACCCTCACGCTGCACCCTTCCCACAATGCAACTCCGCTCGCTGCGGCCCTGGCGTACCCCAAGAGACAGCCCCCCTGCCACCGCCTGGGCGAGGGATCCGCTCCACCTCCAATCCCGAGGGTGCGGGTGCGGCAGCTGTGGCCCCAGCTGAGCCCCCGGGAGGACGCGGGCAGGTGCTGGGCGGCGCGCAGCCTCCTTGCTCGGGCAGCATCTGTGCGCAGCTCGTGCATCCGCTCGCACTGCGCTTTCTGAATGCTCGGTCTCCGCCAACCGGGGTCGCCGCGCTGCCCTACAGCCTGGGAGAGAAACACGAAGGTGCAGCGACCAGCGGCATGTGACCCACATCGTTCCGCCGCAAGCAGCTCAGCTCGGAGGGCGCACGGGCAGGGAGGGATGATGGTCTGAAAGGCCGCGCTCCTGTCTCCCAAACTGCAGAAGCAAAAAGGGCGACGCGCCCCGTGGTAGCCAATGAGTCAGGCTGGAGCCCCTCCGCGCCGGGCGTGTGGATGTAAGTGTGAGGTTGGCGGGCAGAGTGTGGGTGGGGGGGAACTCTGATGCAATCAGCCCCGGGAGGAGGAGAGCCGGGAGAGCTGCGGCCACGCCACTTTGCCTGAAGGTCGCCGGCAACCCGGCCGGCCTCCGAAACCCGCCACGCGGATCCTCCCCGCCCAGCCTTGCTGACGAGGGGCCACCTTTTCCCTAGCCAGACCTTGACACAAAGGACATCTAACTGCCGGGGACGGCCTGGAAGGGCGGACACTTTGGCGGCGCCTTTCCCTTTTATTTCTTGAGGTAAGGTGCGTTCGGAGGGCAGTGGGAGCGGCGGCGTGGAGGGAAGGGAAGGCGGCAATGCGGACAGCCTCCAAGTCTCCTGGACCCGGGCATAGCGCGGCGCTGCCTTTCACGAAGGTTGAGTCCGGTGTCCTTCCCGGAACGCAGGGACCCCAGATTGTACCATCGCACACCGTGACTTACTTTTTGGACTTGTTTTCATGGTGGTGGAGTGTGGCACCAGATCTGGTTCCATTTTCGAGGTTTAGGGACCAAGCATGCAGTGCGAGGGACAGGAGGTACACCGAGGATTGAGTCAGACTACATCTCGGGACTGGCAGGGCAGGGGAGTCTCGGAGCCCGGCTGCCCAGCGCCGTAAACAGGTGCACGTTGGCTGCACCCCCACGGGCTCGGCCCCTGTCTCGGCTGGGATTAGTGGGAGGATGCTGGCAGTGACTCACTTTCCTCTCCCGCCCTGGAGGTTCTTTCCAGAACGAAGAGCCGGTGATAGGCTACTTCCTTTGCGAGAGCCCGGTCCACTGGGGCGGGAGAACAAAAGGCCACTGCTTGCGCAGGACCCGGAGCCGGGTGCCCTGGTCTCCCCTCCCCCGCACCTGGCCCCAAACATTGCGGCAAAAGGCTTTTCAACTGGCCGGCTCCACGCAGGGAGGATTACGCTCCCGAGATCTCGTGTGGCTCGCCCTCACCCACCAGACAGCCCGACTCCGGGCGCGGGGCTCTTCCGCACCCTAGTGAACAGCGCGCGGTTGCCGGCGTATCGCCCGCCTCTGGGTTTCGGCCCAACTGTGCTCGCACCAGACACGAGTGCATATGGCGGCAAAAGGAATTTCGCGGTAAGCGCGTCACGCCGTGGACTGCCTTTCACGAGCTGCCTCGGGCCGAGGAAGGTGGTGCTTACTCCAGCCCTTTGTGTCTCGCTCTGCGGTGTGGTTCCGGGCTTTCGCTAGCCTGTTCCATCGGTGGAAAACACACTGGCTTTGGGGCTCGCGTACTAGTCTCAGACGAATAGACGGTATTGTGCGTGGAAGAGAGGAAACGACCCACCGCTAGGAAACGGTATGCATTTGTAAGATTTGACACCTCCGCATGTTGTTTTTTTTTAAACTTATAAATCATATTATAGAGAGGGGGAAATAAATGTATGGTTTGCGGAACGCAGGGCCTGCAAGGCTGTAATTTGTCACCTTGATAGAAGAAACAGTGCTGCAACTCGTGCTTTTTCTGACGTCAGAAGGGCAACGGAAATAAAACCTGAGCTGGCTGGCCTCATTGTCAAAAAACTCACCCTATAAGAAACTGGCAAGTCTCGCCACCGATCTGGTATGGCCTCCCGACCTCTGCCTTCAAATGACTGAAATGACTTTGCTGTTCAGTTACTTAATTCTCAGTGTGTGGCTGAAAGCAACGGAAAAGCGGCCTAGTTTGATGAAGTATTAGTCTTAACAGGGCGTTTTTGTTTTCTGTTTTTTAAATTTTTTTTTTTTAACCGGGTGCTGTGAATTTAGCGGGTGCTGTGTAGCAGGCAGCGACTAATCAGATCAAGTTCCGGCTCCTTTGCCGTGTCCATTCTCACCAGGAAACAGGCTATGGATGAATGCATTCAGAAATGCCAGGTGTTCAGACCGTGAAGAAATGAGACAGGATCATGAGACCTGAGGATGCTTAAGATAGGGCCACCCATTAGGAGGGGTTGTGTAAGCCACGTGTCTTCCTCCCTTAATGAGGAGAAAGGATCCCCTGTCTGAATAATTAGGGGAAGACTTTCAGAAGCAAGAGGGCTTACTGTACCGCGGTTGACTATAATTCAGCAGATAGGTAGGTAGATGGAAAGATACTTTGGAATCCTTAAACTTCTGCTGCTTCGGGGCAGTTTTACCTTGCTTCTTGAACTGATAAGCCTATTGATGAGGGGAGCAGCGGTCTTAAGCCTGGCATCTGTTACCATACTCAGCTCACCTTTTCCCCCTCCAATGCCAGCGATGCAGGGATTAGTTAATAAATGCTTGCTGGATTGTGACCTTAGCCAGGCAGCTCTCCCAGCCCTAAATTTAGGATCCCTACAATACCACAGTTCATCCCTCCTTTTCCTACCCCGCAACCCATCCGTTTTAAGTCGAAACCCTGCCATCTTTCTGCTTTTCTTTCTTTTACCTGTCCCCACTTTGGAGCAGTAATCGGGCCATGGCAACTGCCCCTAGCCTGTTATTTGGCTGTAAGTGTGCAGGCCCGTCGAGCAGATTCTTGGGGCGCAGGAATTGTGAGATGGGAGCGACCTTGAGTGTCCATGGGTGCGGGAGAAAGACGCGAGCATGATTAGCCGTGTTGGAGTCAGCTGAGGCCATGTAATAGCTGTCCAGTTGTTCCTGTCCATACTCAACGCGGCTGCCCTAGTTCAATCTGGGCCCTTCCATGAATCTTACATTTTACTGTCTTTAAAATTGTTCACATCTTGTAAGACGCTTGCTCTCCAGCGAGTCCCCACTTCCCTGCAAATAAAGTCTGGATTCCTTTGCCAGGTGCCCAGAACCGTCCCAGTCTGACCCCTCACCTCTTTCCATCTTTCCCAAATGACATTCTCTTTTTTCCCAGGTACAGACTCACCTTACCCCTAGGTACTTTCCACCTCAGTGACTGTGTAGCTTCCAGACTAGAAATTCTGTGTATTTGTGACAGCCTGTCCGGGTGCTATTTTTCTGCCCCTTAGAAGTACTAGGTGACCTCCTTCTGTGACATTTGCATAAGGTTTCTAGCTCCTTCCAGGCAGTGGGTGGTGCATGGTAAGGTGTAGCTGCTAATCTGCACGCCAGACTGCAATTTGATGGTCTAGGGAACTTGGGGCAAATTGTTGAATTTCTCTGAGTTTCAGGATTCCCCTCTCATTTTTTAAATGAGGGTGATAGTGGTGGTAGTGATTGAGTTATCCTAGAGACTTAATCAAGATGATGGAGATGAGGTTGCTCACACATCCTTTTCTGTACTACTTGATGGCCTGGTTATTGGTTTTCTCCTGATTATGGGTTTCAAGCCTGTCGTTAATGTCAGAGAAATTCAGAGAAATCCGCGTGGCGTGGGGGTGGGGTGGAGTGGTAGCACAGTGAGAGGCCCACCACCGGTGAGGTGGCAGTGTCTGTGGTGGGCACCTCAGTTCCGATCCAGGGCTCTGAAGATGCAATGGGAGCCAGCCATGTCAGGACTATCTAGTCTATGTTCACTGCCGATCTTAGCGGTTCTCAGCCCAGCTCCACAGTTGATTCAACCTGTGTCTCCAAAGATGGATCAGCCAGGAGACACAGAAGCGCGAGGGGAGATTCTGGAGCGGTTTAGATTAGAGCAGAGCTCGCAAACCGATTGTCAGAGATGATACATCGGCGTCGCCTGGTGAAATCTTAGCAGTGTGAAGCTATGAGCTTGACTTTGGGTTTTCTCTTCGATTTTCCCAAACCACCCAGTTGCTGACATCATGGGACCTCAGGTTACAACGCGTGGCCTGTATTATTCCCAGGCCTGGAGGCCCTTCCAGGGAGACGGCCAGGATCACATGAAGATGTGATGTGAGGCTCTCAGTTTCCGTCTCTTGCAGTGATGGAGGCCGCTGAAAAGGGAAAGGAAAGGGATCAGTGGCCTGGGATGTGGGAGGAAGTGGGGCCGATGGGAGAGGACAGAACTGAAAAAAGTTGTGATTGCAAACTGGTGAGTGCTTGTGGGCGTGGTTTGTGTGAGTTAAACTTTTAAGATGATTTGGACTGAGTTGCTGGATAAAAATTAAGATGTCACGTCACACGTGGATTTCCAGCATTCCTTTTAAAATATGTCAACGGGCGTGGTGGTGCATGCCTTCAGTTCCTGAACTCTGGAGGCAGAAGTGGGCGGATCTCTGTGAGTTTGAGTCCAACCCGGCCTAGGTAATGAGTTCTAGGCCAGCCAAGGCTACGCAATAAGACCCTGTCTCAAACTAAACAAAACCCTAAAGACCGGGTTTATTCTTGCTGCTGGTTGGAGGGGCCTGAATAAGACCAGTGTTTCCCAGTTCTGTGAGCCTGTGCTGTGTTGCTCATCTGCCTGGCCTGCCTGGACACACACTAGCCTCATTTGATCTCTGCCTTTATCCTCCAGCTGTAGACGTGAAGGGTGACTTCCCAATAGATTCTCTGGAGAGCGGTTACAATACACATGTATCCCATCCTAGATCTGTGGGGTATGAGGTCACTCTCGATCTCTGATTTTCTTTTAAGTTTCCTGGTTGGTTCCCACGTCCAGTCGGAATGACAGCTACTAGTGTTGAGTCGGCTGTTGAGAAGATGG
The DNA here is from genome assembly GCF_982192425.1 of Myodes glareolus. NCBI lineage: Eukaryota > Metazoa > Chordata > Mammalia > Rodentia > Cricetidae > Myodes > Myodes glareolus. The sequence continues at coordinate 59,333,129 of NC_142044.1, read as the reverse complement.
CTCCTTAGGTTCGTCTGTTTAGTTAAAGTTGACCTGTAAACAGCCCGATCAACCAGAGGTCTGAGAACTGGAAGAGATCTTGAAAGAATGTCAGTTCTTTCCACCTCCAGAGACCTGGAGAGGAAAAAGGGATCTTTCGCCTTCTGCACCATCCTGTGGTTTTTGAATGGCAAAGTGTCTTGGGGACTTCTTCCTCTTTTCAAATTGAAGTCCATATTTAAAGATATCTTTGTCAAAATAATCCACTTTTCACGTGCTACTTTGTGGTGCTTTTAATCCCTCTGCATTTGTATTGGGCATTTCATTAGGACTTGATGGGTCGGAGCTCAACTCGGGGTTAAATACAGCACAGTTTCTGCCCACTGCTTTTAATACAAGGTTGGTCTGTGACCAGAAATATCAACACAACAAAACCCACATATGTAGAAAGTACGCTTTTCTTTAGAGTGTTCCAAGTTGGTTTTGACTCCTTACGTTTTGTAGTAATTTTAGAAATCCATTGTCAGTTAAGAGGAAATGTAGTTGTATTACTGTTCACACTAGTGTTCTCATTAAATTAAACTTCAAATATTGATTGTTATTGCTATTATTTTACGGTAGTATAGCATCTGTTTTCCTATATCCAGTGTTATCTGTTGGCTTGACTTCTGAAGTTTGCATCTCAGAGAAATCAGTGCCATTTTGAAACATGTAAAGATGGATATTAATTCACAGATACCATAGCTTAGGCATAGTGAAAGCAGGAACTTGAGTGATAACTGTGAAGACCTGAACAGTCATAGGCTAGTAGAGTAGTAGGAACAGGCCTTGGAACACCCTGGATAGGACAGGGTGCAGTGGGCAGTCTGTCCCCAGTGACTGGCAGGGCTTGTTCTGGGTGAGCTTTCTTTAACACTGGGCTGATACTTCATCAGCACGTTGCTGTTTTGAGCCAGGTCCCATTTCCCTTTGCTGTGGAGGTTTAATGCCTTTCCAGCCTGGCCTACTGTCCTGGAAGCCTGCAACGACCCCTTGTATGTTATAACCAGAGACATCTCCAGACTTTGCCAAATATCTCCTGATAGGCAAGATTGCTTCTGCTTGAGACAGACACCTTTGATATACTTTCTTCTCTGGACTTTTAGAAACAACACAGAATATCTTAAACACTCCAGCACAGCGGCAGGGTATGATCAGAATACCTTCGACTGGGCTGCTCACGATGGTTTTAAGGTATTTTCCTACCCAGATTCAGTGTGAAGGAAATTGTGTGCAGGTTCATGACGGTGAAGCGGACCTGTCTGTGCCGCTTCACGGTCTTGTTTTTGTCTCTTTTCTGGAGAATCATGCTTGTCAGGATCTTTGTGTCTGCGGATTTAGCTTAAAGAAAAAAACAACTTCCATCATCTTGGATGTTAGTGAATATTTACTATGCTATGTCCTGTGAGCTATGTGTTACCTTGATACCTCTCCCCCATTAAACTGCAATTGAAAAACAAGAAAACATTATTAAAATATCTGAGTCCTTGATCTAAGCCAGTGAGTAATCCGCATAGCAGGCATGTGTGAATTCACCACAATAAATAACCACAGCTTGGACACTAGAGGAGGTTGGTTTGATATTGAAAACCAAGTCCTGTTTGAGTTTGCACAGGTGTGATAGAAAGTGGGGAGTGTGGCCAGGACCCAATGAGAATTGCATGGGAGCAGACCCCCTGCAGGGATGCCGAGTCACAGCGCAGAGGAAGGGGAAGCAAGAAGCAAGTGCGGCTTCGAACTCTAGGATCCAGGAACCGTGTCTGTACACGTTCAGAACTGTCATGATCGGTCGGGGGCGAGAAAGCTGCAAGGCGAATGTTTCCCGGGAGAATTTTTTTCTATAGTTGGGAGAGCGGAGGGCCCCAGAGATGGCGTGGAAAGGTTAGGGTTGTGCAGCTGTAAGGAATGGAGGAATGGAGGGAAAGGATGGGACATTTTGAAGGAAAAATGGTAGAGTTGGCAACTGATTCGATAGGTTGTCTGAAGGTGAGGCTGCTGATTGAAGTGAAAGAGCCAGAAGATTGACTGAGGTCAGGTGATCGGATCAGATTCCCTTCTGCAGTGGCTGTGGTGACAGCGAACATCTGTGTGGACAGCTGTAGGGAAATTTCACTTGTGTTTTAATAAGTGAAACTTGCCTGAGGATCAGAGAGTAAAACAGCCACACTGGTCAAACTTACAGACCAGGCAGTGGTAACGCACACGTTTAATCCCACTAGCCACACTAGTTGCCATAGAAACCGAAAGGTGCATGCCTTTAATCCCAGTGGTGCACACCTTTAACCTCAGCCCTAGCGAGGATTGTAAGACGGGAGGAGACAGCTCTCAGACACAGTCTCATTTTGAGATTCCTGAAGGCAGGACTGCCATTTCGGACTGAGGTCCAGCTAAGAGCTAAATGGCTGGCTGTTTTGCTTTTTGGATCTTCAGGTTGAACCCCAATTTCTCTCTCTGAGTCTTTATTAATCGTGCTTCAGACAGATCTATCAGGCAGCCAGAGACTTTTCTGGAAATTTCTGAGCAGGAAGGAACTGACAGATCTGCTCTCCTCCCTCACCCTCTCTTTTTACAGATAACCACACACACACACACACACACACACACACACACACACAAACACACACACAGAGTCCCACAACAACACGTTTTGTGTTGCATGTCATGGCCGTTATCCATTAGAACCTAGAGAGGAAATCCCGTGTGACAGCAGAGAAATCAAAGACTGGGAAAGGAGATCTGAACAATGGCTGTGGGATAAAAACCTTACACTGGGTGGGAGTTTGGAATTGCAGCTCTGGAAGAACAGAGTCAGAGAGTTGCCCCTGACCTTAGGGCAGGTAGAAGAAGGCAGCTGGTAAGTGACTAGAAAGTAGGCAAGAGGGGAGGCGGCAAGGGGCAAGGTGAGAGGCCACGAGTCAGCGAAAGAAGGCCCAGGAAGGCCATTTTAGCTTGCCAGATCCAGGCAGGCACTGCAAGTAACTATGATGCATGGCTAAACCATGGCACTTGTGACTATGCCCACCAGTGTAAGTCAGCCTGCACAGCTGTGGTCATCCGGGAAGAGAAATCTCACTTGAACAAAGGCCTCCATAACATTGGCCTATAGCCGGGCGGTGGTGGCGCACGCCTTTAATCCCAGCACTCGGGAGGCTGAGATAGGCCATCTCTGCGAGTTTGAGGCCAGCCTGGTCTAGAAGAGCTAGTTTCAGATGATTTGAGTGTTTTCCTGATTAATGGTTGATGTGGAAGGACTCAACCACCCCTGGACTGGTGGTCCTGGGTTTTATAAGAAAGCAGGTCAAGAAAAGAAGCCAGTAAGTTCCCCTATGGCTTCTGCTCGGTTCCTGCCTCCAGGTGCCTGTCTTGAATTTCTGTCCTGACTTTCCTTCATGAGGGACTTGTGGCCAGGATACACATGCTGAAATAAACCCTTTCCTTCCTAAGTTGCTTTTGGTCATGGTGTTTTAATCCCAGCAGTAGAAACCCTAACTCAGACAATGACTGTCTGAGCAGAGGAGTAGTGTGTTGTCATTTCCTAGATAGGGAAGCTGAGGCAAGAGGATTCAACCTGGCCTCACGTGGTTCGTTCAAGGTGGAGCAAAAATTTGCTTGTCCAACATGGCTTTAGGGGAGTAGAGAAGGCTAGGGCAAGTATGTCAGAGGTAGTTGGGAGGAACGAGCAGCTCTGGACAGGTTACATGGCAGGTACGGTGAGAGTGTGGGACAGAAGCTGGGAGGCCAGAGAGAAGCTCCAACTGTTTGTGTTGGCTGGTCTGACACCTTAGACAAGAGGAAACGACCTGTTTCTGAGATGCGCTGGCTCTCAGTCTTGGTCTCCAAGACCCTTTTCGCTGTTGCTTGTCTCCCAAGGATGTCAAGTTGTAAAGATTTTGATTGTCACCATTAATTTTTTTCCTTATTTATTTATTTAAAGAATTTCCACTTCCTCCCCTCCTCCCAATACCCTCCCGCTCCCCCCACTCCCTGTCCTCCTCCCTCACCATTCCCAAGAGCAGTCAGGGTTTCCTGCCCTGTAGGAAATCCAAGTTCCTCCCCCCTCCCTCCAGGTCCAGGAAGATGAGCATCAAAACAGACCAGAATCCCAAAAAGCCAGTACATGCAGACGAAACAAGACCCAGTACCATTGTCAATGGCTTCTCAGTAAGCCCCCATGTCAGCCACATTCAGAGAATCCGGTTTGATCACACGCTCGTTCAGTCGCAGTCCAGCTGGCCTTGGTGAACTCTCATTCGATCAGTCCCCCTGTATCAGTGGGTGAATGCACCCTTCGCAGTCCTGACTTCCTTTTTCATGTTCTCCTTCCTTCTGCTCTTCATTTGGACCTTGGGGGCTCAGTCCAGTGCTCCAATGTGGGTCTCCGTCTCTATCTCCATCCATCGTCGGATGAAGGTTCCCTCTGGTTCTGCTTTCCTTCCTCACGATCTTCCTCCCTCTGCTTGTCATTTGGACCTAGGGAATTAAGTCCAGTGTTCCAATATGTGTCTCTGTCTCTATCTCCATCCTTCGCCATATGAAGGTTCTGTGGTGACATGCAAAATATTCATCAGTATGGTTATGGGCCAAGGCCAGTTCAGGCACCCTCTCCTCTGCTGCCCAGGGAACAAACTGGGTTCCTCTCCTTGGACCTGGGGACCTCTCTAGAATCAAGACTCTTGCAAACCCTAAAATGGCTCCCTTAGTTGAGATATATACTTCCCTGCTCCCATAACCATCCTTCCTCCCTCCCCCCATCCCCCCAAGCCATCCCCAATCCTCCCCCTCTCCCCTCTCCCTAACCATCTCCCCTTACTTCCACCCCCACCCCCCGTGTACCCAGGTTTGCCTGGCAATCTTGTCTACTTCTAATATCCAGGAGGATAACTATATGATTTTCTTCAGGTTCACCTTCTTATTTAGCTTCTCTAGGGTCACGAATTATAGACTCAAAGACCTTTAACTATGGCTAGAATCCACTTATGAGTGAGTACATGCCATATTCCTCTTCTTGGGTCTGGGTTACCTCACTCAGTAAAGCGTTTTCTATTTCCATCTATTTGCATGCAAAATTCAAGATGTCATTGTTTTTTACCGCTGAGTAAAACTCTAATGTGTATATGTTCCACACCTTTTTTAACCATTCTTCTATTGAGGGGCACCTAGGTTGTTTCCAGGTTCTGGCTATTACAAATAGTGCAGCTATGAACATAGTTGAACAAATACTTTTGTATTATGATAGGGCATCTCTTGGGAATATTCACAAGAGTGGAATTGCTGGGTCCTGAGGGAGGTTGACTCCCAGTTTCCTGAGAAACTGCCACACTGATTTCCACAGTGGCTGCACAAGTTTACATTCCCACCAACAATGGATGAGTGTTCCCCTCACTCCACATCCTCTCCAGCATAAGCTATCATTGGTATTTTTGAGTTTAGCTATTCTGACAGGTGTAAGATGATATCTCAAAGTGGTTTTGATTTGCATTTCCCTGATCACTAAGGAGGTTGGGCATGACCTTAAGTGTCTTTTGGCCATTCGAAGTTCATCTGTTGTGAATTCTCCGTTCAGTTCAGTACCCCATTTTTTAATTGGGTTATTTAGAGTTTTAGTGTCTAGTTTCTTGAGTTCTTTGTATATTTTGGAGATCAGACCTTTGTCTGATGAGGGGTTTGTGAAGATCTTCTCCTAGTCCGAAGGTAGCCTTTTTGTCTTACTGACAGTGTCCTTTGCTTTACAGAAGCTTCTCAGTTTCAGTAGGTCCCATTTATTCATTGATTCTCTTATTGTCTGTGCTACTGGGGTTCTACCTAGGAAGTGGTCTCCTGTTCCTATATCTTGTAGACTTCTTCCCAGTTTCTCTTCTATCAGGTTCAAAGTGGACAGATTAATGTTGATGTCTTTAATCCATTTGGACTTGAGTTTTGTGCATGGTGATAGATATGGATCTACTTTCATTCTTCTATAGGTTGACATCCAGTTATGCCAGCACCATTTGTTAAAGATGCTTTCCTTCTTCCATTGTATACCTTTAGCTCCCTTGTCGAAAATTAGGTGTTCATAGGTTTGTGGGTTAATATCCGGGTCTTCTATTTGATTCCATAGGTCGACTTCTCTGTTCTTATGCCAATACCAAGCTGTTTTCAATACTGTAGCTCTGTAATAGAGTTTGAAGTCAGGGATGGTAATGCCTCCAGAAGTTCCTTTATTGTATAAGATTGTTTTGGCTATCCTGGGTTTTTTGTTTTGCCATATAAACTTGATTATTGTTCTCTCAAGGTCTGTGAAGAAGTTTGATGTGATTTTGATGGGGATTGCATTGAATCTATAGATTGCTTTTGGTAGAACTGCCATTTTTACTATGTTGATTCTCCCAATCCAAGAGCAGGGGAGGTCTTTCCATTTTCTGGTATCCTCCTCAATTTCTTTCTTCAAAGACTTAAAGTTCTTGTCAAATAGGTCTTTCACTTCCTTGGTTAGAGTAACCCCAAGATATTTTATGCTATTTGTGGCTATCGTGAAAGGTGATGTTTCTCTGATTTCCCTCTCTGCTTCTTTATCCTTTGTGTATAGGAAGGCAACCGATTTTTTGGAGTTGATCTTGTATCCTGCCACATTACTAAAGGTGTTTATCAGCTGTAGGAGTTCTTTGGTAGAGTTTTTGGGGTTGCTTATGTACATTATCATATCGTCTGCAAATAACGAAAGTTTAACTTCATCCTTTTCAATTCGAATCCCCTTGATCCCCTTATGTTGTCTTATTGCTATTGCTAGAACTTCAAGTACTATATTGAAGAGGTATGGAGAGAGTGGACAGCCTTGTCGTGTTCCTGATTTTAGTGGAAAGGGTTTGAGTTTCTCTCCATTCAATTTGATATTAGCTGTTGGCTTGCTGTATATTGCTTTTATTATATTTAGGTATGATCCTTGTATCCCCAGTCTCTCCAACACCTTTATCATAAATGGGTGTTGAATTTTGTCAAATGCTTTTTCAGCATCCAATGAAATGATCATATGGTTTTTTTTCTTTCAGTTTATTTATATGATGGATTACATTGATAGATTTGCATACGTTGAACCAGCCCTGAATCTCTGGGATGAAGCCTACTTGATCATAATGGATAATTTTTCTAATGTGTTCTTGGATTCGGTTTGCCAGTATTTTATTGAGAATTTTCACGTCGATGTTCATGAGTGAGATTGGCCTGTAATTCTCTTTCTTGGTTGTGTCTTTGTGTGGTTTTGGTATCAGAGTAACTGTAGCTTCATAAAAGGAGTTTGGCAATGACTCTTCTGCTTCTATATTGTGGAATACATTAAGGAGTATAGGTATTAGCTCTTCCTGGAAGTTCTGGTAGAATTCTGCATTGAAACCATCTGGTCCTGGGCTTGTTTTGGTAGGGAGAGTTTTGATAACAGCTTCTAATTCTTCGCGACTAACAGGTCTATTTAGATTGTTCACCTGTTCTTGGTTCAACTTTGGTATATGATACTTATCTAAAAAAATGTCCATTTCTTTTACATTTTCCAACTTTGTGGCATATAAACTTTCGTAGTAAGATCTAATGATTCTCTGAATTTCCTCTGTGTCTGTGGTTATGTCCCCCTTTTCATTTCTGATCTTATTAATTTGCAAGTTCTCTCTCTGCCATTTGATTCATTTGGATAGGGGTTTGTCGATCTTGTTGATTTTTTCCAAGAACCAGCTTTTTGTTTCATTGATTCTTTGGATTGTTTTCTGTGTTTCTATTTTGTTGATTTCAGCCCTCAGTTTGATTATTTCCAGTCTTCTACTCCTCCTGGGTGAATCAGCTTCTTTTTTTTCTAGATCTTTCAAGTGTGCTGTTAAGTCTCCAATGTGTGCTTTCTCTGTTTTCTTTAATTGGGCACTTAGTGCTATGAACTTTCCTCTTAGCACTGCTTTCATAGTGTCCCATAGGTTTGAGTATGTTGTGTCTTTATTTTTATTAAATTCAAGGAAGACTTTAATTTCTTTCTTTATTTCTTCTTTGACCCAGGGGTGATTTAGTAGTTGACTGTTCAACTTCCATGAGTTTGTTGGCTTCCTGGGGGTAGCATTGTTGTTGAATTCTAGCTTTAATCCATGGTGATCTGACAAGACACAGGTGGTTACTAATATTTTTTTGTATCTGTGAAAGTTTGCTTTGTTACCGAGTATGTGGTCAATTTTCAAGAAGGTTCCATGAGCTGCAGAGAAGAAGGTATGTTCTTTCCTATTTGGGTGAAGTGTTCTATATATGTCTGTTAAGTCCATTTGATTCAATACCTCCAATAATTCTCTTATTTCTCTGTTAGGTTTCTGTCTGATTGACTTGTCCATTGGTGAGAGAGGTGTGTTGAAGTCTCCTACTATTGGTGTGTGTGGTTTGATGACTGCCTTGAGTTCTAGAAGAGTTTCTTTTACATATGTGTGTGCCTTTATATTAGGGGCATAGATATTCAGGATTGAGACTTCTTCCTGATGAATTGTTCCTGTTATGAGTATGAAATGTCCATCTCCATCTCTTCTGATTGATTTTAGTTTGAAGTCGATTTTGTTAGATATTAGAATGGCCACACCTGTTTGTTTCTTAGGTCCATTTGCTTGGAAAACCTTTTCCCAACCCTTTATTCTGAGTAGGTGTCTGTCTTTGTGGTTGAGGTGTGTTTCTTGTAAACAGCAGAATGTTGGATCCTGTTTTCGTATCCAATCTCTAAGTCTGTGCCTTTTTATAGGTGAATTGAGTCCATTGATATTAAGTGATATTAATGACCAGTGGTTGTTTTCTCCGGTCATTTTTTTGGGGGGGTTAGTAGAGTGTATGTGTTTTCCTTCTTTGATTTGCGCTTGTGAAGGGTTGCTAGATGTCTGAGTTATTGTAGGCAGTGTTGGGAATGTTGGATTCCTTCGGTTGTGATTTTCCTTCTAATATTCTCTGTAAGGCTGGATTTGTAGCTACGTATTATTTAAATTTGTTTTTATCCTGGAATATTTTGTTTTCTCCGTTGATAGTGAACAATAGCTTGGCTGGGTAGAGTAGTCTGGGCTTGCATCCATGGTCTCTTAGTTTCTGCAATACCTCTATCCAGGACCTTCTGGCTTTCATGGTTTCCATAGAGAAGTCTGGTGTAAGTCTGATAGGTTTACCTTTATAAGTTACTTGACCTTTTTCTTTTGCAGCTCTTAATATTCTTTCTTTAATCTGAATGCTTTGTGTTTTGATTATTTTATGGCGAGGGGATGTTTTTTTTTTTCTGATCCAGTCTATTCGGTGTTCTGTATGCTTCTTTAACCTTCATAGGAATATCATTCTTTAGGTTGGGAAAGTTTTCTTCTATAATTTTATTGAATATATTTTCTGGACCTTTGATCTGCAATTCTTCTCCTTCTTCAACCCCTATTTTTCTTAGATTTGGTTTTTTTTTATTATGTCCCAGATTTCCTGAATGTTTTGTGTTGAGAATTTGTTGCATTTGCTGTTTTCTTTGGTCAGAGCGTTTATTTTCTCTATGGTGTCTTCATAATCTGAGATTCGCTCTTCTATCTCTTGTATTTTATTGGTTATGCTTGTTCCTGAAGTCTCTGTTTGTTTACCTCGATTTTCCATATCCAGCCGACCCTCGGTTTGTGTTTTCTTCATTGCTTCCATTTCAGTTTTCAGTTCTTGAACTGATTCCATTACCTGTTTGATTGTTTTTTCTTGGTTTCCCAGGGTATCGTTTATGAATTTACTCATTTCTTCAAACTTTTTGTTATATTTCTCTTCTATTTCTTTAAGTGAGTTATTCATACCCTGTTTAAGAGACTATTGCTTTCATAATGACACTGTTTTCCACTTCTTCCGGAATAGGGTGTTCAAGTCCTTCTGTCGTAAGATCGCTGGGATCTGGTGTTTTCATGTTGTTTTTCAGATTGTTGGAGGAATTCTTGCCTTGGTGCCTGCCCATCTCTTCCTTCAGATGCTCTCCAATGGCTCTTCCCTCCGCTGGGTCTTCTGCTACAGGATTAGTGCCCCTTGCTGGCCAGGAATCTCCCTGCCTGCAGTCCTACCTTGCTGCAGGCAGGCTATTAAAACAAAGGAACTTCCTCCCGTTTGCACTCACCGCCCTGTCCCCGCGGCACCCACACAGGCTGAGTTGGAGGATTTTATGCCCCGAAAAAGGGAGAGAGGAAGGGAAGGGGTTCCTGGCTGAAAGCAGGGATGGGGTAGGAGGAGAGAGGGTTTAGCTGGGGGAAGCCGCCCCTTCAGAATACCCAGGGAGATAAGGATGGCGGAAAAATTGTGTGTTCCCTTACTGGGCTTGTGTGGAGGGTCAGGAGCCCACTTACCCCTTCATTGTATCTTCTCAACATTAAATTTTTAATTGAAGTAGTATATGTACCCTAATACTTGGATATTTGTATTGCTCATATTTAAAGTGTGCATGTGTATGCACATGATGCGGTGCCTGGTGCCATGGCATGTATTCGAGAGTCAGAGGACAGCCTTTGAGAGGACGTTCTCCCCCTCCACCATGTAGATCCTGAGATCAAGCTCAGGTCATTCGGCTTGGTAAGCATATTAATCTACTTAGCCTTCTTGCCTGCCCTAGTAAGTTTTTAAAAAATATTTATTTACTTATTATGTGTACAGTATTCTGTCTGCATGTATGCCTGCACAACAGAAGAGGGCACCAGATCCCATTAAAGATGGCTGTGAGCCACCATGTGGTTGCTAGGAATTGAACTCAGGACCTCTGGAAGAGCAACTTATGTTCTCTACCCTCAATCTTTGAGGTTCTTTTAAAAAAATACTTGTTTTTATTGTTTAATTATGTGTATTGTATGTCTCTGTGTGGTATGTGTATGTAAGAGTGCAGTGCCCTGGGAATCCAGAAGAGGGTGTCATATCCCTTGGAGCCCCCCCGAGTAGGCACTTGGAACTAAACTTGGAGCCTCTGCTAGAGCAGAAAGTCCTCTTAATTGCTGGGTCATCTCTTCGGCCCCATATCTTTGTTTTTGTTTGCTTGTTTGTCTCTTTGAGATATGGTCCACTACATAGCACATGATGGGCTCACTCCTTATGTAGATAAGCTGAACTTGCAGCAATCCTCTGCCTTGGACTCTCTGCTGAGATTACAAAGTGTGCCTCTATTCTGGGTTCATAGTGATCAGATTCTGTGTGTGATGGTTACTAAGGTTGGCTATCTACTGTATTTTTTTTTCTTGTTTTATTTACCCAGTGATAGGTGACCTTGTTAACTACAACCTTGGCTTATTACAGTTAGGTAAGATAACCCAACTAAAAGGTGGGTTATGTATGTGTTATGATGTCGTATTAGATGGCATTATTGTTAACTTGTTTAGCTTATCTGAGACCTTTTGAAATAGACCCATGTTAGCATATGGATACTTAAAGTGTAAGTGTAGAGATCTGGGACTCTCACATGTGTAAACAGTCTCAGTTGGTGGTGAGAAGAGACAGTCAGGCAGAATAAGACCATTGTCTGTCCGTGTCCGTCTGTCTGCCTGCCTGTCTGTGTCTGTCTGTCTATCTATCTGTCTGTCTGTGGTGTTACTGTTTCTGTTACAGTCCAATCAGCAGACACATCCCTGGTCTTGGTGTCTTGCCTATTAGAATAATGTGACAATGAACACGTGAGTGCAGAGATTCTTAAGAAGTGGTGACTTCATTTCCTTTGGGTATGTGCCCAGGAGAGGCTTGCTGGGTCATATGGTGGTTCTATTTTTAATTTCTTTAGAATTGCGATGTAAGTTTCCACCTACCCTGTACAAGGCCTCTCTTTCTCCACACCTTCACTGGCACTTCTTATCTCTTGAGTCTTTGCTGAGCACCATCCTGATGAGTGGGAGGTTGTAGTTCCTCTGTGGGTTTGGTTTGTTTGCATTCCAAGTTATTAGCGGTGCTGAGTACTTTTCATGTGTTTGATAGCTATTGGCATGTCCTGGTTGTTAACACTTCCTTAAACTGTTGACTTAGTTAGCTGCTGGAGTTGACTCCAGCTGTTGAGATAGGATACCTGCCAGATATTGAGCTAGGATGCCTACCAGCTGTTGAATTAGAATACCTACCAGGTGTTGAGCTAGGATGCCTACCAGGTGTTGAACTAAGATACCTACCAGATGTTGAACTAGGATGCGTACCAGGTGTTGAGCTAGGAAGCCTACCAGGTGTTGAGCTAGGATGCCTACCAGATGTTGAACAAGGATGCCTACCAGATGTTGAGCAAGGATGCCTACCAGGTGTAGAGCTAGGATGCCTACCAGGTGTAGAGCTAGGATATCTACCAGGTGTAGAGCTAGGGTACCTACCAGGTGTTGAGCAAGGATGCCTACCAGATGTAGAGCTAGGATGCCTACCAGATGTTGAGCTAGGATACCCACGATCATATTAGTTCTTCATAATAAAAATGAGACGACAGGAGCTGGAGAGATGGCTCAGCAATTAAGAGCACTGACTCTTCTTCCAGAAGACCCAGGTTCTATTTATATCACCCACAAAGCAGCTCACAACCACCTGTAATACTGAGCTAGCCAAATCCATCACCTCATATTAGCACTAAGCACATTAGTACTGTCGCCAGTGTAAGTGGCGCCTCACCATCATCCCTCAGTTTAAGAAATACAGTTCAGGTTCTGGTCTCTCCAGTTTCTATTTATCTCTCCTCTTTGTTCTTCTTCACTTTATTCCTTCCTCGTGCATACAATACATGTACATGTATATTTCTGAAATCTTCCTGGGTTTTGTCTTTGTTCTGTTAGTTTGATCTCTGTCACCAAAATGTTTTATGTTATACTAACATCTTAAGTGGAATGGCCTTGTGTGCCCAAACAGGTTCTGGGTGACTGAAAAGCCAGATGAATATATTTGTACCCCCCACCCCGCCATATGTAACACACAGTCTTATGTATTGTACTTTAGTGCTGTGCTACAATGTACGGGGATAATAATTCTTGCCCCAAGGATGAGGATTCTTGGGGTAAGAATCCAAAGTCCCCTTTGTTGAGTGAGCTCTGATTTGTAACTATTCCAAAGGTTGAGGTGTAGTAATCACAGTCAGGGGAATGTTAAGATCCCCTCATATGATGCTTTTTTTTTAAAATTAATTGTATAGTTGCTCTGTGTGTGTGTGTGTATGTGTGTGTGTTTGCGTGCGTGTGCGTGTGTGTGCATGCACATGCATGTACAGGTGCTTGTATATGCACAAGCGTGTAGAAGCCACAAGTTCACATCCAGTGTCCTCAGTCATTCTCAGTCATTTCTCGCTTTACAATTTTTAAGAAATAATAAATGTATTCATTCACTTATGTGTGTGTGTGTGTGTTCGTGTTCATGTGTGCATGCCATAGCAAGTGTGTAGACATCAGAGAGACAACTTGTAGAAGTTGGCTGTGTCCTTCCATCATGTGGGTTCCTGGCAGTTATCAGGCTTTGGTGGCGAGTGCCTTTACCCTTGATCCACTTGATCTCTTTGTGCCTTATTATTATTATTATTATTATTATTATTATTATTATTATTTTGTTTTTTTGAGACAGGGTTTCTCTGTAGCTTAGGAGCCTGTCCTGGAACTAGCTCTTGTAAACTGGGCTGACCTCAAACTCACAGAGATCCCCCTGCCTCTGCCTCCTGTGTGCTGGGATTAAAGGTGTGCCCACCACTGCCCAGCCCATCTTCTTATGTATTGAGACAGGATCTCTCACTGAACCTAGAATTTACTATTTCCACTAGACTGGCTGCCCAGTGAGCCCCAAGGATACTTTCATTTCCTTCCTCTCCCTCAACTCCTGGACCCAATACTGGGGTAACAGGCAAGCTGCTAGGCTTCTACCTGGGCACTGGGGTCCTGAACTTGGGTCCTCATGGTCACATAGCAAGCTCTTTGTTGACTGAGTCATCTCTCTAGACCCTGGTGTTTTGTTTTGTTTTTTCCCATTTCTTTTGAATCAAAGGCTCTCTCTGGTATCCCAGACTGGTCTCAAATTCACTGTCCTTCTGTCTTAGTCACCCAAGTTCCAAATTACATGAGTGAGCTGCTACCTTAACACGGATAGTTCTCATTCAGGGAAACTATAATTATTTTTTGATTCTTAAATCCAATCTATATTTCCTACCTCTATTGTCTGAGCATGTGTTACTTCTACCAAGAAGTTTCAGCTCAGGTCCCATCTCTACCTGTCAATCTCTCCATCAAACATCTGAGCACCAGCAGTAACAGAGTGGGCACTATTGGGTACCACTGGGCATCATTGGGCACCATTGAGTACCATTAGACATCCCTGGGCATCATTGGGTACCATTGAGCATCAAGCCATTTAACCAGGTATTAGCAGTGATTATTGTGTTTGTTGATAGAACTCAGGGTAGAAAATTATATCTTAAATGAAAATGAATATATTTAAAAAATTCAAAGCCGAGCATGATGATGCCCAAGTGTAATGTCTGCACTTGGAAAGTAGAGGCAGAAGGATTTTGAAATTCAAGGGCATCCTCAGGTAGCCTAGACTATGAGGCTGTGCCTCAAAGCAAAGCAAAATAAAAAAAGCAAACCTAAAAACACACATGAAGAAAATCTCTCGCTGGGCAGTGGTAACACACACCTTTAATCCCAGCACTCAGGAGGCAGAAGCAGGTGGGTTTCTGTGAGTTCAAAGCCAGCCTGGTCTGCAAGAACTAGTTCCGGGACAGCCAGGACTACACAGAAAAACCCAGTCTCGAAAAACAAAACAGAAAACAAAAGACGAAAAGAAAGAAAATCTCCCATTTTCTTGAATGTATACATTCTCATTTGTAGTCATCTTTCATTTGGCTGGTTTACTAAGGGTGTCCTCGTGAGGGGCAGCATCTCCTCAGAAGGCTGCACAGCCTGCAGGGACTCCCTGACAGCAGCATCACTGCTTGCGGAGACAGCAGGTCGCCCGTAGAGGTGTTTCCTGCCTTTGCAGAGCTGCGTTTCTCACAAACCCTGTCTTATTGATCAGCAAGGCACTGGCTTTTGGTTTGCATGTGTGTGTAAGCATGCCGTCTATGTGTACGTGTATACATGTTCATGTGTGTTCATGCTCACTCGCGTGCATGTGGAGGTCAAAGGCCAACCTTGGATGACTTCCTTAATCTCTTCCACTCTATTTTTTGAGGCAGATTCTCTCACTGAGCCTGGAGCTCACCAGTTCTGGGGATCCACCGGTCCCCACCCCGCCCCCACACCGTGCACACATCTGTTTCATGAGGACTGGTGGGGTTTGAGTTCGGGTTCTCATGAGCCATGTTCCCGGAACAAACAGCAAAAACACTTCGGTCCTTCAGAACCCTTTCAGTCTGGTGCTCCGTGAAAAAAGTAGGTTAAAAACAATCTAAAGTCTTCGATGTTAAATCATAGGGGAAGTTGCGGGGGTAGAGATGGGAAAAGAGACAAGAAAGAAAAAGGATTGAAAATGAGGAGGAGGAAGTGAGTGAGTCTCGGCGGCCTATTTTTAGGCGGCGGAATTTCGTTTATGTTTGTTCTAGAGGCTCTCCATGAGGTGTGTATTACTCTCAGGGAGAAAAGATTCCTGGCCCAGCCCAAATAACGCTTCTGTAACACTGTCCCAGGTCCCATTTTTAAAACTTCATCCTCCTTGGTTCTCAAATAAGGATAATTTGAGCATCAGTTATTTCCCAAGTAAAGCCCAGGCAGGATGAAGGGCATGATGGACTTTGTGGTGTTTCTGTTCCTTCTCCAGCTTTCATCTTCAAGAACATGTTAGGCTTCAAGGAGACTTGGCTTATGCCCTCGACAACTTCCTATCTGATGAACTTGCACGGACTGGTGCTTGCGTAGGTGTAGTAGGTGGGGTTTTGGTTGCCTTTGTGGTGTTCATTTCCCTACATGATAAGTTAATGCTGTTTGTATACTACACGTACACACACACACACACACACACACACACACTGTATACTGACTGGTTTTGTGTGTCGACTTGACACAAGCTGGAGTCATCAGAGAGGAAGGAGCCTGTCAGTTGAGGAACTGCATCCACGAGATCCAGCCGTCAGGCATTTTCTCGATTAGTGACCAGTGATGGAGGGAGGGCCCAGCCCATGGTAGGTAGTGTCGCCCCTGGGCTGGTGGTCCTGAGTTCTATAAGAAAGCAGGCTGAGCAAGCCATGGGGAAGCAAGCCAGTAAGCAGCACCCCTCCATGACCCCTGTGTCAGTTCCTGCATCCAGGTTTCTGCCCTGTGTGAGTTCCTGTCCTGACTTCATTCAGTGATGAAGAGCAATGTGGAAGTGTAAGCCAAATAAACCCTTTCTTCTCAAACTTGCTTTTTGGTCATAGTGTTTTGTTCTAGCAATAGAAACCCTGACTAAGATAGCATTCATGCACATACATGCACACACATGAAATTATGAAAGATTGACTTCAAACAATAAACTCCAAATCTCTTACTAAAATAAAAAAAAAGTCTGCTCGTAGAGACTCCCTTCCTGGTACCCCACTACCTTCTAATTTGGAGAGAGAAAACTTAACAGATTAGAGATCCCACCCTCTCCTCTCAGGCCTGTAACCCCTCACGTCAGCAGCCTGTCACGTAGTTTTAGAAGCAAGAGTGACCGTCACACGTTTAGAAATTACCCAACCTGCCATGTAGGCCACTTTTAATTAAAGGAGGCCCAGACGTGAGAGTGGGGTTCAGCCACTTGAATGAAATGCACTCAGCTTTGCCCAGGGAAGACAGGGGAGGCCATTGTCACTATTTGAAGACCCTCAAAATAGTCAGAACTGGACTCAGCTCCCCACTTCTGACTTTCTAGCTTCCCAGAGGTGCCCTGTGCAGCGGGAGGGAGAGGCTCCTGGAACCTGAGATATTAGAATATGCTTATGCTGTGGGAGTTTAAACACCTGACACCAGAGAAATTTCCGTCTAGATGGGAGACTGGAAGGAAAAGGATTACTGTGTGGTTTCCATGTGCCAAGCGATTATACCTCAGATTGTATCATCCTGAGCACTTCTGTGGGTTCTGTAGACATCAGAGAGTGTGCCGGCCGGCTGGGACACCTGCACAGGCGTATCAGATCTCCCTTAACTGGGTCACAGTCATCTGGGTATTCAGGATCAGACAATACATCGGATGTTCTCCAGGAGATACCCCATAGGAAATTTGTGTATTTGTATTTTCTTTAAACTTCAATTTCATTATTTTCCATTTATCTAATTTACTGAGTTTCATACATGGATGATTGTTACTTACATAATGCCCACCCTGCCCTCTCTCCTGTAGCTCCTCCTGTGTCCCTTACTCAAGTTTATGACCTCTTTAATTATTACTGTTACACACATACATGAAAATATCAATACGGCCTGCTACGTCCATTCAGTGCTGCTCCTATGTGTGCGTTCATGGCTGACCACGGGGATTAGACAATGATTTGGGACAGCGACCCAGGTCCCTGGGGGAAACTGATTTTTCCTCATTCGGCAGCCGTTAATTGCCTGTAGCTCTTCATCTCTCCAGTGGTTCTCAACCTTATGTGTGTGTATGTGTGTGTGTTGTGTGTGTGTGTGGGGCGAACGACCTTTTCAGGATATCGGATATCCTGCGTATCCGATATTTACATTACAATTCGTAACAGTACCAAAATTACAGTGATGAAGAAGTAGCGATGAAATGATTTTGTGGCTGGGGGTCAGCACAGCGTGAGAAGCTGTACTCAAGTGTTCTAGCGTTGATTACTGAGACTAGCACCGCCTTCCAGGGGTTTGCCATTTTGACATTCTATGCCATTCCAAGATGTCCTTGAAGTGACACTTTAGAATAGCGAGCAAGGCAGCCAGCTTCAGTAGCTCCCCCCCCCCGCCCCCCTTTCGGAAGCAGAGTCCTGCTGTGTAAGCGCAGACCACCACTCCAGCAGGTCTGGCCCCTGGTGTGGCCTCGCGTCTGAAGTTTCATTCGCCTCCCTGGCCATCCTTGGGACTTTTGATGCATTGTCCCCAAACTCTCCTGTCCGTTCCGTCAGTGGTGCCTCAGGAACTGCACCACAGCCGTTCGTGGGAGGGAAGCAGGCCCTCTGATCGCCTTTCGTGTCTGATGAGAAAATAGACGAGCAGGTGCATTAACCAAAATCTTCTGACTATGAGTTTTTAATTCCCTAATTCCCCGACATGAAGTGATTTCATTGAGGAGATTGATTTAATCTCTCGCGGTTGATGTATAAACTACTTGCTGAGTTCCAAAATAAAACTCGTTCAGGTTGTAGGTCGATGCCCGGTGATGGCATTTATTGAGGATTTGCATTCTCATTCAACTGGGGTGGCTTCATGGGATGAAGATGCTTGTGCCTGCTGTCCATACCTCTTTGCCCCGCTAAAAAAAAAAATCACCGAAATCACGTTCACGCGATTATTATTTATTAGATTTTAAGTCATCCGTTTGTTTGTGGTTGGGGGACATGTATGCCGCAGCACCCACACGGAAGTCAGGGGCTGTTGGTGAAATGAGTCCTTCACTTCACCTGTGGGTCATGGGTGTTGTGATTTATGGCGCAGGTGACCCTGGCAGGACCCACCTGATACTCCATGCAGAGAGAGCTTGGGTGTGGAGAGTTTATTTAGTGGGTATTGGGAGGGTATAAGAGTAAGGAGGTTATGGGGGGAAGAGAGAGAGAGAGCCAAAGAGAGGAACAGAGAGAGGAAAGAGAAGGGAGGAGAGAAGGAGGAGGCAGAGGCTGCCTCTTCAGAAGACTTTGCAGAGAAAGAGGGAGAATGGAAACCAGCTTGTCTCAGTGGGAAGGGGAAGATTGGGAGTGGGTGGGGCTTGTCTCTTAAAGGGACAGGGTACCCAGGTGACAGGGCAGGCCAGCCTACTTACAATTATAACATTCCTGTCTTTTTCTTATAATAAAGAGGCAAGGGCAAGTTGGCTGGTAGCAAGTGCCTCAACTTCCTGAGCCACCTTTCTGGTCTTTCATTTCCATTTTTAAACTCGGGTTCATAAAAGAGTGTATGTGTGTTGCCTGCCACTAACGAGGTTTCTGTAAACGTGAGCTAAAGATTATGGAACATGACTTACTTCATAGCTGACAGTGAAGGGAAATGTGTAAAAGACATAAGGTTATGAGATAAACTTGTTTTTAATGAATCTTGGAGCAACCTCTCCAAGTGTCATCTTTGCTAACTTTTCTGTTTGTTTGCCTTTGTCAGCGGTTTGGGTGTCCACAGGGCCGCCTTTCATCCATTTAATAATCCTTTATTTGCTTTGTTTTAGGGGTCTCAGGCATCAACACTTGCTGCTTCCTGCGTCTGCAGCCCCTCAGAGCAGAGGAAGTTTGGACTGACCGTTTGAGTGCAGACCCCTGAATATGATGCATTTCAAAAGCGGCCTCGAGCTAACGGAGCTGCAGAACATGACCGTGCCCGAAGACGACAACGTCAGCAATGACTCCAACGACTTCACCGAGGTCGAGAACGGACAGATAAATAGGTGAGGACTTTTCCGCAAGTGGCAGCCAGGGCAGGAACGGTTTTCAGTTACTCTCATGAATTATTCATTTACGAAAGTTATGCTTCGTTTGAAGATGCAATTTGAATTTCTTATGTGACATCTGTTGGACATAGCCTGGAATAGCAGTCGAGGGGCATAGGAAGTAATTTATTCATGTTTTTCGAGTCTTTCGATTGGATCTAATAAAAATGTATAAATACGTTGGACCCCAACCAGCCCAGACTTCTCAAAACTCTATGCCTATGTGAATTAGGCTATAGAATTTCATCACCTCTCATATCCAAATGTGTGCCATAACCATTGCCACACATTTTAATCAAGAAACTATCTGAGCTGCGTTTGCATGGTCTTTCTACAGATGATTGCAAACTGCAACGGGCGTTATCATTCTGAACAGCATTTGAAGTGTGGAATTTAAATGATAATCATCGTCAGTAGGTCCAAATGACTCTGTGAAAGACTGTGGGAGAGAAATAGTCCATGAAGGAGAAAGAAAAAGGATGGGAGGAGGGACTAGTGGGGGAGGGGGCTGGCCTGGTACAGGTCAGTCTGAGACTGATTAATTATCAGGGTAGAACTAGCTTTTTTGATTTTAAATGACTTGAGATCATCCTGGGACAGAGTGACTTTTTTTAAAATCTGAATTTTATGGATTCTTAGCAGGAAGCCTTCCCTTGCAGGAGTTAATGGGGCAATCTCCTAAAACACTGGAAGAATGTAGGGCCTGCAAGGTCTGCGGGTCTCCTTTTAAAAAGTTTAATTGGATGTGTGTGATGTCACGGTAAGAGTGACAGCCTGTGGGAGCCGGTTCTTTCTTTCTAATGCGTGGATGCCAGGGATCAAACTCAGGTGGTCAGGCCTGGTGGCCAGTGCTTTTTGCCTGTGGGCCGTCTTATCAATCCTGCAGGACTGTGTATTAGAAGGCCTTCAACGGCACACTTTGTTAAGGCCACTAGGGGACAGAGATAGGAGGGTCAATCACAAGCAGGTGTCTTTGTGGGAATCGTTTCTGACAGTCTGAAGTTCATTCTGATGTAGCGTGCCTTGGAAAGCCCAGCCCAGGACTGTCCTTATTGACAGTTCCCTTTCCTTCCTGTAGTGAAGGTTAAGCCTCCCTACAGACACTTCCTCATCACCGTCTAAGCGTGTTGACAGTGTTAAGTGATAGTTCTTTATATTGGAATCAAATTTACTTACTTCTTCAACCTTATGGAGTGATCATGAAGAGTTGCTTCCATTTCTTTTCTTTTTAATTATGTGTATGTAGAAGAATGTACATGTGAGTGCAGTTGCCTGTGGAGACCAGAAGAGGGTGTCAGGTTTCCTGGAGCTAGAGTTATCTGCAGTTGTGAGCCTCCTAACATGGGAGCTGGGAATTGAACTTGGGTACTCCGGAAGAGCAGCAAGTATTCTGAGCCACAGAGCTTCTCTCTAGCCTCATAACTGCCATGTTTGTTGTTGTTGTTGTTGTTATTGCTGTTATTTGGAGTTTTTGAGAAGGTCTATCTTTGTAGACCTGGAACTCTCTGTGTTAGCCAGGCTGACCTTGAACTCCCAGCCCTTGACTCTATTTCTTGACTCTCAGTGTTTGGCTTATATCACCATGAATCCTTAGACCATCACTAAAAGCAGACCAAGTGAAAGGAAAATTTGCGAATCAACGGGCCATCTTGACCCACTTAAATCTGGCTCTCTGCTCTGTCCTTCTATGTCTGATACAGTGCTGGGTTTTCGGCGAAAGTCTGGGCTTTCCCAGTGGCATGCTGTTTGTGCACTGTGCTCCTTAGCAGTCTGGAGCCACTGCTGACCTCCACCCAGCGGTGGTAAGAGGCCATTTTGGTTTTATAAGGAAGCCTTTTTCTGGCAGCGGTGTTACCTTGAGGCCCTTACAGTGAGTCATTTACAGCTCAGCCTGAAGTCCACCCTTGAGTTTTATAAGGTTTGCTTACAGGGTTTTTAGGTGATTGTCACTTGCAGTAGGTGGAAGGAACACCCCTTGTCCTTGTTCGCCCAGACTCGGGCCTCCTGTGGGGTGAGCTCACTTCCCCACAGACGGTGACTAGCCCACAGCTGGTGCAGGAGAGCTTCGGCTGACATTTCATGGAATTTTTGTCCCGCTCTCTCAAAGTCAGTGCCTTGCATTTCTGTTTTTTTTTTTAACCCTCATTTTATTTCTTCTCCTTTACTGACATAATCCAGAATTCTTGCTTCATTCCTGGCTTTTTTTCTTTGTTTGTTTGTTTGTTTTGATGGTACTAAGAATTGAACTCCGGACTTTGTGTGTGGTAGAGCCCAAACCTTCCTTCATTTCTGGCTCTGACAATTAAACCCAACATATGTCAGCGAGAAGCAAATAAAAGTAAACAAACGTTAAACACAAACAGCTAATTTTATTGAAGGCCCCACTGAGTGACCAGCACTCCTTCCCCGGAGTATTCCAGTCATCTTTGCTTGGTTCCAGCTCTGACTGACTGCCCTTTGCGCTTTCTGTAGCTAGCTCACATTTGTGGGAGGGTGGGGCCACTTATGTCAGTCTAAGAGAAGAGAGTTCTCCAAGCACTGAAAGTCTCTCCGCCAGTGCCTCTTTGTAGGGACTAAAGAAAGCACTGGAGATGATATTGATCTTGGCTGACGGATCACCCAGTTCATAGCTTTGTCTGGAAACTTCCCCGGATACAGTAAGAATCATTTCTGTGGTTTAATTAATCGCACAGTAGAGCCGCTTAGGCATTCAAATAAATGCTCGCTGTTATTCCAGACCAGTTGTTTCCTTTATGCCCTAAGTATTGCCTGATAGTGAGAAGCTTCAGCTTGCGTCGGCCAGCCTCATAAAGAGCCAATTAGACCTCCATCCGAGACATTTTCATACAAGTGGGAAACACTGAGTGTTTGGGTGGAGGCTCCACCTCACCCCCTCCTCTCTTTCTCGAAACCCTGCTACCCTTCCAGTCCTCCAGCGAGCTGCTCAAGACCACGCCTCCTAGGCCCCCAGACCGGCCATTGAGGCCCCCTCCCATCACCCAGGAGTTGCTTTGCTCAGATTAAACCTGGTCTTGTTAATGCATTGCATCGGTGGAGAGACTTAATATCGGGGTGCTGAAAACTGTTCACTGAGCTGCTGGTTAAAGTGCGGGTTCTCCGTGGGGAAGTCTGGAGTCTAGTAGCATCTAATCCTGCTCCTACTGCTCTCTGGGAACCAACCTGAGTAGCCGGCTCTTACTGCATCCTATAGATGAGCTCCCCTGGAAAGGGCATCGTCTTAACCGTCAGGGTGTGACTGTACTTACCACCGTAGCTGAGACAGCGTGTACGTAGCAAATCACTGGTGCAAAGGCAGAGAGAAGGCTGAAGGAGGGGTGGAAAGGGACAGTCTAGCTTTAGCTTTAGACCTGTATTGAATCCTGACGCTGTCACAGACTTCCTGTGATATTCTCAGGGAGTCTCGCCTATGGCCAAGGGGCAGACTACAGGGCCGTCAGGGATCGACAGAGCTGTGCCTTTGGTAGATGAAGAACACTGGCTGTGCAGAACCTGTTTAGGCTCAGGTTCTCGGCTCCGCAGTTCAGGAATTAGCAACTTCAATTGGGCTGGTTAATGTCTCTAAAATAGGACCGAGCCCAATTAATTGTTAAGAAAACAGATGGGACCATCCATGTAAAACCCTTGGCCCAGTGTCTGGCGTGGAGGTTCGGCCTGTCAGTATAAGAAGAGTCTGCGTCAGTAGCTGTAGCCTGCTCTTCCTGGCTGGCTAGCACTCTGTGCTTCTCCACTCCATGAAATGATGATTGACTTTAGGTTTTAATGATTGTCGTTATGGCCCGCCTCAGTTTGGTGAAATATTTGTAGGTTATCCTAAATCAGTGGTTCTCAGCCTTTTCTAACACTGCGACCTTGACTTAGTACAGTTCCTCATGTTGAGGTGACCCCTAACCTTAAAATTATTTCGTTGAGGTAGACAGTGGTGGTACATGACTTTAATCCCAACACTCAGGACGCAGAGACAGGCGGATCCCTGTGAGTTCGAGTCCAGCCTGGTCTGCAGAGAGAGTTCCAGGACAGGATCCAAAGCTACAAAGAAACCCTGTCTCAAAAAAACCCAAAAACCAAAATAAATAAAGAAAAATAAAAGCAAAACAAAATTTTGTTGCTACTTCATAAATGTAATTTTGCTACTGTTATGAGTCATAACGTAAATATCTGACATGCATGATGTCTGACATGCAACCCCTGTGAAAGGGTCATTTGACCTCCGAAGGGGTTGTGACCCACAAGTTGAGAAACCCTGCCTTAAATGTCTCCAGAAAACTCTCAGCATATCTTCCTATCAATGCACTGTTTTCTTCACTCCTATGTGTAGTAATTTGTTCTGAACCAGGAACACAACTTCATTAAAACTTAATTTTAAAAGAACTTGGGATAACCGTTATTATACCTTTGCTTCTGCTACTCCGTAACAATTCAGCTCTCTTTCCTCCTGTGGTCAGTAGAGTTTGTAGCCAAATTAAGCTTTCGCCTACCCTCAATCTTCCCCTTCATGGCTTCCTGTTTGTTTCTTTTTATATATTTACTAATTTCCCCCCATACTTCTTGATCTTGTGATATATATATATATATATGATATGTGGTATACATGATATACGATGCATGATACATATGATATAGGATATATATTATCTATATGATATATAACGTATGTAACACACACACACACACATATAAATTTTTTTTGAGACAAGGACTTGCTCTGTAGCCCAGGCTACCTGGAACTCACTGTGTAGCCCAAGCTGGCCTGGAACTTATTTCTCCCACTTGATTGCTACTGTTACAAGCACATACCACCATACCGGCCCATGGTCCGTTTCTCCTCCTCTGGAGAATGCCCACACATCAGGGAACGGACTGGGAACCAGCATTCACGTTCAGTCACTGCTCTTTTTCATCTCCTGTGTTGCCAATCCTCAAACCCAGGACTGTCATCTAGTGAGAAACCAGCGGCTGAGATTCTGGTCCAGGGATTATCTTTCTGTTGCACAGTGTGTCCTTAACTACTCTGTTCGTTTACTTTTAATATCAGATAAGCATTTGCTTTATATTCTTCTCACGCTGTGTCTGAGTGTGACGCCTAAGCCCTTTTTAAGGTTTATCACTAGAGCTGTAGGCTTTGTTTCACTTTGTTTTGTTCACAGAGCGGTTGAGTACTCGATGGTCTGTCCAGTTCTGCTTTATGGGTACAGACTGACCCAGAGTAAACTCCTTTTAATAATAAGTTTGTACCTTAAAAATCACTTGTCACAGATACCTTTTCCCACAGCACTTTTTAAGTCAATAAAAAGAAGTTTTATGTCAGTTTCAGTGCCAGAGGTCAGTGATTTTAAACAGCCAGTTGCCTTTTAAAAATGGTGAGATGAAACTGTGGTGAAAGCTGCCTGACCTGGCTGTTTGAATGGAATTTTCCATTACAGAAAGAAAGATTGGCTTTTCTCTCTTTTTTTAAGTTTACAGGAATACAAAGATTTAAAAACTGAAGAGAAAAAAAAGGGATAAAGAGAATAAAGGGACTTTCTTTAAACCCTTCATCCTAGAACAGTGGTCCCTCATTCTAGAGTGCCAGTTCCTCATTCCAGAGTGGCAGTCTCCCATTCTAGAGCTGCGACCCCCTCACTCTAGAGTGGAGGTCTTCTGCTCCAGAGCAGTGCCCCCCCCCATCTTAGAGCGGCAGTCTCCCATTCTGGAGCAGCGATCCCTCACTCCAGAGCAGTGGTCCCTCATTCCAGAGCGGCAAACCCCTCATTCTGGAGCAGTAGCCCCTCATCCTAGAGCTATGCCCCCCATTCTGGAGCAGTGATCCCTCATTCTAGAGTGGTGGCTCCCTCATTCTGAAGCAGAGATCTCGTATTCTAGAGTAGTGATCCCCCATTCTAGAGCAGCAGTTCTCAACCTTCCTAATGCTACAACAACCCTTTAATACAGTTCCTCATGTTGTGGTAACCCCCACCATAAAATCATTTTCATTGCCACTTCATAATTAATTTTGCTACTGTTATGGATTGTAGTGTAAATATCTGATATTCGACCCCTCAGAAAGGGTTGTTTGACCCCCCTCCCCAAAGACATCATAACCCTCAGGTTGGGAATCACTGTTCTAGAGTCTGTAATGCCAAGCCTGACAACCTGAGTTCTAATTCTGGTGGAAAAAGAGAACCAACTCCCAAAAGTTGCCCTCTGACCTCCGCATGCTAATACACATGTGTATGCACACCAGATGCACGTGTGCACATACACATGCATGCACACACAAAATAAATAGATACATGTAATTAAATGCTTCTATATTATGTAGCTAAATTTCCCTGCAGTCTAAGGCAGTTCCTAATTACAAATTACTAATAGGAGATGTTTGCTTAGTTAGTAGAGGGTTCTTCTGAGTTCCTGTATGGGAAGGTCCACACTTAGGGAGCTGTTGACACTGGGCATCACCTGGTGCCCTAGGTGAGTTCAGAGCTCTGTGTATGCTACAGGTAGTGTGGTTAAATAGGTCAAAAAAGTCAGTTCACGCTGGAATGTCATAAAACATGTTTGAGGGGTCTGATTGTCTGGAAGGAACTTTGGGAAGGGGATACTCAGGGTCAGGGCAAAGCAGATTGCTGCTATTGCCTTGTTTTTGGCTTTTTCTTGTCTCAGTCACAGCCATAGCCACACTTGGGAGGTTTCTCTAGAGCCATAGGAGGGAGCTGTGATTAGAGCACTGAGGCCAGACCAGTCAACATTCAATGCCCAGTGGAGAAGCCAACTGTGCTGGTTTGAACAAGAATGACCCCCATATGCTTTAATGCTTGGTCCCAATTGGTGGAACTGTTTGGGAAGGATTAGGAGGCGTGGCCTTGTTGGAGGAGGTGCATCCCTAGGAGGTTGACTTTGAGGTTTCAAAAGCCCACACTATTCACAGACAGCTCTCTCTTTTCCTCACATCTGTGAGTCAGGATGTAAGGTCTCAGCTTCTGCCCCAGTGCCATGCCTGCGTGTCTGCCTGGTGCCATGATCCCCACCACAATGGTCATGAACGCTAACCCTTTGGAACCTTGAGCCTCCAATGCTTTCTTTTATAAGTTGCCTTAGTCGTGTTTTATCACAGCAATAGAAAAGGACTATGACACCAGCAGAAGTATTTGAGCAATCTAATGTCATGCCCCAGTAAATGAGGCGGGAGACAGAATTAGTGTTTTCATGTATTTTAATGGCCAGGGTTTGTAAGTTAGTATCATCCCTCTTGTTCTGCAGAGGCCTCAGTGTTCATCCCCTCCACTTGTACAAGTGTGTGATCCTGCTGAATCCCCTCCTGCAGCAGCGCCTCCTCTCAGGCCACTCCCACACCCTCCTTTCTTTGCGCAGCATCCTCTACCTCCAGCTCCAGGGGCTGCTGCCAGTCCTGGAATCGAGGTCTGCTCTAACATCAGACTCACTGGCGCTTTGATTTATCTGGGGGAAAAAAGTGCTTGGGCTTTTACTCTGTTTAAGAAACAGTGGAAATTCTCTTTGGAAAACAAGCATCCTTCATCAGAAAAGCAAATGGGAGACTTGCTGGGCCAGGATACCACAGATCTGAGTTTGTTATTAAATTTAGCCTGGTTGTCTTTTGGGTCGCTTAAGCAGGAGTCTTTATTTGGACAAGCCCAGCACCCACGTGCCCTTGGGCTGCCTTTCCTCACATCTCTGCAGCCAGACCGTAAGCCTTCCATCTGCGGAAAGATTTAGAATGCTGGGGACAAAAGCAGGGCCACATGAAGCGCTAGGGGCTATGCCAGTTGCCCCAAGGATCCTCTTGTTCTCCCCGCGGAGAACAGGCAATTCTGAGTCTCTGGCATTGCTTCTGAGTTTCTTCTGCCTAACTGTACCCAATACTGCTTTTGACTTCTCTGGATTCCTTATCTGTCTTCATTCTGGACATTCCCACACGTCTCTACCAGCATTAGCCGGTATGGCCTTTTCGTTTCAGGACACCAGTGTTTTTTTCCGTAAGCAAAGAGGGTCTGTGGACGGTGGCTTAGTAAATTTGTCGTATGTGCATACACAGCGGCCTCTAGCTTATTCGAATAAAACAGTATGAGCTTTGAAAGGCGATAGCAGACAGATCAGATCCCTTGAATTAAGAAAGAAAAAGGCAATAAATAAGACACTACTGATCCCCACAGTTCCTTTCAATGGGACTTCGTTGTGACATGTAGCATTATTCAAAACATGCATAAAACTCTAAGCACTATTTAAAGATGTTTCTTTAAATCCGGTTCAGGTGGCTTCATGTTTGCTAAGGAACATTTACTGTGACTGATTCGGACAATGACTAGGGAATTGAACTCTCTAGAAAGGCCGTCTTAGATAGGGCTGCTATTGCTGTGAAGAGACAGGACTGAAAAGCAAGTTGAGAAGGAAAGGATTTATTTGGCTCACACTTCCTCATGACTGTTCGTCAAAGGAAGTCAGGACAGGAACTCAAGAAAGGGTGGAACCTGAAGGCAGGAGCTGATGCAGAGGCCATGGAAGGGTGCTGCTTACTGGCTTGCTCCCATGGCTTGCTCAGCCCTCTTTCTTATACAACCCAGAACCACCAACCCAGGAGTGGCACTACCCACAGTGGGCTGGGCCCTCTCATATAAATCACTAGTTAAGAAAATGGCTTGCCTACAGCTTTGGTATTATGGAGGTGTTTTCTCAATTGAGGGTCCCTCCTTCCAGATAACTCTAGCTTGTCTAGTTGACATAAAACTAATCACCAAAAGGGCCAAAAATCATCTTAAAATGTTGTAGGAGAATACACAAGAGGGGCCAATGAGAGATGACTCAGTAGGTAAGGGCATTTTCTGTGCAAGCCTGGTGACCTGAGTTCAATCCCTGGAACCCACGTAAAGATGGAAGGAGAAAACTGACTCCGCAGCATTGTCTTCTAATTGCCACGGCACATGGGGCACACCTATGCATGTCTGCGTCCATAAACAAGGAAAGGCTACAAGCATCCGTTTGTCTGTGCTGATTTTTCACTGATAGAAGGTCTCGTTTAGTGTACAGATTACAAGTTTAAGGTTCTGCAATTAACCCTGAATGCATTATGTTAGCCTTGAGAAGGTCTTGTGTTCTTCTGCGTAGCTGTGTCTGTGTCTCCTGCTGTTTCTCCTGCTGTCTGGATCTTACCCATCCCAGGGCCAGCCCCTCCCCTAGGAGAGAAACCGTGGACCTCTGTGGCTTCTGCCCTGACCTGGACGTCCCATCAGCTGCTGTGATAGAATTACTCCCATTTTACAGACAAGATTCCTAAGGTGGCTGCCCAGGCCCTTGGGCATAGTCAGAGTCTGAATTCAAATTCTGAGCCCCTCACCCTTCCTCAAATCCCCAACTTTGACTCTTCATTGTGGATGTTTGCTCTACCTAAACTTCCCTGTCTCGACCCTGATAGCCTAGAGGTGTCTCGCAGCCCCGTGTCTGCGCCTGTGTCTGCGCCTGTGTCAAGCGCAGAGCTGGTGCTACTGTCTTTTTTGCAAGGGAGTGGGGCTTCGTGTCTAGTGCCCCTATACGGGAGGATCTGAGCTCTGGAGGAGCTTGTCTCTATTATTATTATTATTATTATTATTATTATTTTAATTTTGGTTTTTCAAGACAGAGTTTCTCTGTGACTTTAGTTCCTGTCTTGGCCCTAGCTCTGTAGACCAGTCTGGCCTTGAACTCACAGAGACCCATCTGCCTCTGCCGTCCACGTGCTGGGATTCAAGGCGTGCACCACCACTGCCTGGCTCCAGTATTCTTTCTAATACCAGGTGCATGTAGTCTCAGTCTTACCTAGTCTACTCAGGGAAGAACCTGCACAAAAGGCAAGCGTATATTGTGTGTGGTGTTTTAGTTTACTTTGAAAATGATATGAAGTGTGTAGCTCTCTTATAGCTCATAGCGGCCTTTCCTCTCACTCACGGTAAGCAGCTTTTGTCTGTTGAGTGGGAGATATAGAAAGAATGAGGCAAAGGATCTGCCCTGAGAGTTTTAGCATTTATTTGATAAAACTAGAATGGAGATAATGTGTGCACACAGCATGCAGGTGTGCACGTGCACCACACACACACACACACACACACACACACAGCGGGAGGTGTTGAATAAGATGATTTTATTTATTTGAGCAAGCACCCAGCGGACAGCGTGCTGCGGGCAGTGTGTTTTGGGAAATATCTCATCTAGCATTGCTGCTGAACTCCTAATCATTAGCATAAAGGTAAATGTGTTCCATCTCTCTTTTCAGCAAGTTCATCTCTGACCGTGAGAGCCGAAGAAGTCTCACCAACAGCCATTTGGAGAAAAGGAAATGCGACGAATATGTAAGTGTCCTCGGTGTGTGCACCGACCCTAGCCACGCGACTGGGGATAGCGTTTGTGTGCGTGTGGTGCAGTATAAAAGCGTATGTGCTCACTAGCGTACCCCTCGGATACACGGGGACGACACCTCAGTTCACATAGCACAGCGCTCAGAATGGCACCTTGGTGGTGGCTACGTTTTCTCACACAGCCCATTAAAATCAATTAGACTTGGAAGAAGGTTCTCCAGTTTCATTTCTCTCTGGGTTCTCGGTAGTATTTGAGAAGCTTTGGCTTGAAGAACTGCCTTGAGACCATGTGCTTAGTGAGCATGTCTCATTTCTACCGTTCAGATTCCAGGAACGACCTCCCTGGGCATGTCTGTCTTTAACCTGAGCAACGCCATTATGGGCAGTGGGATTCTGGGACTCGCCTTTGCCCTGGCTAACACTGGAATCCTCCTGTTTCTGTGAGTATTGACCATGAATTCTATTTTACGTCTGTTTTATGTATGCTTCCTGCCAGGTCCCAGAGAAACCCAGGATGAGTGGCTAACGGTGGTGTCAGTTCATGCTTGACCTCTAGGGTCCCTCAGTACCTGTGGCTATGCCAGTGCGTCTCATCCTACCCCTACTATAAACCTCTCCCAGCCCAGGGGGCTTCCCTTCCTCTCCTGCGGCTTCTTACTCCTACGGAAGCATGCCATTTCCGCCGTGCATTCTCTCTGCTCCGTCTAGGCTCCACTCTTGGATCTCTCTTGCTGTTTTCTTTCTCTTCTCTTTCACCCCCACCCCTCCCACCGCCCTCCCTAACCCCCAGTTGTACTCTCCCTTATATCTATAATAAATCCCTCCTCAACCTAGGAGAGGTAGGGAGAGGGACCTTGGCAGGTGAGGGCTGAGGGCAGGAGACAAACACGCCATGCAGACGGAGCTTGAGTGCGGAAATGGGGGGGGGAGGCGGGGAGAAGAAAGCAGAGACCTGCTTGCCTCTTCCGAAGAACAGCAAGAAGAGCGGGAGTAGGCGGGGCTTGTCTGTTAAAGGGACCTTTTGCACCTGCGCACAGTCAGGGTACTGCCTGCCATGCACAGAAGGGTGATGCACTGTGACTGGTTCCCAAGGGATAGGGCCGAGGTGTGCCGGGAAGCTAACAGTCATGTTTCCATTTTCACTCACTTCTTTTATCATACAGAAAAAAAAAAAAAAAAAAAAAAAGAAATAGAAACGTTTCTAAACAGTTTTTATTTATTTGCTCATTTATTGATTTGGCTAAGGAACCAGGACATACTTTCAGGTTTGTTTGAATGCCTTTCAGGAATACACTGAGTACTTACAAGAAAGAAGAAATTCTTTCTTATTCATCAAAATGCAGAAATTTGCAAGGACTGAGACATTTGACATCAGCCTTTTTCCGTATGTAGTTTTTGAACTCTTGTCACTGAATCTGTCACTTGGTCATGATATTAAAGCTTTCGTCACTCAGGTCTTTGAGCTGCTTTGGAGCATGTACTGTGCTCGAAGGTAATTGCAAATGTGTCATGGTAACTATCCCAGATGTACCAAGAAGCTGTTTGTCTTGGAGACGAGCCGTTCCTCAGAGTCAGTGACAACGGGCAATTTTCTGTTTGCGTAAGGTTTGTCTCAAACTGTTAGGTGGGGCTTGGCAAATGTTTTCAGTTGGAACTTGAGGAAAATGGACCGCATGGAAAATCGTCACATGTCCTGACTCTTGGCACTCACACTCAGGTGCCGGGGAGGTCACACCCGCCTGTCACCACACTGGCCTGCCCCGTGCTCCTCTGGGTCTCTCAATGGAAGCTTTGTTTTATTGGAAGTAATGACCAAACTGGCCAGTTTTCACAATACTTTGATGGTGATTGTTGTCGTCACCCCCTCCCCAGGAACCTCTGAAGATGCCGCAGACACACTTCGCAGACACAATGTAGTTACAGTTGGTTTTCATTGTGTGGCAAATGAACATCAGTGTGTCGGTCCCTGTATCCTCTTCTACACCGGTTTTGACTTGAGCAGCTAACTGAGCCCTTCTGAGATTTGGCTCCCTTTTCTGGACAAGGAAATTTTGTTGGCAGTGTCTTGGAGCCCTGCCCATCTCCAAAGCCCCGTGGCTCTGCGACTTTTCAGTCATCCTGATGCTAGTCATCTATTTATTCAGAAATGTGAATTTCGCTGATTTTCTTTGCTTTTTCTCTTTTTAAATTTATCATCATCATCATCATCATCATCGTGTGGACTTGTGCATGAATGTGGAGGTCTGTAAATGGAGACCATACTTTGGTTTCCCAGCCGCTCAGGCCCAAATAATCACATAGAAACTCTTATTAATTGCAATACTGTTTGGTCTGTTAGCTCAGGTTTCTTATTAACTAACTCTTACATCTTAAATTAACCCATTTCTATTAATCTGTGTATTGCCACAAGACGGTGGCCCACTGGAAAGGTTCTGGCTGTGTCTTTCTTCTTCGGCAGATACATGGTGTCTCTCTGACTCTGCCTACTCTCTCTATGTATGTCTGTTCAGATTTCCTGCCTGGCTTTACTCTGCTAAGCCATTGGCCGAAGCAGCCTTATTTATTAGCCAATAAAAGCAACACATATACAGAAGGACCTCCCACCCACATCAGAGGTCAGAGGACAACTGTGATGTTGGTCCTACACTTTTCCAGGATCTGGGACTTTGACCCAGGATATCAGGGTTTGTGAAGCAAATGTCTGGGCTCATTGAGCTGTCTCAGGCCTCAGTGTTTTTTCTCTTTAAAACTCTACTGTAACGTGTCAAGTTATGTGTGGACACAGTGCTAAGCATCGACACCCTGACAATACAACCACTATAGCTCTTTGCTTTGCACCAAATCTTTATGGAATCTGTGTGTCAACCATAGAGGAAGGTACTGTCGCCAGTTCCCTGTTTCACGGGTGGCAGAACCGATGCTTGGAGATACTCCTTGAGCTTGGTGCGCTCTCTCTCTCTCTCTCCCTCCCTCCCTCCCTCCCTCCCTCCCTCCCTCCCTCCCTCCCTCCCTCCCTCTGTTATTTCTGGAAATTCTCTTCCCTGTCAAATCTCTGGAGTTCTGTATTCATCACCTGCTCTTTCTGACTTTGAGACTCGCACGTCTGAGTGATGTTTCTGTTATATCTGTGTCTTTGATCAGCAGTTTGGGCAGTCATAGCCCTCTGTATCAGCAACAGTTGGCCTTCAGGATTTTGAAGGAGTTGCTGTCTGCCCTTCCTCTGGCAAGGTCCTGTGTGCTTCTCACCTGTGTGATCTCTGTGTGGTTGATTTTACTGGGAACGTATGGCGTGTCTTTGTCCCCACTGCTCTGCAGGTCCACAGTAGTACCTTGACGTGATCATTTCTTCAGTCACGTCAATCCTTTGGGAGGAGTCTTTTCCATTTTGTTTTGTTTTTTTGTGGGGTGAGACAGCGTCTCTCCCCATAGCCCCAGATGTCCTGAAACTCACCACGGAGACCAAGCTGACCTCAGACTCATGGAGATCTGCTTGCTTTCGGCCTCCCTAGTTCTGGTCTTAAATACATTCACCACCGCACCCTGTCATCTTCATTTTGAAATTCAATCCCTGGCCTTCCATTTTGGAACATTTTCTTACTTTATTATGTATTAATATATCTTTTTCTCCCCCAGACTTTGAACCTCTTTTGCCCCACCTCTAGGGATATTTCTAGGCTGCCGATCTTCCTCCAGCTGGCTATTTCACGTCTGTTAGTCCTTCTTTTGGAGAAGCTTCTAAACTGTTCTCTTCCAGCACCACGTGGCTCTCTGTCACAGTCTCAGCGTGTTCTCTGAGGACGCTCATAGTAATTCTTCTCCATTATGGAAAATTTCAAACGTGGACTGAAATGAAAAGATTTTCATGTCCCCTTCCTTCCCCAACTCCACTTGTTTGATCAACTCCACCCATAGATTTCCTTGAAAACCAAGCCCTCACACCACGTCATTCACAGACTGGTCTCTGGATAGCTCTAAAGTATAAGCCCTCTGAGGTTACAGCTAAACCCACAGGTAACAACTCCTTACTAACAGCTACTACTGACCCAGCTAATATTAACTTTGCGTTGATTTGTAGTTTTTATTTTATTGTGATAGTGTCTCACTGTGTAGACACCTGGCTATTCACAACTCCCAGAGATCCACCTGCTTCTGCTTCTCCAGGGGTGGGATTACAGGTGTGCACCACGACGGACAGAAACAGCTGGATTAGTCAAGTGAGGTCTGTAGACTGCACTTGGCTGCTGTGCCTTAAGTCTCTCGGAATCTGTGTAGGTTCCCCACTTCTCTCCTTTATTGGATAAACTGGGTCATTTGTCTACTGATTTCCAGGCCCAGTTAACTTTGGATTGCTGGATGCAGCCTTGCATTTCACATCTTCCTCAGCGTCAGGTGGTGCTTCTATTTCTGCTCTGGTCTAGAATGGGAAAACAAAGCTAAGTTGAGCCCGGCACAGATGCACAGGGCTTGTAGGTAAGAGCTTCCCTTGAGCTGCTTGCAGAAGTTCTTTGCGCCAAGGACCACTAGTGTGGATGCTCCTCTCTGGCTGTTCAGATTATCCTACCTCAGGGCACTGTAGCCATGGCTGCCATCTTTGTGGGGGCCAAAGGGATAGCGAGACTGTCCTCGCATGCATGTGTTCCTGAATGTCCTGTTTGTGTTACAATTCATACCTAGTCCCTACCTTGTCTATTTAAAGAAAGGGTCTTGCAGAATAGCCCAGGCTGGCCTCTACATTTTAATGCTCCTACCGCCAGGCCCTTAAATGCTAGGACTAGGGATATGTGCCAACACACCTGACCAGACCTATACTATATATTGATCAACATCTTCAGATTTGTGTCAATACGGGAGAGGAACAATTGATCATCTTTATAGCATATATATTGTGGTGGTGATGGTGGGGGGGAGGCTGTCCAGAAGGTTCTTCAAGAAAATTAAATGTACTCAGCATATTTTTAGCCCCCTCTCCCATTGCTGCAGGCTTCAGCTGCCAGTACCTGTGGGGGATTCTGGTCTGATCTAGATTGCTTTTGCCTTCTCTTCTATCAGTTCAGGGTCAAGCTCTGTCTGTTCTTCCTCCAAAATGGTGTTGTTTTCTTCTGTGGTACTGATTTCGCAATTTAATAGAAAAATGAATGAGTAAAATAAAACAAAATCCACCTGGCAGCGGTGGTAGTGGCGTACATCTTTAATCTCAGCATTCAGAAGGCAGAAGCATGTGGATCTGTGTGTTCAAGGCCAGCCTGGTCTACAGAGTGAGTTCCAGGATGACTAGGGCCACACAGAGAAACCCTGTCTCAAAAACAAACAAAACAAACAAATAACAACAAAACAAAATCCCATCCGTAGCCTTTCACGAGGGAGTAAATCCTTGAATCCAATCTACCATTCCTAGAAAAATCAGTGATTTTTAATTAGACTGGTTTAGGGATAATTCATCTTGTCCACTGCCTTTTCATCTCTGAATGGGTAACCAGTGCTTTGTGTTGAAGGGAGAGCGATCCCCTGGATGAATAAAGTACGGAGTCATCACACAAAGTACTCAATACACAAAGAGCGCAGCCTGTCAAACCCCGGGGTGGAATCTCTTGAAGGCAGTTGTAGAAAGACTCACAAGTTTCTCCCAGAACATGAAACTTTGTGGCTTCAGAGCAAGGCAACACAGACTTGTTTTAAAGCCAGCTGGTCCTGCTCCTCACAGCCAGCCAACAGTTGGCAGGCTCAGGTATCAGCTGCTCCAGGGCGCTGATCCAGACTCGCTGGCCAGCAGGGAAAAGGAGTCCGAGGGTGCCCAGGCTTCAGAGCCGCTGCTGGGAAGGCTCCTCCCTGTCGCCTTGCAGCTGGGTGTGGAGTTCTTCACTGGGTCCCCTGGAAACTTCTTGGTGTGATGTCTTCTTCCTGGATGAGTTTCAGGGTCAATTATTGGCATGCACAATGGCTGCTGTTACTGTGCACCGCATCTAACTCAAGACAACACAAGAGGTTCTGCCCTGTTATCGGAACACTGTTAAGTTGGATTTTGCTGAATTTTGGGTCCTTAACATTACATCCAGGAAACAGGAAGTTTGCTGGTGAGCAACCTCAAAGTACAGCTCAAAGAAAGGGTTTATCTTCTGTGGGAAACACAATGGACTAAAGCTATCATAGGATCCAGGATTCCCAGGGGTGGGAATCCAACTAAGGAAAAACTGCAGAAGAGACACGCTGTTCTTTCTTCTTTATCTCTTGTCTTTTTTTATAAGCATTCCCCTATCTTCATCTTAGCAAATAAGAGTTGGAAATCAGGACTGAGGGCCGGCGAGGCAGCTCAGCAGGTAAAGGCATTTGCTGCCGAGCCCGATGGTCTGAATCTAACCCCCTGGGACCCCCATGGTATCAGGAGGGAACCGGCTCCTGCAAGTAAAAATAGGATGTGCACCCCTAAAGTAAAGTAAGTTGATAAATTCAGCAGCAACAACAACAATAATAATAATAATATAATAATAATAATAATAATATCAGTATTGAACAAGCATCAGTACTGGTGGCACCCGCTCTCCCTTCAACACAAAGCACTATTCACCCAATCCTTAATTTCTTCCAGAGAGGAAAAGGCCACGGACAAGATAAATTATCCCTAAACCAGTCTAATTTTTTTTAAAAATCACTTATTTATTTTTAAAATTTATTTAATATACTTTATTATTTAATCTTCATTAATGTGTTTAATATAATCTATTTAATGATTTAACCCAGTACTTGGAGATGTTGAGGCAGGGGGATCGTAGATTGGAGACCAGCCTGGGTTCAAAGCAAGACGTCTCAACAAATAGCCCCTAAAAAACAAAAATATAATTCCATCAATACTGATATGGAAGAATGGTGTTTATTTTATATTTTCACATTTTCTTAATATTTTTGTTAATGGTATACATTTTATAGGAATTGAACCTCTTTAGAGTATAATCTTATCTATAGAACTAAATAAATGAAATATTTGTTAAATGACAGAATCTAGTGAAACAATGAACTTCATCCTTTTCCATAGCATCTTAGCACATTTTACTGTTTCTTGTTTTAACAACCTTACCTTTAAATTTATAATCATTTTGAATTTAAAAAAAAATTTCCTGAGCTGGGTAGAGTGGTGCATGACTTTAATCCTAGCACTCAAGAGGCAGAGGCAGGTGGATCTTGAGTTTGAAATCAGCCTGGTCTACATAGGGAGCTCCAGGACAGCCAGGGCCACCTAAAGGAGAAACGCTGTCTCTCGCTGTGTGTCTCTCAGACGTATGCCTTCCATCTGGGCTTTTGACTCCAGGCACCGAGTGTAGGTTGTCAACTTCGCACAGCCAGCATATGTATCTTCTGTGCCATCTCCCTAGCCCAGCGCTTAAACTGCAAGAAAGAACATAATCCACGATAACTTCTGAAATACCTCTTCGCTGTAGACAGTGAGTGTGCAAGCAACCCTTTGCACATATTACACTTGACACAGCATTGCAGTCTGTGCAAACGTAATAGTTGAGATTTTAATCTGGTTGGTTATAATGCCCGATGTTTATGGGTTTTTGTTTTCTGGAAAGTTTGTCTCTTGTGGGTAGTGACTGTGGAAACAGAAAGGGTATAAGGCATCTAAGAACACATTCTTCAAAGGGGCATGTAGGGGGGAGCTGGGATAATTGGTACCTGCCCCAGGACTCCAGGTCAGCTATGAGGAGTGTGTGGTTTGCATGCATGTGTGTGTATCTGTGTACGTGGTTGAGAAAGAATTCAGACCGTGTCAGTCGTGCCTGGCAGAGTAAGCACTTTGCGGTCATTATTAACCAGAGTGCTAGGTTAATAGTCACTGAGTGCTTATGATCATTTATTACACAGTAACCATAGGTCCTTACACAGAACACATTACCCTGTTAATCCCCACCACCAACCCTATGCTATGGGTTAAGTATTAGTTCCATTTAACTAACCCCATGAACTATCCCCACAAGCTTAACTGAGGCTTAGTAAGATCCATGACTGTGAGTTAGAATAGCGGGACCCAGGATTTCACCTAGGCTTGTGTGTCTAGGGGATCCCCCCCCCACCCGCAGTGTTGCCATTCTCTGGAACCAGATGTGTTACTAATGTGTTGGATGGAATGCAGCCTTACCAATGGATGTCGGTCAGTGACTGTTTACTTCCTAATGTAATGTAGCTTTCAGATGATGAAATCACCAGCATCCCGGAATGATCTTGCTAACGTTCCTGTAAGATCAGGCAGGGCCCTCTGCTCTAAGGGAACCAGCCTTGTGGCGTTCGACGGTGCAATTTGCAGGTCTGAGGCCGTTAAATTTTGAGCAGCAGCAGATAAACTCCATGCCTGAAGTGCATTGCGAAACCATAAGCCTGCTAAACCGCATATGGCTGTATGAGTTACCTATCTGTCGCACTGGTGAAATTGCCACAACTAAGGCAAGAAAGGGTTCCTTGGGGCTTAAGGTTCTAGAGTGGTTAAGAGTCCATCATGGCGGACGGGGAAGCTGAGCAGCAAGTGGGGGCATGGAGAAGAGCTCATATCCATTCCCACAAGTGCGAAGGAAAAAGAGGGAAGTGGAGGCTAAAGAGGTTTTCCCCTCGAAGCCTGCCCACAATGACATATTCCTCAAGCAAACCTGCACCGACTAAACCTCCCCGAACAGCCCCACCAACCGACTGAGGACTGAGTATTCAAACGCCCCAGACCTTAGGAGACATTTCTGCTTCGGACCACCACTGCAGCTTTCACACAGTTTGCCTGCATTCCCTCACATTCTGTTGAAGACCTACTAAAGAGCCCTTTCGAAGAAGTAACCGAACTTTCAGTCATTTATTATTAAACTAAACGCCATCCCAGATTCCACAGAGTTAAAGATTGTGGTGCGTCTTTCCAAAGACTCATCTGTTGTTAAAACTATCATAGACTGGGTGGTTGTGGCACATGCCTTTAATCCCAGTACTCGGGAGGCAGAGGCAGGTGAATCCCTGTGAGTTCAAGGCCAGCCTGGTCTACAAGAACTAGTTCCAGGACAGCTAGGCCTGTTACATGGGGAGACCCTGTCTCGAAAAACAAAATAAAACAAAAACTCATTATACTAAACGTATACGTTCCCAAAAGGCCTCGGAGTGAGGAAAGATGCCCCCTAAGGTGATATTTTTGCTCTAAACAAAAGATGGCTTATGTGCTACTTCTCAGATTATTTTCTGTTAATGCTAAGTCATCTTCTTTGAGCACTCCCAAGGAAAGACAACTATGTAATATAAAGAATGGAGTGGTTAAATGGAAGTCACCAAGGAGACCCTGCCCTATCCGGATGCTCCTAGGAGGTCCATGGCTATGGCTATGTTCATCTCCCTTGTCAGTCAGTTACTTGTTTTTAAAATTCTTTGAGTTATGGTCACGGTTCCTTAGAAATGATTTGAAGAGAAAAAATGTTCTTTTGCTGGCTGCAAAACCCGCTGGCCTCAGAGGCGCTTGCTGGAGAATAATGACACTCGAAGCGGAGAAGTGGCACCTTCAGCTTGCCAACATTCGGAACCGATGTAGAAAGGACAGGGCTAGAGCCGTTGAACTCTATTGAAATTCATTGGATTTAGAAGCTTTTCAGAAATAGAGAAATACTCAACAGTGAGGGCCTGTTTTGTAAACAGAAAGAGCTGGCCTGTGTAGGAGTTGGGTCCCAGGCATTGTTTTCAAAAGCTGAACTCTCATTGCTTAGTTTGGGTCATCTGACATGCCTCTGATAAATTGGCTCCAAGAATTCAATTCTCTTGGTCTCAGATGGGAGCCTGTGTGGTTGTGTTTGCTTGTGTGTGCTGTGCACATGCACAGGGTTTCACCTGGTTTACACTTTGTTGCCTCTGGTGCTTCAGTTGTACCAAGAGCACAGCACCATGGCCTCTAGTGTATTTTCTCTACTCCATGTTCTACTGTATTTTCCTTAGCTTGTAAGAGAGAACTCTGTGGTCCTTAGTCCTCACCCCATTATCCAGCTCCACGATGCCTAGAGTGCTTTTCTGTTAACCCTAGCTCACGGTAGACAGGGCGTGCTTGGCCACAGCAGGGGAGATAGGGGTTAAATATAGTCTGGAGGTATGGGTTTGTAAAGGAAACTTAAATTTCATCTCCTGAAGCAATAGCCAACCTATGTCTCTGCCTACAGTGTAGCCCAGTTGGTTTTGCTTTGCTCCGTGTTAGATGCGTAGCATGAAAGATGGACATCCATGTCAAGGGTTGGTGCACAGCGGCCGACAGAACAGCATCACAGTATCTACTGGGAGTGGGCTTTAATTTTTAGAAGGAATATAAAGAAGACAGCCATAAATTACACAGGGTTTTATGAAATTCCAAGACCCTTACTTGTCACTTCCCATTTTACAGATGAAGAAATTGAGATTCACAGAGGTTAAATGACTTTTCTAGGGCGACAATAATTCCTGGGGGTCAGGGATCATATCTATTGTGCATTCCAGGTCTATTTCTTATCCATGGGCATATGCGCAAGTTGCAGTGGAAACGCAGTGAGGGGGGGACATGTGGATGGACACACACACACACACACACACACACACACACACACACACATCTAGCAGGCTTCTGGGACT
This sequence comes from Myodes glareolus, assembly GCF_982192425.1. NCBI lineage: Eukaryota > Metazoa > Chordata > Mammalia > Rodentia > Cricetidae > Myodes > Myodes glareolus. The sequence continues at coordinate 59,292,675 of NC_142044.1, read as the reverse complement.
GCAATCTAAACCCAGTCTAAATCGTTTCTCTTGTTATAAGGAGGACTTTATCTTTCAGAGGCTGAAAGTGGGTGGTGGAATATTCTAGGATTGAAGTGAAGAGAAGAGAAGCCGATTGTCCTTCTAGGATACTGGAGGAGTGAGGATAATACCAACGGTCACACATTAAGTCCCACACAAATCCACCGGCCTCTACCCACTATTGGGAAAACAGGAAGTGATTGTAAGAGCTCGCTTTCCAACCAGCACAACTTCCTCCTCCAAGCTCAGGCCTCCTGATTTCTATTTTTGTCTTCGTGTCTCTTTTAAACCCCTCTCTTTGTGGGATAATATTAGTCTCAGACATCAGGGAGATGGATTTTGCTTTCTAGACAAAAATAGCTGACGAACCGTGGGGCTAGTGCAAGGTAAGATTTGCATGAACGGATTTAGACCTGTCTGCAGGGAAGCAAATGAAAGGTGTCGGGTGGGTCTTCGGTTCCTGCTTGGTCCTGAACCAGCCTGTGAGACCCATGGCCTTTCTTGGGCCACTGTGTGAGCAGAACAAGTCATCGCTCTCCTCCGGATCTTGGTGTCTGATCTTCTAGCTCTGCTACCTGGGCAGAATCCTTAACCTTTCTGTATTTCGGTGACCTGTAGGTAGGGCCGGCGATGGTAGCACTGAGAAGTGAAGTACAGTGCTAAGGATGAACACTCCAAAGTTTGTTTTTGTTATTAGCAAATTAAATGCTTTGTTAATTATGTTGGGAATCCTATTTGATTAAGGGCCTAAAAATCTTTTCATGTAAGAGGATTTTGAGTTTTTAAAGCCTTTAGAATACTCACGTGAATTATGAACTGAAACCCGTGGTCCTCTTCATGACACACGTCAGTGTGCGTCTCCTTCCCATCGAGTTCCCAGTGAGTGACGTTCTCTGTGTCCCTTGCCTCTCCTGCTCTGCACTGGTGTGACTCCCCAGGGTGGGGGCCGCCACTGCCGGAGCCTCCTGAGGACCTGACTCCCCAGGGTGGGGGCCGCCACTGCTGGAACCTCCTGAGGACCTGACTCCCCAGGGTGGGGGCCGCCACTGCTGGAACCTCCTGAGGACCTGTGCTCAGTGTGTGTTTCCCCATCTGCTTTCAGGGTCGGGGTCCCTCACTTATACCCATCTCTTGTCCACACTCAGTTTTCTTGTTTCGAAGATTTCTTGTTTTAAAGAGGGGAGGTGAGTGAGTGTATGTGTGAGTGTGTATATGACTATGTAGGTGTTTGTCTGCATACACTCACGAGTATGGGTGACTGTGAGGCCAGAAATGTCAGATCCCCAGAACTGGAATTACAGGCAGTTGTGAACAACCTGGTGTTGGTGCTGGGAACCGAACTGTAGTCCCCTGGAGGAGGAGGAGTACAAACCTTTAACCCCTTAACATCTTTCCAGCCCTGCCCCCGTTTTTCTTTTCCCCTATCAGGATCTCTATCACATGAGGCTGGAAAATCCCCAGGTCTGAGCCTTCCCACCAGACAGCCAGTTCTTAATCTCCGTCCCCAGCTGGGTCCTCTGTGGTGTTCCGCCCCTCTGCTATTTCCAGTTCCCCTCAACAGAGATTTCAGTCTTTACGGACTGAATTGGGATGTGACAGGAGCAAGGGAGGTTAGCAGAGATACAAGGTGAGGGACTAGAGGTAGAAGCCCATGAATGAGAAGCCAGCAGTAGAGGAAGAGGGCTGGGGGAAGGTGAATGACCAGAAAGCAATGGATGGTTCCTTCTGGCTGACCCAATTCTAGTGTACTGGATTTAAAATCTTTCTTGCAAATACCCTACATCAACCAGCAGACAGACTGAGCTTTTAAGTGAGGGGTGTGGGTTGCTGGCGAACAGAACTTGACACACAGACTGTCTTTGCTTTGGTTTGGTTTTTTGTGTGAGCCGTTCTGTCCACCTCACTGAAGCTGTGATAAAGTTGTTTTATACTGCTACCTGGATTTAGAAGGGAAAGAATTAGGTGCTTGGTGTCAGCACAGAAGAGGCCAGCATGCCTCTTTCCTTGGTTCTAAATCCAAATTGGTACACCACCAGCTGTTCCCACTGTTGCCACTGGGGTTCAGCTCTGACGAGATGCAGGCTGTGCATGCAATGTGCATTCTTGTGAGGTGGGTACCAAGGCCACCTGACTCCCAGGAACAGCTTCAAGGTCACAGGCAGCAGTGAGTGGTGAGGTCTGAGGATCATAGTGAAACTGCACATCCAGAAGGGACGGGTCAGGCTGTGGTGGCAATATCTATGCTGGCCTGGTAATTCTCAGAGCCCTTAGGAAACCTCCAGAAGACCGAAGGCAAAAGAGAAAACCCAGATACCCTGGAAACAATACCTTTAATCAGATGGCCGGAATCTGCTTGATAGATTCAACCTGAATTTTTAGGGAGGAAATTCTCTGAAACCCTTGAGATCCTGGGGACTGGTCAGTCTGTGGGCTGCACGGTTGGTGGCCACCATCCTCATGACAACATGGATGGCCTCAACATGGCATGGGTTTTGCCCAGCTAGTTAACAGTGGCCCATAGCTCTATGCCAAACGTCTGACAAAGAAAAAAAAGAGAGAAAATTACGTCGTGTACTGAGGCTCAGCACCTAGCGAAGGCGTGGGGGAGGGGTGTAAATAATGATTAAATATATACCTGCGTGACGGAAGGAAGCTTAAAGGAGTTGCCAGAAACATAGTCACAGTCTGGCTTTTCACAGAGCCCGTCGGTGTCACACAGCAGTGGTAGTTGGGTGGGCGGTGTGTGCTTCCTTTCACTGTATTCTTTCCTGTTTCCAGTAGCTGAGCTGGGCTGTCTGTAGGGCATCTCTCTGCAGACAATGTGGGAGGTACATAGATAGATGTGTCGTATTATGAGAATCAGGAACAGCTGAGATGTGTGTGCCATAGGGCCAGAGCTGGGCTGTGTGTCTAACTGCTGCAGGTGTAGTCCGTGGACCAGACCACCAGCATCAGCGCTTCTGGGAGGCTTGTTCACTGTTACAGGCGTGGTCCGTGGACCACCAGCACCAGTGCTTCTGGGAGATTTCTTCACTGTTACAGACGTGGTCCGTGGACCACCAGCATCAGCGCTTCTGGGAGGCTTATTCACTGCTGCAGGCGTGGTCCATGGACCACCAGCATCAGCGCTTCTGGGAGGCTTATTCACTGCTGCAGGCGTGGTCCGTGGACCACCAGCATCAGCACTTCTGGGAGGCTTGTTCACTGCTGCAGGCGTGGTCCATGGACCACCAGCATCAGCGCTTCTGGGAGGCTTATTCACTGCTGCAGGCGTGGTCCATGGACCACCAGCATCAGCGCTTCTCGGAGGCTTGTTCACTGTTACAGGCACGGTCCGTGGACCACTAACACCAGCACTTCTGGGAGATTTCTTCACTGTTAAAGGCGTGGTCCATGGACCACCAGCTCCAGCCCTTCTGGGAGGCTTGTTAGGAATGCAGAACCTGAGGTTCCACTCCAGACCTGCCGAATAGAATATTCACCTTATCGAGTCCTCCAGGTAATTCATGCTAGAGTACACAGTGTGGTGCAGACTCTGGCAAGACAGGGCAGGGAAGAGCAATTTGTTCTTCAGAGAGAAACTGGTCCTGGAGGAGGTACGAGCTCTCAGCTGTGTGACAGTCCCAGATACCCCCCACCTGCACTAATTTGGGTTCACAGCAGTGACTGCTGTTTCATCTCCCTCTTTTCTAAGGGCTCAGCTGCTGAGGTGGGAGTGTTGGGAGCACTTTGCTGCATAATTAGACCTTCACAATCCAGTGTCACCTCTTCTAAGGTGTCATGACATACTTGTTTGTGATGGCGGCTCGGGAGTGCATTACAATCCAATCTCCCAGTACTTGTGATATCATTACCGTGATCATGATATAGAATATTTAATCACTGCAAACATTCTAGTTCCTTCTGTTGTCACACCTTTCAGTTTCACCCACATAAACCCCTGTACTTTTAAAAGAACATACACACATAATTCAACATAGTAACAATAAATCTTTTTTTAAAAGTACAGGTGTTTCAGGAGATGGCTTCGCTGGTAAAGGTACATGCACACAAGTGCAAAGATCTGAGTTCAATCCCCAGAACCTGGGTTTTGTTTTGTGTTTTTAAAAAAGTGTTGTGGTGGGCTGGAGAGATGGCTCAGAGGGTAAGAGCATTGCCTGCTCTTCCAGAGGTCCCGAGTTCAATTCCCAGCAACCACATGGTGGCTCACAACCATCTGTAATGAGGTTTGGTGCCCTCTTCTGGCCTTCAGGCATACACTCAGACAGAATATTGTATACATAATAAATAAATAAATATTTTTAAAAAAGTGTTATGGTGGTTCAAGCTTGTAATCTCAACTCTGGTGAGCTGGAAATAGGCAGATTCCTGTGACTTGCAGACCAGCCAACCTCACCTACTTGGCAAGCTCTACATCATTGATAAACTCTTATCTCTAACAACAAGGTGAACAACTTCCGAGGAACGACACCTATATTGTCCTCTGGCCTCTGGAGTCACATGTGCACACATTCATGTGCACCTACACAAGCAGGAACACACACACATACACACGAAAATAGGTACTTAGAAGCTCATTGAAATTAGTGAAAATTTTCTCACAGAAAGTAGAATAAGTGTATCTTAGAACACTGCCCTCCCTGGAGAGGTAAGTGTCTGGGTTACCCCTTGGAGGGCTCAGCTGTCTAGGCCCTTGCCCATGAAAGAACATTCCCTTCCCCCACCTCCACCCAACAACCCTCGGAGACCCCAAACAGCCTCCGCACACACACTACCATCCTCCTCCACATCTGTGACCACCAGAGCCTTGGCCCAGACTACCCCTGGAGAGCCCGCCCCTGGAGAGGAGCCCCAGAACCTTATCAACATCTGCTAGAGGCACAGACTGTCCTGCACCCAGAGGAAAGTCATACCAAAATTAAATCAAGGACAGATAAATAGTGTAATATAGACCTGTAACCCCCTAAGGAAATAGAAGTAGTCATCAAAAGTCTCCCAACCAGGGCCAGATGGTTTCAGTGCAGAATTCTACCAGAATTTCAAAGAAGAGCTAATACCTCTGCTCCTCAAATTATTCCACACAATAGAAACATAAGGAACGTTGCCAAACTCTTTTTAAGAGGTGACAGTTACCCTGGTACTCAAACCACACAAAGATGCAACTAAAAAAGGGAATTACAGACCAATATGCCTCATGAACATTGATGCAAAATACTCAATAAAATACTGGCAAACCAAATCCAAGAACACATGAAAAAAATCATCCACCTGATCAAGTTGGCTTCATCCCAGAGATGCAGGGATGGTTCAACACACAAAAATCTATCAATGTAATTCACCATAAAGATAAACTGAAAGAAAAAGAACATATCATCATCTCATTAGATGCTCAAAAAGCATTTGACAAAATCCAACACCCCTTCATGATAAAGGTCTTAGAGAGATCATGGATACAAGGAATGTATCTAAACATAATAAAAGCAATATACAGCAAGTCAACAGTCAACATCAAATTAAATGGAGAGAAACTCAAAGTGATTCCACTAAAACCAGGAACAAGACAAGGCTGTCCATTCTCTCCATAGCTATTTAACATAGTATGGAAAGGTCTTGCTGGAGCAATAAGACAACAAAAGGAGATCAAACGTATACAAATTGAAAAGGAAGAAGTCAAGCTTTTGCTGTTTGCAGATGATATGATAGTATACATAAGTGATCCCAAAAAATTGACAAGGAAACTCCTACAGCTGATAAACAGTTTCATTAATGTGGCAGGATACAAGATCAACTCAAAAAAATCAGTAGCCTTCCTATATACAAATGATAAAGAAGATGAGAAAGAAATCAGAGAAATATCACCATTTACAGTAACCACAAATAACATAAAATATCTTGGGTAACATTATCCAAGGAAGTGAAAGACCTGTATTACAAGAACTTTAAGTCTTTGAAGAAAAATTGAAGAAGATATCAGAAAATGAAAAGATATACCATGCTCTTGGGTAGGTAGAATTAACATAGTAAAAATGGCAATCTTACAGAAAGCAATCTATAGATTCAGTGCAATGCCCATCAAAATCCCAGCACAATTCTTCACCTACCTCGAAAGAACAATACTCAACTTTGTATGGAAAAACAAAAAACCCAGAATAGTAAAAAACAGTCCTGTACAAGAAAGGAATTTCTGGAGGCATCATCATCCCTGACATTAAGCTCTATTACAGAGCTACTGTAATGAAAACAGCTTGATATTGGCATAAAAACAGACAGGTGGACCAATGTAATCGAATCGAAGACCCTGATATTGATTCACACACCTATGAACTCCTGATTTTTGATGAAGAAGCTGAAATTATATAATGATAAAAAACCACATCTTCAACAAATGGTGCTGGAATAACTGGATATCAACATGAAGAAGAATGCAAATAGATCCATATCTAGCCCCATTCACAAAATTTGAGTCCAAATGGATCAAAGACCTCAACATAAATCCAGCCACACTGAACAGGAAGTGGGAAGTAGCCTTGAGCATATGGGTACAAGAGACCACTTTCTAAATATAACACCAGTAGCACAGACACCGAGAGCAACAATTAATAAATGGAACCTCCTGAAACTGAGAAGCTTCTGTAAAGCAAAGGACACAGTCACTTAGACAAAATGGCAGCCTACAGAATGGGAAAAGTTCTTCACTAATCCCACATCGGACAGAGAACTAATCTCTAAAATATATAAAGAACTCAAGAAACCAGACATCAAATTGCCAAATAATTCTATCAAAAAACGGGGCACAGATTTAAACAGGGAACTATAAAAGAAGAATTGCAAATGACCGAAAGACACCTAAGGAAATACTCAACATCATTAGCCATCAGGGAAACACAAATCAAAATGACTCTGAGATAGCATCTTATACCATCAAGACGTCTAAAATCAAAAACTCCAATGACATCTTATGCTAGAGAGGATGTGGAGTAAGGGGAACACTCCTCCATTGGAGTGCAAACTTGCACAACCACTTTGGAAATCAGTGTGGCCATTTGTTAGAACTGGGAATCAGTGTACCTCAAGACCCAACATTATCACTCTTGAGCATATACCCAAAGGATGCACACTCATACCACAAAGATATTTGCTCAGCTTTGTTCATGGCAGCATTATTCGTACCAACCAGAACCTGGAGACAACCTAGATGCCCCTCAACCAAAGAATGGATAAAGAAAATGTGGTACGTTTACACAATGGAGTACTACTAAGCAGTCAAAAGCAATGAGATCTTTAAAATTGCATGCAAATGGATGGAACTAGAAAAAAAAAGAACCATCCTGAGTGTGGTAATCCAGACCCAGATAGACAAACATGGTATGTACTCACTCATAAGTAGATATTAGATGTAAAGCAAAGGATAACCAGCCTATAGTCCATAATACCAGAGAAGCTAGGTAACAAGGAGAACCCTAAGGGAGACATACATGGATCCCCCAGGGAAGGGGAAACCCTCCTCTCAGGAGGAGACAAGACCTCCTGAGAAAATTAGGAGAGGGGAGTAAATGGGGGAGGGAGGAGAGCATGAGGGAACAAATGCTCAAGAAGGGAGGGAGGAAAGGGAGGGAGATATCTTGATTAAGGGAGCCATTAAGGGACTGGTGAGGGGCATGGCACTGAGGAAATTCCTAGGAGTCCACAAGGATGACCCAACTAGGACTCTGGGCAGCAGTGGAGAGGACACCTAGGCTGGCCTTCGCCTGTAATCAGAGTGATGACTACTTTAATTGTCATCATGGATCCTTCAACATGCAACTGATGGAAGCAGATGCAGAGATCTACAGCAAAGCACTGGGCTGAGCTGTGGGAGACCAGCCCAGGAGAGGGAGGAGTGATAATATGTGTGGGAAGGGCTCATGACCATGATGGTGCTATCCACGGTCGGCTGACCTTAACTGTTGGAAGCTTGCTGACTCTCGACTGATGGGGGTGGGCGCAACACGGACCACACTATGGCGCGCCCCTTGACCAGCAAGTAGAGGACGACCACAAAGTAGAGGATTCTTCTCAAATCACACTTTATTGGAGCCTCTTGGTCGCAGGAAGCAAGAGAGAGAGAGAGAGAGAGAGAGAGAGAGAGAGAGAGAGAGAAGGCCAAGCAGCATCTGCTTATATAGGTTGAAGGGACTCTGGCACTGTCCTGATTGGTGAATACCAGTCTGCTGATGCCCGGAGCCTCGAGATTGGCTAGGGACAAAGGCTCAATTGCGCATGTGCAGGCAAAGGGCGCTCAGCCCCATGCAGCAATTCCAAAGAAGGATTTGTTTACCTCCAAGCTGCAGGACCACCTGCGCCATCTTATAATGGCGATTTCTCCAGGTGGCTCCCTACACCACACAACTTGGGCAGTCTGTGGAAACACTGGCAGTGGTACTGGGACTTTTCGCTGGTGCTTGAACTGGTATCTGGGGGTGCATTCTCTTTGGAGGGATGCACCTTTCTAGGCCTGGATGTAGGGAGGAGGGCCTTGGTCTTGCCTTGGAGTGAGGTGTAGGACTTTGTTGACTTTCCGTGGGAAACTTTGCCCTTTTTGATGAGTGGAGGGGGGTGAAGTGGGAGGAGGGGAGAGAGTAGAAGCAGAGATAGCTATGTAATATGAAAAAAGTTTATATTAAAAAATTCTTATTGAAAAAAAGAAGAAAAAAAGACACTGTCCCAGTAATTCAGAATATTGTGGAGGCAGGCTTATCCCCTGGGACTAAATGTGGGGGAGATTCTTTTTGTGCTTTGTAAGGTCTCAAGCTAGGGTAAATGATTAAACAGCTCATTTACATACAGTTGCTGCAGGAGAAAGCTCCAGCATTGTCCCTTAGAGTCACCAGACTAACAGCTGAGATAAGTGTGAGCAGCCAGGTCACAGGACCGCTTTAGATAGATAGGTGCGTCTCGATTTTACCGAGATACTGATATAGTCTCACATAATTTGCAGCAAGATCCTTATTTTGAGTTCATGGATTCTTAGCCCATTTGCATGTTGGTGTTGAGCATGAATAGGTGAATGAAACCGTCATTGCCTGACTTGTAATCTAGGGATAAAGACACATATTAAGCAATTAGACAGGAAGAGGATTCTTGGCGCCAGGGGGAAAGGGGAGGCGGCCGCAGATGGTTGCCTTTGGGAAACCGAAATCGAGAGTCCTTCCTGCTGGGAGGCTGTGAAGCCTGAGGCAGTAGGGGACAGGCCTGTCTGAGCTGCAGGCGTGGACTTGAATAGCTGCCTTATGGGTGACTATTTCAGGTCATCTTCCGCAGGTGTAGTCCATGAGACTTGCAGTCCCCACCAGTGGTTTGGGAGAAGGCACACAGAAGACCGGAAGCTGATGAGATGGCCGGCATATGGTGAGGAGGATTAGCAGTTGAAAACGATGTCATGTGACTTGAGAGATCAAATGTAGTATATGTACAGGTGGCGTTTTGCGCTTTGATAGGCAAAATAGAGCCAGGCAAACTTAGCAGAATCTCCAAAAACCAAACCAATCAACCAAATAACAGCAACAAAACAGAAGTTGGCCTGATTACCGGAAAAATGAATCTCAAAATGAGCTGTCTCTGCTTTTAGTGTATGATGTTCAACTCAGAGAATTAAAAAATTCCATCATGGTTTGCACCATTTAGACAAAAAAGTGATGTTGTGTCTTTGTATTTGTCCCAGCACATAGCCCTTGAGGTTGGCTTCAGGTGGGGACAGCCCAAATACTTACAAGATGAAAGGGTCGGAGTTGGTTAAGTCAGAGCATGGCAGTTCCCAGGGCTGCTCGGCGGAAAAGCCTCTCCGGGTAGATTGAGAAAGGCCCAGAAGTCAAGTGACATCTGAATGTAGAAGTAATTGCAACTGTGTCAGCTCAGCCTCATTTCTAACACACAGAACTTCTAGAAATAGAATGGGTTGCCTAGTACATCCCCCATCAGAAGGCATTGCGGAGTCTGACGTCTGCCTGTTGGCACCGAGCAGAGAGGTCTCCCTCCTTTCTGGGGTGAAATGCCAGGCAGTCTTTGAAGACTGTGCTCTGCTCCAGGATCCAGAATTCTGTTTCCTAGCAGCCTTCCCGTCAGGAGAAACAAATCTTCTAGTCTGTTCCTGGAACACAGCCTGGGAAAGAGGTTCTTTATTCGGGGGTCATATTATTTCTGTCTCATAGTAGCGGAGGCTAGCCTTGAACATGCTAAGTAGCTGAGGCTAGCCTTAAATTCGTGGTCGCCTGCTGCCACCTCACAAATGCTCAGATTCCAGGCTTGTGCCACCACATCTGGCGGTTTCCTCCGCCGCATGTTTTGCGGTGTTACGAACACAATTCTTCAGACTCCTAACCACATCCTTCACTGTGGCAGCCTTCTCTCCACCCCTTCCACCTGTCCGTATACAGCTACTTGTTCTAGATCGTTTCTTGGCCAAGGTGACCCAAGGCGGGAGGAGCAACACCTCTCCAGTGCAGTTCCTGCCTGCGGCCAGCTGTTCCCAAGTGCTGCGTGGGCGGCAGTGATCTCTGGGCGGCTTGTGTCTTATGTCTTTGACTATTTGGACAAATCGGGCCGTTGTCTGCTGGAAACTCATGTGTTCAGATAAGGGATCACACACATGTTTGTTTGCTTTATTCCTCACGGCTCACTCTGTCAGGTGTCAACGGTGTTTGGTTCTTAAAGCATCTCTAACTTGAATTTTTTAAAACTATTCTAAGTATGTCGGACGACATATTAGACAACAATTAGATGACATACTGCTTCTTCCTAAGATCTAAGCCAAAAGGTGCAGCTTGCTAAATTACCTGCTAGACTTTGGTGTAGCTTCTTGGAATTTTACGTATATAGTTTGCTTTTTAGTGGTGTGTTAGAAAAAGGTGTTTTAAAAATACTTTGGGTATGGGTGTTTTGCCTGTGTGTGTGTCTGTGTACCATATGCGTACAATGCCTCGTGGAGGCCAGAAGAGAGCCTCAGATCCCCTGGGACTTGAACTACAAATCATTATGAGCTACCATGTGGCCCCTGGGAATTGAATCCTGGTCCTCCTGGGAGAGCAGCCAGTACTCTTAATCTCTAAGCCATCTCTCAGCCTCAGGTTTTGTATTATGTCGGTTTTCTGTTATAGGCAAGGTCTGGCTGGGTGTGGTAGCTCACACCTGAAATCTCAGCGCTCAGGAGGCCGAGGCAGGAGGTTCATGAGTTTGAGTAGGTTGCACTGTGTGGTAAGAGTGTCCTAGGGGAGGAGAAGGAAAGAAGAAGGGATGCATTTGGGGAAAGATGGCGAAGAGCATCTCCTGCTGTGTTCAGGTGTGGGAAAGATGGGGACAGTTTATTAAGATTGTTCCTGATCTGCCGGAGGTGGTGTACGCCTTTAATCCCAGCGCTCAGGAGGCAGAGGCAAGTGGATCTCTGTAAGATCAAGCACAGCCTGTCTACAAAACGGGTCGCAGGATAGCCAAGACTACTCAAGGAAACCCTGTCTCAAAAACAGAATAAAAAATTTTCCCTGATTAATCCTTGTTCTTGAACAAGGAAGAGGAGCAACAAGAGCTTTTGAAGAGGTTCTTCACCTCTTCCATCGACTAGAGGCCACCGAGTGTCATCTACAGAGAAACGGGGCTCACAGAATGTGGAAAGGAACCGTGTGCAAGAGCTGTGTGGTCCCAGGTGCTCTTTATTGGATGGGAGAGTATGCAGATGTGTTCCTGGAATACCTGAGTCATTCTGCAGATGTTGATAGCCAACCCTTCAGCTGGGTGCATCCTCCCCTTACAAGATTATGCTTTTCATCCATCATTCTTGGTTCTGTGGTTGATAATGCCTCCTCTACACTGCTGGTTAGTCAAGAATAGCACAAGGCAGATCCTAAATTGGCCCTTTTCCTGTCCACATGAGGAAGTCCGTATTACCCCATGCCTTGGGGCTATCACATGTGCCTGTAGAAGTTGCCCCTTGATGTTCACTAAAACCCAAAGTTCGTTTCTTCAGCATGTATTTTGTTTAGAAGACTTGTTTGGTTCTCCCTTTCTAAATCCAGTTAAATCCTAACTCATTGAAAACTCCTGGGTGAGTAATAAATGTTCTTGGTATTTCCCTGCCCCTCAGTGAGAATAGACCATAGGGGACTTCCTGTCTTCCTCACCCTCTTCACTCACGGATCTCCGCCAGATACATATGAATCAGAATGCAGTTTCTCTACAATCATGAAGACCTTCTGTGCCCCTCTGTCAGCAGGGCGGTTTAGCTTTTTCCAGTGTTCGGTTTTTCCTCTGCTTTCTTTTGAGGTTTGTTTTGCCTCTGGACTTAGCCTTCTTGTTTCTGGAGTCCATCTGTTCTGGGGACCATGACAGCACAGTGTGTGTGCAGGGGAAGCAAACACCGTGGAATCAGAGAGAACAGCCTTTCCGCCCAGGGGAAGGAGAGAAAGAGGCCCAGAAGAGGTGCCCGCTGCCCCAGGGCTGCGGGCCCACAGGTGTGCATGTGGGAACCTGAGCTCACAGAGAGCCAAGTGCCACTCAACGGAGAAAATAAATAACTGCTTTTAATTCTGCTACGGCTAAAGTGGAGCCAACATATGCAAAGCATTGTCCTTGTATGGAGGGAGTAAGTGGTTTTGTTTGAGGACAAGAATTCTATTTTTTTCTCTCTCTCTTCTCTTTTAATAGACAAGCTTTGTTTTCAGTTAGCATGTCTGTTTTACCCAAGTACTTTAGAAATAATGTGTGTGCCCTCCCTCATCGCTTTAGACACTCATTTCCTTGAGAAAGGGTCTGTTCATGAGCCAGCTGTGCCCAAACAAAAACATGAATTTGTTCTCATGTTGTACTTGATTGTGAAAGTGCCCCACATTTTCGAGAGGCTTGCATTTGTCGAAGAGGAACCAGGTGCAAAGAAAAAAAAAATGAAATCAACGGCCTCAAGTATAGAGATTGAGGAATAGCTGCCGAGTGGTCGTATCAGATGGAGTCTTTGGGTTATATGCATGGGAAATCAGACGTAGAGGAAGTCAAGAAGGTCTGCTAAGGTCACATGGTCGCTCTCTTAAGGTCACTGACGTCTTTCCCTGCCACCCCATCAAACCGCTTTCCCACCCGGATGTAACCCGAGAGTGTTCATGCCATGGGCTACAAAGGCTTGCTTTCATATCCCGATCTTACAGCCATCACCTGAATGCCCCCATGTAGCTGCTTGGGTTTTGAATTACTTCACAGGTGGGGACTGGTGCACTGACTTAGACTCTGGTGAGCATTTCATCTGATAGAATTTGCATGGAGATTTTAATCAGGCAGCTAACTGGATGCTAACTAGTCAGGTTAACTAACCGGCAGGAGACCATTGCCCTTCCAAAATGTGTTTTCTAGATAATACAATTGGATTGTTTTCTTTGCTAGATAATACAATTGGATTGTTTTCTTTGCTACAGGATACTTCTGACGTCGGTGACTTTGCTGTCTATATACTCAATAAACCTACTGCTGATTTGTTCCAAGGAAACGGGTAAGCTGAGATGTACGATTTCATTGAAGGCAGGATGCTGATGGGCCATGTGTATTGTGTCGTTTACAGTGAGCTCTCAATTGCACCTGTTTTTCTAGTTTGGGATCACTTCATTTTAAAGGCTTCACTGTTTCCTTAGGTCTTTGTAAACCTCGAACAAAGATCCTATGCTTCTATGTCATAGCTTCCAAGGTCTTAAGTAAACAGGTCTTTTGTGCTCTTTTGTGCATATTCCAAGGAGAAAATGTTACTCCCAAGGCATTGTGGGAGTGAGCATGCTACCCGGGACTTGAAGTTCTCTGGCCAATGTAACACCTGAAGTGTTTATTTTCTATTGCTGGGACACCAGATCGTGTTTGCAATACTTTGACTTTTACATTAGCTAAAGCCACCTTGGCCAGCTATTGTATACAGATGACTGGAATGTTTTGTAATAAATTCAGGGTCCGCCCATTATCTAGTTTAAACATCAGTCTTACATGAGGTTGAGCAAAGGTTTAACTATAGCCTGACCCAAATTGCTTCTTGTGAAATTATGAACTTTTAAAATTATGAACTGACATCAAGAAAGATAAACTTCTTTTTCCTTCCTTTCTTTCTTTTCTTCTTTCCTTCCCTTCCTTTCTTCCCTTTCTTTCTCTCTCTTCCTTCCTTCCTTTCTTTTCTTTCCTTCCTTCCTTCCTTCCTTCCTTCCTTCCTTTCTATGAATTGGTTTAGGAATTTACTATGTCTTGAAATGAACTGGTTGATCACTTGAGAATTTTGCTACAGCCAAAATTCTCTTCAGGCAGATTTGTCTGCCATTCTCTTTGGGCGGTTGCTTGTCTTTGAACTCTATTTCCATGTGATGAAAACTCTTACGTAGTGACTATTAGACATTCTAAGTTCATTGTTACATTTAAAACAGGAACGATTGATGGGACATTATAAAGATACTTCTCATGTATTTTGAAAATGTGTTTGACAGCATCATGCATTTATATAGGGAATTTTAGTAGTTTTGCCCCCATCTCCATGCCTTCCAACTGGAACCCTTCCAACAAGTCTCCCCCACTTAACTTTTGTATGTGGTCCACTGAATTTAACAGTTTCAGGCATGGGTGGGAGATTCGTTATTGGATCAAGGGCAACTATTGGTGGCTCCGCCACTCAAGAAAATGACCCCTTCTCCAACCATTAATTGTTAGTAGTCCCTCAGGGAAGGGTGGAGCCTCATGGACCCTCCCTGGTCTGCGATGGAATGTTTATGGGCCCAGTCAGGTGCAGGCTTTGTGCAGACAACCACAGCTGCAGTGAGCTCCATAGTGCAGCAGTTGTGCCAAGTCTAGTAGACAGCATCTTGCTGCATCCCTCCGCTCCTTTGGCTCTTACATCCTCCCTGCACCCCTCCCCATCCTCTGACTCTTGCGTCCTCCCTGCACCCCTCCCCATCCTCTGGCTCTGCATCCTCCACAGCCTTTCTTCCATGATGTTCCCTGAGCCTCTGAGGAGGTGGTAAGAGTTCTCCTATTTAAGGCCAAGCGCTCTGTCATCATTTATTCTTTAGCACTGTGACCCGTTATGGCTTCTGCATTAACTGCCCCCATAGCAAGAAGCCATTATTCTCAAATGGCGAAGCAGGGCTGGAGTCAAAGTATGGGTGAGCTTCCTTCTTCAAGTAGAAGACAATTCTCTGTTAGCCTGATCAGTTCAGCACATTAATTCAGAAGAAATCTTTTTTTTGGTTTCAAGCATGAGGGTCTTGAAAAATCAAATCTTGATTTTAATATTACATACCAGATCCATGGAATCAGTGTTGAGGATCCCCACCCAGTGTGACCTGATCTTTCCTTGTAATATTCCAGAAGCCAGTGTGGCAAAGGAGAAACCGTGCTGGTGTTTGACATTAGACAGGTCAAGGTGGTTCCAAATGACAGTGCCTTAGCCCTTCTAGTGCCGAGGTTTGAGTTTGGGGAAGGCTCAAGGAGCTTGACGAGTGACACACAGCGTAAGGAGATGTTCGGTCTCGGCTCTCAGAGCCTCGTCGTTTCTTATACTCCCAAATTTAACTTTTAATAGGCTGCATGGTTTATGAGAAGCTAGGAGAACAAGTCTTTGGCACCACGGGGAAGCTGGTGATTTTTGGAGCCACCTCTCTACAGAACACCGGTGGTAAGAGCCTATTTCTCTGACATGACTTGGCCATGCATGGATATTATTGGTTTTTCCAATGCTGGTGGTTGGGTGTCCACGTGCAGTTTAACAAATATGGCACATGGGCAGCACGGCAGAGGCAGCGGTGGGACGCCGCGGCAGGAGTTGATGTTGTCTGCGCCCACTGAGGAGAGCTTCAGAGCGAGTGCCAACTGTTCCTGTACCTTGTAATAAGAGCCATAGTATTGCGTTTCTAAACTTGCTCTTCTTCCACAGCGATGCTGAGCTATCTCTTCATAGTCAAAAATGAACTTCCTTCAGCCATAAAATTCCTCATGGGAAAGGAGGAGGAATTTTCGTAAGCTTTCGACCTTTTCTTGCTTCTGGTGTGTGATGTAACCGAACTGATTGTTCCAGTGGTTCTCAACCTGGGGCTCGCGACCCCTTGGGGGGGTCAAATGACCCTTTCACAGGGGTTGCATATCAGATATCCTGAGTATCCAATGTTTAAATAAATACACATACATACATAAATAATATGATGGGTGGTGTTGGTGATGCATGCCTTTAATTCCAGCACTTAGGAGGCAGAGGAAGGTGGATCTCTGTGTGTTCAAGACCAGCTTGGTCTACAGAACAAATTCCAGGATAGTCAGGTCTACAGAGAGAAACCCTGTCTCAAAAATAAAGTAAAATAATAATAATAATAATAATAATAATAATAATAATAATAATAATAAATAATTGTATGGTTGGATCACCACAACATGAGAAACTGTATTAAAGGGTCGAAGCACTAGGAAGGTTGAGAACCACTGGCTTAAGTGAAGGATGATCAAACTTTGTTTTATGAAAATCCTGGAAATAAAATGTTTCTAAGCCTATTTTCTTGCGGGGGGGGTGGAGTAGGGTGAGGAGGCAATATAAGTGGAAGAGTCAGAAAGCCACTTAACTGTAGATTCATCTGTCACTCTCTGGTAGAGAGCCTGGACTCTGTCTATGTGCTGTGAAAAAGAATACACAGGAATATTTTAAACACAGAAGTAGGGTATAGAAGAAAGAGAAAGAAAGAGAGAGAGGAAGGAGGGAGGGAGGGAAAGGAAGAAAGAAAGAAAGAAAGAAAGAAAGAAAGAAAGAAAGAAAGAAACAAGAAAGCACGCTGGATCTACCTTCTTTCTTAAAGAAAGTCAATGACATTTGGGGAGCAAAATTTCCATGAACTGACGTCATTAAAAATGTAATTTACCCTAGGGAGCGCTGCCAGCAACATTTGGCGCAACATTATGTTTGACCTCTCATCTAAGAGTCCTTGTCAGCCTAGTCTCTCCTTTTCCTTCAAGGGAAAGGAAAGAAGCTGTAACTCCTATGTTCTCGTCAAGGTCAAATGCGAAGGATCCAGGAAGGGGAATGCCTACCTGTAGGTTCTCCATCCTTCCTGATACCATCCAAGCAAAACAAAAGGGACATTCTCTTTAAATTATTGATAGGACAAGTTGTAATCTGACAGAATGCCACATATGCGACTTGCTTTGAAGCCACGTAAATTATTTAAATCATAGGAACACCACATTTAACCAATGGGAGTGGGGGAAAGAAAGTACCCCTTCCATAGGTCACATGGCGGAGTTAAAGTATTTGACGATAATCTTCAAAAAGAAAATAGTAAAAGGTAGTGATAAAAATAAATATATTTTCTCTATACAAATGAATAAAAATGCATTGTAATGCATTGTGAAATTTTACATTTGAGGAAAGCAATGTCACTTTCTAATTGGAGACTATAACCTAGCCTCTTGCATGCCTTTCAGAGCCTGGTACGTGGACGGCCGTGTCCTGGTTGTGATGGTTACCTTCGGCATAATTCTCCCGCTGTGTCTCTTGAAGAACCTGGGTGAGCAGAGACCTGGCCTTTATCTCAGACTCTCTGGTTCCAATCAGAAACATTAGAAAACAAACACCTTTGCCTGCCTTCATTACGACAAAAGAAATCATAAATTGCCACTGTTAACAAGACCTGGTGTTAATGTGAGATTAAAACCATGAGGTGACCTTCTGAGAAGCCCCTCCACCGAGCCAGAGCTGGAGGAGGGTGGTTCTGGCACTGGAATACTAGACTAGAATACTGTCTTCAGTAGCAATGGTTATATATAGTCTGCCTAAGAAAAGTCCAGAAAATGGAATTCTCCTATAATGATCTGGTTTGTTTTGTTTGTTTTTTGTTGTTGTTTTGTGGTGTTGGGGATCAAACTCAGGGCTTTGTGCAGGCTACCCAAGTACTCTACTACGGAGTTACACCCTACCCTACATCCTGTGAATTCAGAAACAGGGTCTCCCTAAGTCTTAAACTCAAAATCATTCCACCTTTGCTCGTTTGTGGTGTTTAATATTCTGATCATTCATACTCAGAGATTTCAGATCTAATAGCAAGACAGCAGAGAAGTCTCACGAACCGCACTTCAGTTTAGAGTATAGCCAGTCTCGGTGACTTCACCCACCACAGGAAAAAAAGGGAGATTCAGAGTTTAAAAAAAAATGGCAGGCAATCTCCAAGTCATCTGTTTGGTTTCGTCGTTTGCTTCACGCTTGTCTTTGGAGACTAGCATGCCTGGAGTCACAGGAATACAGTGAATAATGAGGCCAAGTTCCCATCTCTCCAAAAGCTCCAAAATGCATTTTTATAATTTGGGCTAATTCAAGACAAAAGTTTGGATTGGAGTTCTCTCAAAACTAAGCATGAATTGCAGGAGGTTTTGATTTTTTTGCGGGGGGAGGGGTCTTGGTTTAGCTCATCTGTCAGAGCTGAAGAGCATCTATGACGCTTATAAAGTAGATTTTTTTTTAACTACTTATTTTTCTGCTCTCTGGGTTTCTGTAGGCTTCTGTCCCGCCAGTTAGTGTAGAGAATGGTCTTTCCCTGGGGAATAAAGATAATGTAGCCCCTGCTCTGCCATTGTGAAGGTGGTGGTGACCGCCTTTTGCTGGCATTCCAAGTGGAGTAGGGCCTGCAAAGCCTCTATTTCAGTGGTTCTCAACCTGCGGATCGCGACCCCTTTGGGTGGGGCCGAAGAGCCCTTTCACAGGGGTTACCTAAGACCATCAGACTTAGGGATTCATAACAGTAGCAAAACTACCGTTATAAAGTAGCAATGAAAATATGAAAATATTCTGTCCCTGGAAGCTCACATCTGGTTGTGCTGGTCTCTCGCTGAGAGAGAAGTTGATCAAACACACTCAGGATTCCCACAGTAGGTGCCCAGGAAAGAACTCAGGAGAGGATCAAGGATTAAGGCTTAGCACTACAGTGTACCAACACAGAGACAGGGCCAAATCCAGGAGGCTCCTTTTTCCTAGATTCTGAGATCTGTGTCCTGGAATGTGCCAGGGATGCCTGGAATCAAAATACCAAGTATTAGGCTTTTATTCAAAGTCCTACTATTATTTTGCCAAATAAAATAGCACTACGAAATGACACACCTTGTTTTCATTGGGCATGTAGGCATATTGTGAAGTCCCAAATTATGCTTGAAGTAATATGTTCAAGGAATTGATATTTTAATAATAATAAATATTAATCATTGTATTAATAAAATACTAATAGATACTTTTCTTTTGAAAAAGGGTATCTTGGCTACACTAGTGGATTTTCCTTGAGCTGCATGGTTTTCTTCCTAATAGTGGTAAGTCCGGAGCGAAGCAATTGCTGTGGTCTTGGTGTTCAAAGCTCTGTGATAGTTATTCATGATTTGGCTTTAGTACAGTCTTGGTTGATCCTCATGTGTTTCTCCACACCAGGTTATCTACAAGAAATTTCAAATTCCATGCATGAATGTAGAACAGAACTCAACAATCAGTGCCAATGTCACTGACATGTGTACGCCAAAATACGTTACCTTCAACTCAAAGGTACGTTCGGTTAAAAATAAGTACGAGCATTCTTATTAAGGGCAATATTTCCTGTGCGTGTTGTACTCATCTTTAAAAGAAAGCATAGCATTGTTCCTCTGTATTCAACGGTCCTTTCGTGAGCGCGCACATGTGTGCACGCACACACACTCACACACACACATTTTCACAGCGCACCTTTATCTGGCTCAGAACAGGTTTCACATTCTGGTGATAGTCTCTCTGCATTGTTGTCTCCACATTTCTCTCCCCGTGCGGCGTGCTGGCTGGCGCTTTGGTTAGTCATGTTCTCAGCTCACTGCTGCTATGTACAGGTGGTGGAGGGAGCATTATAAATGGGCACTTTGAAGACCTCTGTACTATTGGGGTTTGGTTGGCAGCCTGGAAGACAGTAGCCTCGGCAGTTAATCCCACAGGGGGTCCCCCAACTGCCGTGTGAAAATGAGGGCCCTATTTTTGCATAGCGGGATTCCTGTTGGAAGATGCTTGGTACAGTTAGTGCATAAGATATGTTACTTTCCCTTTCTTTCTCTTGGGTTTTGTTTTATTTTAGGTTTTTTGGTTTTTGTTTTTGTATAAGAATCTGGGTTTGAGTTGGGCATGGTAGCTCATATCTTTAATCCCAGCACTTGGAAGGCAGAGGCAGGAGGATCTCTCTGAGTTCAAAGCCAGCCTGGTCTACAAAGTGAGTTCCAGGACAGCCAGCGTGCTTACACAGAGAAACCCTGTCTCAAAAACAAACCAACAAACAAAAACAAAACAAAACAAAACAAAAACAAAAGGAAGGAAGGGAGAAGAAGCTGAGGTTTGAGTGGGGTTTTTTTTTGTTTGTTTTTTTTTTTTTAAATGTCTCCTCCAAAAATTTATGGATTTCTTTCTTTATTGATAAAAATATAGCCAAAGTAGTAAGCTGTGGAACTAATTTTTTTCTACATACTATTTTTTCTGTTTATTTTGTGTTTTGAGATAGTGTCTCACTACGTAGCCCTGGCTGTCCTGGAACTTGCTTTGCAGACCAAACTGTCTTGAACTCAGAGATCTGCCTGCCTCTGGTTCCTGGGTATAGGGACTAAAAGCGTGCATCACCACACTCGACTTAGATACCATCTTTTTAAGTATGCAATGGGCAGATCCCCTCAGTTATGAAGGATGTCAGAGAATAGCAGTGCCCTGCCCCTTGCTGTCACTTGCAGTGGAAACCTACATATGCTGGCTAGTGCAGCATACACATAGCAAAGGTATGCTGGAATATATGACGCTCACCTTGGGAGTCACGTCTGAAGTCCCTCTGTCAGAAGTGCCCTGTGGTTCTGCCGGATGAGCCTTCTCGGAAAGGCTGCTTCTATCTGGAGACAAACCCTCCTAATAACCTCGTAATTCCAGGGTCCAGGGAGCAGGCTGATAACGACAGCTCGGAAACATGACGGTATTTTTTTTCCCTTCAAATAGACGGTGTATGCTTTACCAACCATCGCGTTTGCGTTTGTGTGCCACCCGTCCATCCTGCCCATCTACAGCGAGCTCAAAGAGTAAGATCCCTTATGTGTTTGTGCCTCGCTCTTTACTACCCGACTCACCCAGCTTCAATGCTCCTGCCGTTCTGGAGCAAGCTCTTACGTGAAGGAAGCTCTGAAATCTGCAATGTTTTTGGCTGTAAATAAGAAAGCAACAAGCCATGTGACCTTATTAATTAGTTATTTGTGTGTGTGCTTGTATGTGTGCTACGCTTCTGTGTATACTCAGGTTCTGTCACTGTCCCTACCTTATTCTCTTGAGAAAGAATCTAAGATGGCAGCCAACAAGTCAGTGACCACCTTGCAGCACACCCCTAACCTCCATCCCCCACCCCATCCCCCACCGTCCGTCCCACAACCCAACACCCCCAGCCTGCATCCCCCACGCTCCATCCCCCACCCCAAGCACCATGATTACAGGCAGCTCTGTTACACGTCAGCTCTTTACTGGGTTTCTGGGGAAGTCAAGTCCTCTTGCTTGCATAGCAAGTGCTCTTAGCCTCTGAGCCACCTCCCCAGCACCCCCACCCTTCCCCACATGTGGGCTTTTGAGTCATGTTTTCCTCTAAATAATTGTGTTATTTAGGAGTTTATTGTTACTCGGGCTTGTTTTGTAAGTGAATTTGTTGTTTTAAGTCAGGATCTTACTTGTTAAGAAACGCAGGCTACTCCCGAGCTCACAACCCCCTGTCTCAGCTCTCCTAGGGGTGCACTACCACACTGCCTTCCTGTGGACTCACCTTTGATGTTGTCTCAGAGAGGGCTAAAGGCCTGCTTACAAATCCCCATGTTTTCCCTTTTTATGCCACTGTTATCAGACTCTCTCTACACAGAGATCGTCACCCACACAGTCTTAAGTCCAGAAGAAAGACGTAATGCTGCCCATTCCCACTCTGAGATATCCCTTAGCACGGGGCACTGAGTTTCCTGTTCAGTCTTTATCTTCCCTATTTTACTGATTCACGGCTGAATTTTGAAGTGCCTGAATCTATGTATACACCCCTTGTTCTTCTATGCTGGTCCCAAACTTAGAAAATTTAGGTATATTAAAGATATCTGATACCCTGTCGGGGAGGAACAAGGTGTGTATGCATAGAGACAGGCACTTCAGAGTATATATAGATTGAGTTGAGTCATCAGTATTTAGTGACTTCGAGCGTGTCCTTCCCAGTGCTCCTGTATTCTAGACTCCGCATGACACCTCCGTTGTCTGCCAGCCTGACTGGCTGCGGTGACTGGCACAGAGCCACACAGGTTGCAGATTCACTAGGCACTTTGGCTTTAAGGGTCATCCCATTCCTGGTGTAAACCTCACCTGAGAGCTAGAACCCGCCACCACCTCAGCTGAGTCCTTGAATACTCGAGATGGACAGAGCCCCGGTGTGTCCCTGAGGATAGGCCGTACTGCGCCCGAACCCAGACAGCAGACATGGGGTCAGGTTCTAGCTCCTATTCAATCTCTGGGACTGAAAGAAAAACACTTGAATTTTTCTGTACGTGGTACAGAAATTTTTCTGTAGCATAGGAAGTCAAAACAACCACAAATATTTTTTTTTAAAATTCCACCCTCCAGATGAGAACTGGATGCTCTTTTTTTATTTGTTTTTGTTTTGTTCTCTTTAATGAAAACCATTTTTTTTTCATTTTACATACCAACCGCAGTCCTCCCTCCTTCCCCTTCTCCTACTCCCCCCCTCCACGTCCCCACCTTCCCACTCCCTATCCAGTCTTCAGAGGGGGTAAGGCCTCCCTTGGGGAGTCAACAAAGTCTGGCATACCAAGTTGAGGCACCCCCACTGTATCAAGGCTGCACAAGGTAGCCCACCATAGGGAATGAGCTCCAAAAAGCCAGTTCTTGCACCCAGATCAAGTTCTGGTCCCATTGCCAGACCCCAACCCCACCCCCCGCCAACAGCTCAAGCCACATAATGCCCCTCCCCATTCAACGAGCTAGTTTTGCTCCCCAGCTGTCAGTCCATAGCTCTGAGCTCCCACTAGCTTGGGTCAGCTGTCTCTGTGGTTTTCCCCATCATGATCTTGACCACACCCACCCCCTCCCCCTGCCTTGCTCATCTGATCTGGACGGGCGCTCATGAGTAACCCAGGGCCATCACTCAGGGCTAGCTGCCTCAAAGCACCCTTTTGTTGTTGTTGTTGTTGTTGTTGTTACTGTTAAAGAATTACTCTAAACCACGTCATTGATTGCAAGGGTCCGTTGAGCTGGTCAGGAAATACTAGCCTAAGAGGAGAGAACTCTAGCTAGTCTCTGGTTCAGGTTGAACTCTGACCCTTTGAATCAGCAATATACTTTTTTTTTTTTTTAATTCTTGCTCTTTGTTTTTAGCCGATCACAGAAAAAAATGCAGATGGTTTCCAACATTTCCTTCTTCGCCATGTTTGTCATGTACTTCCTGACCGCCATCTTTGGGTACTTGACATTCTATGGTAAGTGATTTCCACTCGTGTGTACCTGCCTGTGTTTAAAAATAACAGGGAAAACCAACACTGACATAGCTTCTCACTGAAGCCAGAGAGGGCTACACAGGGTCAGTGTCTTCTGTTTTGTTTCATCTTGGCTTTTTCCCTCATCGCAAACAGCGATGGTTCCTTCCGTATTCGTCCAGGCTGCCTGCTAGAATAATCAGTGGAAAATAATATCAGTAATTTTCCTGTGGAGCTTTTTCTTCTTCAGGGGCATTGCTTTTTAGAAAGATGCCATCTTAGGAAAATTTAAAACGACATCATGGAAGGCTTTCCTACTTGATACTGAAAATTGGGTCAGATTCCATTAACAGAAAAGAGAGAGAGGAGAGAGAGAGAGATGCTGGAAGTGGGAAAAGGCCCAGCCCACACTCCTGACACTCAACGTTAATTAAAAATAAAGCAGCTAATTGTTCGCCGGAACTTGGTGCCCTGCAGAGACGGGAAGAAGTGAGAGTTGAGAAAGAAAGTGTGTCCCATTTGTGCTGCTGACCCTGTCGGGATAGTTTGTGCCTTTTCCGTTAATCTGATGACGCTGCAGCTCTGCTAAACCCTTCCATGACTGTCACAGTTTGAGAAATTTTTAAGTAGATTTTACCATCTTTTCTCTTAAATGCTTCTTTAGGATTCCCCCTCACCATAAAAATAAATAAAATGTAAACACATTTCCAGATTAATTCAGCTTGGAGAAAGGGTGTTGATTTCATAAGCAATAGAGGACAGCCTTGTCAAGCCTATTCGTTTTTATCGAAATGCTGTCAGGAGGGTCATGCATCGCAGGGCTGGTGGGTGAGGGGAGAGAGGAGAGAGCTAACAATCAAGGCCCGGGTTACCTTGCTCAAGTTATGAGTCTTCTTTGTGAGTTCATTTTGTCATCTGTAGTAGAACACTGGGACCTTCTATATGATCCATGGGTGATATCTCAGCTATTTAAAGATGGCTATGCATTTTGAGGAAAGAAAATTAGATCTAATGAGATTTTTATTACAACCTCTAGTCCCATTTCAGGAACTGACACCAAGATCTTTGAGACTGACTGCAGTCTGAATTCCTTGCCCACCACCTTGAGACAGGTGCAGTGAGGGAGGCCCTGAAAGAGAGTCATGAGGGGGTAGGCACTTGTCAAAAGAGTGAGCATTTGCTCACCCTTCCGAGGCCTCTGTTGCAGGAGCGTCAGCCTTTGAAATAACGCTTTCTGCAGTTGTAAGTTGAGGAAAATCACAGGAGCCCATTCACTAAAGACCGTTTTGTGAGAGCAGTGAACGCAAACCGGGAAGGGTTCTTTCCTGAAGGTGGCTGAGTTGGCTTACCCTCTGCTGCTTGGTCCCGGAAGTTGTCTTACAGGGAGGAAGTTGGAAGGAGAGGTGCTTGTGTGGCCCGTAGTTCCTGCAGGGAGGCGGGCAGTGTTTGGGATGAGCTCCCAGTGTGGAAAGTCAGGTAAAAAGGGCTTTAGGCTTCCTCCGTGTGTGTGTGTGTGTGTGTGTGTGTGTGTGTGTGTGTGTGTGTGTGTGTGTGTGTGTGTTAAGCTTTCCACACAGAACAGTGGTGATTTTAGATCCCACTTTAGCTAATGGCACACACACGGGCATCTCTTTGGATTTGTAGATTATTGCAGTGGACTTCAGAACCTTGCCTCCTTTGCTCCTTATGGAGTCTTGTTTGCAATGCTCCTTTAAAAACCCTCTGACTCCCCTTCATTTCAGAAAAGGTGCAGTCAGACCTCCTTCACAAATACCAGAGCAGAGATGACGTCCTCATCCTGACTGTGCGGCTGGCTGTCATCGTGGCTGTCATCCTCACCGTGCCAGTGTTATTTTTCACAGTAAGTAAAGAACCTCGTGGTCACAGGAGAAACACTGGCCTTGGGACTTTCATTCTGACCACAGGATCCTGTTTCCAGAGAAGGTCTGCCACAGGTGGCTTTTCTGGTCCTCGACTTGTCCCTTGGCCCAAGTCTCTGCCTCTTAAACAGCAAGTGGGATCCATACGTTAGTGTAGCCTGTGGGGGCTGACTCTGCATTCTGACCTCCCACCTTCCTCTTTGTACAAGAATATAGAAAGAGTGGTTACACCTCTGTCTTCCCTGACCACAGAGACCATTCAAGTGGAAATTACCCCACCCAAAGGAAAACTTGCTCTGTCATATATAAGAATCCTGAGAGTTGGAGCCAAGCCCCCATACCTTCAAACAACTACGCCGCCTCTAAGTTTGCCGAGCATTGAGAAAAGTCTTGACAAATCCCATGCGCTAGTAAATGACTGAGTTCTTCTGTTGAGAGTGGAGGGTCAGCAAATGCCTGGAGCCCTTGGCGATTTCCACTTCCCCCCCCTCCCCCCACAGGTCCGCTCATCACTATTTGAACTGGCCAAGAAGACAAAGTTCCACTTATGCCGCCACGTCTGGGTGACCATCGTACTCTTGGTGATCATCAACTTGTTAGTGATCTTTATTCCCTCCATGAAGGATATTTTTGGAGTTGTAGGTATGGTTTTACAGTTGTTCTACAGCGTACAGAGCTATTTATGCGTAACACTTGGAAATGGCGGCCCTCAACAACTGCTCTCTTAATCCGCAGGAGTGACGTCGGCCAACATGCTCATTTTCATCCTTCCTTCATCTCTCTACCTAAGAATCACAAACCAGGATGGAGATAAAGGCACTCAAAGAATTTGGGTATGTCTGCTGCCAGCCACTCTAAGTTTTCTGATTAGTTTCCCAGCTAAACTTGCTGGTATACAATTTCCTAACATAACTTTCAGTTGCACTGAAGGACGTGTTGGTCCTTTAGATTTCCCCGTAGGAGACCCAGACCCCTTTCCTTCATCAAGGTCGTTTTTCCAGTGTGGCTATGACTGGGCCTTGCCTGTGTTCTCACCCAGGGCACGGCTGGCTGGAGAGTGGATGTTTCCAGCCCTGTGTCTCTGTAGAGTAGTGCCTTGTCTTTAGCAAGATGGGAAGTCAACGAGGACTCAGAAGACTTTGATGCTATCTACCGTTTCCGGATGATTTCTGACCACATGACTCCCTTGCACAACTCAGGACACAGGCGATGCTGTTATGCCCCAAATGTTGGGAGTTAGCATAGGGAGGCTATTTTTTGGTGGGCAGGTGATGTGGATTCGGAGCTGCCTTTCTGTGTCAGGATGGTTGTTTGTAGATCTGGTGACATTCAAGGGCACCTTGAGAGTGCCGTGCTTGGACAGTGAGGGGAGCAGGGGAGACTCAGTCCTGTCTGGAGTATCTTTTTGCTTGGCCTCAGAGGAGACCTCTCAGCCACCTCCCAGGTGGTGTAGGCACTGAGGTCACATGTGTCACCTTCATCTATGGACCCAGGGGAGAGTGGCAAGCAAGAGTCCCTTCGCTGTGCACTTTGGGCTGGGGTCATTAATGCTGGTAGAACTCTACTTCCCAAAAAGAATTATCCTCAAAGCCGTGAGTCCCAGACCCTCTAGCCCCATGCAGGGAGTCTGCACAGGGCCGTGAAACCCGCTCATACTAAAGCTACAAATAGCAGAGTCACCTTGAGTTCTCTAGGCTTCTCCAGTCCTTGCTCCCACAATAAAACTGGGGACTCTCAGAGCACTAGACAGGAGCTCTGTTTGAGCAGGGACAGCAGAGTGTTAGACCCACTAGCCCACCATTTACCACGCTTTTCTTAGCTGCTTCCCGCAGTTTTCAGGCCAGCCCCTGGCTCTCAAGAGCACTCCGCCCCTGCAAAGGTTGTCTGTCGTCAGGGCCAAGCTAATGTGTCCCAGGTACTGGACTGTCTGATCCACTTGTGCCCTTCACCAACCTTTCAAGCAACTGAGTTTTGCCTTGCTGTCAATCCACTGAGATCAAATGAACACGTATTACACACTTATAAATAGAAACATTTGCTTCTCAGCAGCAATGCTGGTTGATAGGTAATGGCCAACAAAATGACCTCGACCTAATTCCAAACTTTTTTTTTTTTTTTTTTTTTTTTTTTTTTTTTTTTAGTTGTAATATTTTTTTTCAAAGTAGGGTCTCACTCTGTAACCATGGCTGGCTTGGAACTTCTATATAGATCGGGCTAACCTGGAACCTGCAGAGATCTGCCTGCCTCTGCCTCCCAAGTACTGAGACGAAAAGCGTGTATCCCCACACCCAGTTCATTAGGTTGTAATCCTTTTAGGGAGGATGTCATTAGGGAGACTCAGTCATTTGTGCCATGGACACACCCGAGGTGACCCAGAAGCCAAACTGTAAAAGGCAGAGGCCCAGGGCCGTTTGCTGTTCGCCCATCCCAGCAGGACCACATTCACCCGGTTTAGAAGAGTCTGCAGAGTTCAGCCGTGGTATTAACTCCAAACACCACGGGACCCAGAGGAGGGGGCAGAGCGTTCCACTCTTCCTCCAGGTACATGAGGGAAGTGCCGGGTACATTTGAAATGACCCATGTTTCGTTGCTGCAGGCGGCCCTCTTCTTGGCGCTGGGGGTGCTGTTCTCCTTGATCAGCATCCCGTTGGTCATCTACGACTGGGCATGCTCATCCAGCAGTGACGAAGGCCACTGAGACCGGCAAGGAGAGCCAGCACCTGCCCCCGCCCGCCCCTCCAGTCACCCGTCAGCAATCCTTCGCCACTTCTTTTGCAAGTTTACAGACAGACAGAAATGCACATGACAACACCCGGGCTGCAACACAGAGACCCGCTCTGGAACGGCTCGTGTCCTCCTGGGATTGTGGATTTTATCTTTCGAGGTTTCATGCAGTCATCTTTCCCTCTCGTTACGTGTTGTGGCTCCTTCTCAGTCCCTTAGAACTCTGAAAACACTATCATCAGGTGTATTTATTTGTCAGACACCAGGTTCTGAAATCGTTTTCCTACCGACATCCCCGCTCACGCTGTCTGTATCTTTTTAGAAAAGAAAATAATCTTAAATTGTATATATTTATTTTGCTTTACAGAACAAAAAGGTTTCAGGAAAAAAAAAGGTTTCATAAATACTTTGCCTATTTTGGTTAACATAGCACACAGGGGTAATCCTTTGAGAGACAGGTTGCCTGCCATTGCTGCATCTGAGGATGCCTAGTATCTGAGGTGGCTCTCGTCACCCAGCATGGGCTGTCCTGGACCTGCTGGTACTCCATCCTGCTCCCACTTGGAGCTAGTCCCTGGGAGTGTCTGTGGCTGGGCAGGGGTAGGCACGGCACTTGTGGAAATATATTAAAATGTGCATTTGGGAGAGCTCACAAGAGAAGCTTTGTTTTTCCCCCTTGGCATCTGGTGTCACAAGTACCCTAGGCTGAGTCACCTGCTTGGGGTCCTGTGGCTCCCACAGTGATGAATGAGACTGCCCCAAATGCCTAAGGAAACACTCCTGGTGCAGACGCCATCGGTCTACACCCGTATCATTGAAGGGGTGGGGACGGGAGGTGATGTGTTGGTTTATGAGCCCAGCAGCATCTAGTCATGTCCACCAGCTTTTTGCAACAGAGAATAATGTGTACCTAAGGATGACCTGTCTTAGGCCGTCCTCTTTTATATTGGGTACTTTACTTTAGGGGAGTCTTTAAAAGACTTGTTTTATATCTATAAATCTAGGTTATTACAAATACAAGATTTTTGTACGTTAAATAAGCCTCATTTCTATTCTCCGTTAACTCTCCATCCAATCTTGAAGGTAAATCTTCTGAGACAGTCTTTGTGGAAAACTTCTGAGGTCACGGTGTCCCCTCTTGCCCGAACTGGGGAGAACAAGAGGCCCTTCCCTATCTGTGTTTCTTCCTGTTACCCCTCTACTGCCTGTTCCATGTGACCCACGCAGGAGGGCAGAGTCTCCTATGCTCTTCCTAGAACTTCCCGAGGGGACCAGAAAGAAATGGCAAGGAGACTGAAAACTACAAGAGCTTTGAACATGGCAGCTAGGGAGCCCAGAGCAGCGTGTCCTGCTGGTGGCCACACCTGCGGCTGGTCATACCTGCGGCTGGCCATGGCTTATTTACAGTAGGAAGTGCACATGCTGTTAGCACTGTGTGCCCACAGGGCTCATTTGCAGCCAGATGTATTTTGGTTGAATTCTCAGACACAAAAACGCACTGTGCACAGATTTCTTACCTGGAAACAGGTAGGATCTAACGGAGAGTCGGCAGAGGACCCAGAGACTTAGCTGTAGCCTCTTTCTGCAGACTAAAGTCCCCAAAGCTCTTCGGGAATCTCATGAGAGTCACTCAGAGATGTCCCTTTGTACACTCAAGTCCCGCAGATGAGGTAGTTGTCGAAGGGCCTGCCACCGTCCTCCTGGGAAAGAAAGAAAAGCTACTTCCTGTATCACGTCATCACCTTGGTACAGTGCTTCAGAGTTCTGTCCGCCTTGAGTTCAGACAACTGAACACCAGGGCCTAGGCGGGAAAAGGGTAAAACCCACAGCCGCCTCTGCCCTTTGCGGAAATGCTCTCCATGTCACGGGGAATGGTGGAAAACTTGGAGCTTGTTCGGCACTGCTTAAAAATGTATTGACTCAGTTTGCCAGCTGTACAGCCCTCTGTTTCCCTCGTTATTCTGTAACCATCCTTTGATTTTACATTCACGAAGTGAATTCAGACGCTCTCATTAACTCTGGGATGTGCTGTGATTTTGGATCTCTGGATTTTATGTGTTGGTAAAATTACTGTATTATTTACAGTATATTTATTTGCAGGAAGCACATTGTTGTTGGTGTCTGTGATGTGTGTTTTATGTTAAAGTTCCTTTATATATGTCCCCGAGTTTGTTGGACTGTAGTAGACCTTGCTGTCATTCATCAGGCGCCACAGATTAATTCCGAGGTGTCTGTGGTGTTTCCTGTAGACTGTTCTTACTCTTGTTCAGAATAATGAACTGGTAGCCAAAACATACCTGTATCACAGATGTTAGGTAGGATTCAACAGTACAATCAAATGCAATAGACATTTTCCTGCTAAGTGTAGACCCAAGAGTAGTAGGCCTTAGCCGCGGGAAGCAGTGTTTCCTTTTGGCGCATAGATCTCCACACTGTTGACCAGGGCCAGTTTCACACTTTGAGTTTAGAACTGCCCTCTAGCCATTGTAACACAGAATACTGTTGGTTCCTAGCTTAGCGTTGCTGGTTAGAAGTAGGGTTAGCAGAATGTGCAGAAAGAAAACCCATCTTTTAGGCCTAAACAGGCAGTTCCCAGGTCACAGGGAGAACGGAACCCCAAAGTGTTGTAACCTGGAATGGGTTTTCTGTGACTGGGTTGTGTGTGACGATTTGGCCCCCAGAGCAGCGGGGAAAGACTGCCAAACCTAGAGTCGGGGTGCAATGGAATAGTGCAACGGGACTGCAGAAGACAAATCCCTAGATAGAATTGCGGGGGCGGTGGATGTGGATTCAGACTGACCAAGAATAAGCCATGGCCTGTTGTGGAATCCAGACTTCATCTCTGCCACAATGTCTGCTGGACACTGAGTTTGGGGTTCCTGCAACATTAGAGGAACTAAGTTCAGAAATGGGCTGGTAGGGTAGTGATGGAGGAGGAAGAGGGGTTCCTTAGCTATTACCTTTTGTTTTCTCCGAAACTACCAAGCTCGGCCTGGCTGCTTCCGGTTCTGTGGCCTTTCCCTCCTACAGTTTGCCTCCTTCTTGGCCACTAGCATCATGTCTCCTTGCAGGAGAGCCATCTTTGAGAGCAGCACATGACACTTGTAATGTCTTCTGTCTCAACCATGATTTAGCTGCTTGGTAATCAGACACAAAAGGGGTCGACATCGACTTTCTTTCTTGTATGTTTCTGGACCATATTGAGAAACGTAAGAGCACCATTGGGGTGGGTTGCAGATGACCAAGGTCTGCAGTAAGATGTCTCAGAGTTTCAGAGGATACCTCCAACAATTATGCCAAGAATTCTGGAGTTCAGCTCAAGCCCTCAAGTTGGTGTTTCTCAAGTTGTGGCCCCCAGGCAAGCAGCATGGACCGCATCTGCAGACACATCAGAATGCTAATCCTCAGTGCTGCCAGACGCCGTGGACGACGCAGCCTGTTCTCTGCAAGACTCCAGGTGATGCCAGCCGCATCAAGTTTGGGAGCCACTCTTGAGCCAATCTCCTGTCAATCACAGTTCCAAAAATAGTTCCCGGGGTGAGGAATTAGAGCCAGGACTCTAAAAGGAAAGAAAAGAACCCCAGCCAGTGTCTCTGCAAATGATGGAGACATCTTGTGTGAGACCCCTACCTGGGTCCCCTCCTGCTAGAAGTTCAGTGAAGGGCATGAGTAAACCTCAGGGTGCCTGCACTTTAGGGGAAATGGCCTAAGGCACTAACATATTTTCTTGCAGTTGTGAAGACACCAAATTGAGACTTTACAAAATGTAGGTAAATTTAAATGCCTTATTAGAATGCAACTCCAGGGGTATCGCTGAGTTTCCAGGAGTTGGCTCTTCAAGAGGACTGTGTTTGTGGTTGGCTAGAGATCTGGCCTGCTAGGTGCAAGGCCCTGGTGAAGTTCAGTCCTGGCACTGGAAAAATAGAAAATATCCCTACAATTAGTAGTCTAGAGAAAGGTCCGCACTGCTGTGGGAGCTGCCAGGGGCTGTGAATGAAAAGCAGAGCCTAGACTGTCTCTGGAGCATGGTGTGAGGTGGCATTGTTAATCGTAGTAGGGCAGAGGTGGTTAGTATCATATGCATGGTGTATGCCTTAGGGCAAAGCCTCTGTTCACCCATCAAGGGGATAGGCTTTAAGAATGGCATTGCCAGGCAGTGGTGGTGGAGTGCTCGGAGGCAGAGGCAGGCGGATCTCTATGAGTTCGAGGCCAGCCTGGTCTACAGAGTGAGTTCCAGGATGGGTTCCAAGGCTACACAGAGAAACCCTGTCTCAAAAAATCAAAAGAAACAACAAAGAATAGCATTGCCTGCTCAGGGGGAACATCTGGGCACTCAGAAAAAGGAGTCACATTGCCACTTCGCAATTTAATCAGTGGTTTCCTCTCAGGAGGGCAGATCTGGGAATCCTGCAATGGGGCATGCTCCAGTAAAATGCAGTGGGTTGCTGATAATAATCAAAGACTTTGGGGTTGTGGGTAATAACTGAAAGTAATGCTAAATCTAAAGGGGTGGGTTCTTGAAGAATAATGCAAAGTTGGCATGGATACAGATGTCTTTCTTAGGGTTTCCCTGAGGAAGAACCATAAAGCACTGGGCCTATCTGTACAGGCTTGAAGAATCTATGCAGCTGAGACTCACTTTAGGAATCCTTCCTTTGTATGTAAATATGTTGTAAATACATAGGAGGCTGTATATTTTTGCAGTTGTTGATTCACATGGAAATAGAGGTCGCTAGTCCCTGCACATAAGAAGTATACATTCTCATAGATGTTAGTGGTTTTGTTTGGGAATTAGAAGAATTTTACCTTCTCTCCCATAGTTCTGTCAGTGTAAACCTGGAGCCTAAAACCTTAATTGTTTGAAAAGAGCAGGGCGGAGAAGTAACTGCTTTGATCTCATATGCTGCTGTTAAGATCTGTTATTTAGATGATACAAACAAGGACAATTTAGAAGAAAATCATTGTCATGTAGAAACAGACTTGCCCAAAATGAGACGTTGTTTCTTCATAATGTTCTTTCATGGTTAACACTGATGCTACTGCATAGAATTTAAGAAAACAGAAGTTAGGGAGGGTTTTTATTTTTTTTTCCAAAATGGAATTATCTTTTCCCAAACTTTGGGATCCTTGAGGGGGAGGGCTGAATATTCTTATGAGCACAGATTTGAAGGAAAACATCCTGTTATTTAAGGTTTTGAAGGTTTTGCATGTTTGCCTTTTAGTGTTGATGCCAACATAGACTTGTCTGTCCCCCCGCCACCCAACACTTGAAACCTAACCATTGGTACGTAATACAGTCTCTAGAGTCTAATGTGTCTTAGACTCCCTCTGACTCAGTACATGTAGCACACCACTGTTTTATTAATGGAAAAACCTTGTAAATGATTCCCGGTGGGCATCCAAAGTGAGCCACACATCACAAAACTTTGCTGTTAACTGTCCATCTTGGGAAGTTGGGTTTGTTTTTTTTTTTTTTTCAGGGTGTGGTATAAATAAAAAAGTGTGGGAAGCTATGTTCTATAAAGGCAGTGTTAACATAGTTTTCAAACATTAAAATGTGAATTAAAAGTACCCATGAGTCTTGTGTGATTCTCCAGGCAGCCGTGATGAAAGGGCAGCAGTGCTGTGCACACTGGGGAGTTCCTGGAGGAGGGCGTGATCACATGCGTGGTTCTAGATCGTGTGTGTGCTGGTGAGTTCCTGGAGGAGGGCGTAATCACACGCTGTGGTTCTAGAGCATGTGTGTGCTGGTGAGTTCCTGGAGGAGGGCGTAATCACATGCGTGGTTCTAGAGCATGTGTGTGCTGGTGAGTTCCTGGAGGAGGGCGTGATCACATGCGTGGTTCTAGAGCATGTGTGTGCTGGTGAGTTCCTGCAGCAGGGCTTGATCACACGCCATGGTTCTAGAGCATGGAAGCTTAGCTTCAAGAACCTCAACTTAGGTGGGCCTGATGGTACATGCCTGTGCTCTAGCAACTTGGGAGGCTGAGGCAAGAGTATGGAAAATGGACCAGCCTGGGCTATACAGCAAGGTCTTGTCTTTAAAATTTTTTTTGTTTGTTTGCTTTATTTTGTTTTTAGTGGTATCATCTGGTCTGGCTTATGCATGTTTCCCCATTCTTTGGAATCAGTAGATTGGACACAGCGTTTCCAACTTCTGTTGTGTTGCGGTAACCTCCCCCATTGCAGCCATCCTGAAATCAAGAATCCTGTCCACACATACATTTTACCTTGGGAAAAATCTAGCCTTTGAGCTTTCCCATCACTTGCTCATCTGACCTTAAGAAAATTTTGATAGTCAAGCAAGAAGGCCAGGGTCAGATCCACAAATCCTTCGTGTGAACAGTTACCACAAGGATAGCCTGGGGATTTTCCTTTTTTTTTCCCCCGTGACTGGATATAAGGCTGACTGTGTCTCTCCCTGTCCTGTTGATGACAGCAGCCCATCTTACAGAGCCACAATGGCGCATACAGATCTCTAGAGAGAAGCAGGAACACAGGTATCCAAGCCAGGTACCCCAACCTAGCTTCATTAGGAATAAAGCTGATACCATTAAACTGACATGTCTTTTGTGTCATGTGTAGTATGTGTGTGTGTCTTTTTGAGATAGTGTATCTCTCTACAAAGAGTCCTGGCTGGCTTGGAATTCACTATGTAGACTGTGCTGGCCTGGAACTCACAGAGATTTGTCTGTCTCTGCCTCTTGAGTGTTGCGATTTAAAGGCGTGCACCACCACACCCCACAAACTTCTTAAGTGATGGAGGTCACAAGGGCAAACAGTGTAACAATGACTTTTCACTGTTGTTGCTATGACGCCTGCCACTGTCACTGTGTGTGTGTGTGTGTGTGTGTGTGTGTGTGTGTATATATGTATGTATATATATATATATATATATATATATATATATATATATATATATATATATATATATGCTGTTCTGTCTCATTCTGTCCTCTGTAACATCTTTGTCCGGCTAGACTTGGTCTGCCCCACCCCTGGAGAATAAACGGGGCCTTGTGGAAACTGCACACACTTTGGGTCCTGTTTGCTTGCACACTAGAGACATGAAATTACGCTAATTAGTCCAGAGAGATAGGTGAGGCCCAAATAACTGGGCCTTTAAAAAGAGAATCCTCTGGTTGCTGTAAATTTTAGACTAATTCAAGTTGAATTATCTGCTCTGTTTTGCTAGATTTAACGCAGTATCAAGATGACCGGATTGTCAGTTCATCTTAAGGCTACAGCAGTAAAACCAAATTAGTATTGGCATAAAAATAATTGCCACCACGGACAGCACAAATGGAACCAGAACAGTGATCTTTAGAACCTATGGAGAAGATAAAGGTTACTCAATAGATACTGGGGACAGATAGTCTTTGAGGAACATAAACCAAGATCACTATTACCTCATGTCTAAAGAGAACTCTAAAGACCTTAAACAACTCATAGGCACACATACACACACACACAACACAAATGAGCAACCTGTGTACTTGAGACATGACTTAAAATCATGTTAATTAGCTAGCTTTTATTTATTTATTCAAGATAAAGTCTGCATAGCCCAGGCTGGCCTGTAATTCACTGTGTAGACCAGGCTGACCTCAGACTTAAGATGATCCTCTTACGTCAGCCTCTTGAGTGCTGGGATTAGGGCCGCGAGCCACTATACCTAACTTTAGCTCATTTAATAACCGAGGAACAAGATGTTTTAAAATGGTTTACAGTGTACAGCATGGAAGTACACTGGAGAGAATGTGGGAGGAGGAGGGCAGTCTAGACTGCATGGAACGCTTGAGCCCAGCCCCGGACTATGTAGTAAGAAATTGAAGCATTAAAAAATTTGCAAGGCCCTGGATTCAGTATTTTAGCAGAAAGCCTAGGTGGGAGGTTCAAAGAATTCAAGACCAGACATGGAAGTAATCAGTGTAAACCTGCCATTCTGAGGCAGGACAAGCCTATTAGTATCTCAACCGGAATTCACTTTTTCTCTCTGGACAATAAAAGTTTCTGTTTCTTATCAGTTTGCTACTAAAATTCACAGGATTGTAAAATTGCTTAAAGACAAAAGTAAATTAAAAGTGGGGCTCAAAAACAGTGTTTGGGATATGGGGAATACCATAACACAGAAGGGGCCTACCTTGGTTCACTGGAAGTTTACCAAATAGTCTTTTTCACTTCTTTCAAAGTCAATTTTCCTGACTTCCCTTTTGGGCACAATAAAAGTCCCATAGATTATTCTTGTAATAAAGCAGCTATTCTCAGGAGGGTTGGCCTGTTTATCTACGTAGGTGTGTCTCGGTGTAAAGTGATCATAAAGGCTTCCTATCTCGAACTGTGCAGTGCTGGCTAGCTACGGGGCAATAGAACACACCTTCAAAGGTTTATTGTTTCCTAGCTCCGAGCCAGGAAAGCCGAATGATTGCATTCCCCTGTACTGTCTATATATCTGAGAGAATACCTTTCTACTTCAATTTTCCTCTCAATGAGGTTCCTGATCTATGAGGAAGTGCCGTTTATAGTCTACCCGAGATTAGTGCCCTTTGGAACTAGGATGCAGATTACAGGTCAGAAGATTGCTTCTAGGTCAGTTTTGTTTTTTGTTGTTTTGGGTATTTTTTTGTTTGTTTTTTGAGTGGGGACTTTGCAGACATTCGCTCCTTGATATTTTTGTCAAATGACAGCGTTCTCCAGCATGGTCTTCTAAGGCAGGCCAGGGTTACACAATCTAGTTTTCAGATCATCCAGAAAAGAAGAATTTTCTGATGAACCAATACACATGATTGCATTGCTTGACAAAAGGAGAGGGATTTGGTCACAGTGTTCAGTCGGTGCCAGGGAAGTTTAACTCTGTTTTGTTGAGCAGATTCTACTGCGCTGTTATAGACTAAAGACAGCTTGAGATGGAAGAGCTATGGCTTCCTTATATAGACATGAAATGGAGTGTTAAAACCCCATCAGCTTGAGGAAGCTTTTCTCCTTGGGTCATCCCGCCCTTGGGGTTTCTGTTGTGCTCAGTCTTGGGTTGGCACTTGGCATCTATAAAGCTGTTGCTTCTCGATTGAAAACAGTCCTGAACACTCACCCTCTACCGGTACAGCATGAAATATTTCTAGGGAATGTCAACTCAAAAGTCTGTGCCCAAGTGTCTCCTCTTTTGGAAGTGTCAATAGTTTAAGGTCCTTGGCACGCAATCTCTCTCTGTGAGACTCAGGAAGGAAGTCCTCGCTGGAGATCCCAGTGTTAGCCTGTAGTTTGTGACAGCCTTGGACAAGCTCCAGGAGCAGAAATCTGTTTGTTAAAAAGACTAGACCCTGATGGCTGCAGTTGATATTCTGTGATAGCTCTGGCTGTCGTTTTCCCCACACCATAGGTCTTCCTAAAATAACCTCACAGGGCTGTGTAGTGATCCACTGACGGGTCTCCCAGGAACAGCCAGTATCCCATTTTATGTCTTCAAGGATTTTCTTCTTTTTTCTTCTCCTCCTCCTTTTCCTCCTTCTCCTTGCCTTCCTCCTCTTCCTCTTCTTCCTTTTCTTCCTTCTTTTTCCTGAGACACATTTTCTCTGAGAATTTCCTGAGAGAGCCATGAATGTCCTGGAATTTGCTTTGCAAACCAGGCTGGCCTTGAACTCAGAAATCATAGATCCTGCCTCTGCCTCCGGAGTACTGGGACTAAAGGCATGTGCCAGCATGCCCAGGATTCTTTAAAGCTTTTCTACAAGTGTATCCCCATCTCATGTCATATAGTAAGGAAGGCTCTCTCAGTTCAAAACATAGAAGACACACACACACACACACACACACACACACACACAAACTAATAGACTCTCAGAGTCCATTACCAAAGAAGGAAAAAAAATACCCAAAATACCCAAAACTCAAAATAAAAATAAAGAGAAGACATAATATTAGGCCAGGACATACTGTTTACTATTGAGTAACACGTCATTCTGTTAACATGAACTTTCCTTTCTTGGTAGAAATGAAAGTGTCTTCTACTTAGTAGAAAAATAACCTCAAAGCTTATATATTTAAATGGCTAAGTCTATCATCCCCTAAAAAAATACACAGTGAGTTAAAAACAAAAACAAAAAACAAAAAAACAAAACAAAAAAACTAAGAAAGTACATTGACGGGGGGGGGGGAGGAGAAACAGAAGATGAAAATGATAGAAAGGGGGGAAAGCCAGAGTGTGGTGCGCGGGAGCTGGAAGGTCGGAGGTTCAAGACCATCCTCCACTGCACAGCAAGCGTGTGGGCAACCACAGCTAGATACTCGGCCTCCAGAAAGCAAAAGTATACGTCTTAAAGCATTGTACAGCATAGGTAGACACGTCTGTGAATAGACCAGGCTCCCAAGTGCTAGCTGGTAACTTTTGACTTAAACTTGGCCTTCTGGAACAGCTTAGCCCTTGCCGGTGAGCGCAAGAGAAGCTGTTCCATCTTTGGAAAAGTTGGCTCTTCTGGGAGGCTTAGAAGCAGGGTTCTCTCCTGAGTGAGGGATGGTTAGAGAGTGTCATAGATAGATTGGGAACACAAGAGTAGCCTCCTAAGTCCCAACGTTTGTTCCCGGAAGACAATTTCAGGAGAGACGGGGAAGGCACAGCAGCTGGTACCCAAACAGGACCAAAAAGGAAAAGGGGGAGGTCCCAAGCGCCCCGTAAAACACCTGACGCAGACTCGCAGCTCAGGGCTCCCATCCCAAATGGAACTGTTTGCTGTGTCGATGAAACGGTTGTTCTCACTTTCTCCACATTTGACTGGATCTTCTGTCTTTCCCCAATGTTGGAGTCTTCGTCTGTCCCATTGACAAGCTCACCAGTCCCCTAGAGGACCACCAGCATCCCTATGACACTTCTTAGGGGCTTTCATCGGGGCTTGGGGAAGAATTCTACTCAAGGTTGGGATGCCTGACTGAAGACCTCAAAAGACTCAGAAGTAAAGTAAGTGCCCGTCTGGTGTTCGGAGGACGCCTTTCAGGTGAGCCCCTGCCAACCACAACTAACGCTTCTGGAAGCTCGAGTCACCACCTCCTCCACCGGGAGTAGGGAGAGGAAGCTATTGGATTCTGACAGAACAGCGCGCTTGATCTCACATGACTAAACAGAATGCGTTCAGTGCCCACCCAGGGCATTGTATTGTCACTTCTAACCAAGGCACGCTGAGAACCCAAG
The DNA here is from genome assembly GCF_982192425.1 of Myodes glareolus. Classification (NCBI taxonomy): domain Eukaryota; kingdom Metazoa; phylum Chordata; class Mammalia; order Rodentia; family Cricetidae; genus Myodes; species Myodes glareolus. The sequence goes on along the minus strand of NC_142044.1, from coordinate 59,253,375 downwards.
AAACCAATCCTCATCTTGAGAGGGAAGGGTGGGAGAGGGCAGATTCTCCACTTGCCATTCTTGACTGTTCATTTCCGGTACCTACAGGACTACATGCGTGGGAAAGGTCCATGGGGAAGGTCACTCCTCTGCCCATGCCTAGACCCCTTTAATTGCCCCTCCTGTGTTTCCATGGGGTTGGTCCCTCAACTGAGGCCTTGAAAAACTAGCTACCTGTGTGTGTTTAGGAGCAGCGCCTTTTAAAATTGGGTGATGAGGAAGTCCTTTGTGGTCCTGAGGCACACTTCTCTGGCCCCCCTGTTGGCTGGCCTGTGTCTGGCACCTGTGTGAAGATCGGGAACAAAGCGACCTCTGAGCAGAAGGGAATGGCCCAGTCCTCTCCCAGCTGTCTGGCTTGTCTAACAGGTGGGACTTCAGTGTTAGTGAGTTCACGGGATTCTCCACGGGCCTCTTATTTTAAAGTTATACACCAAGGAGGGTGGGTGGGACTATTTACCAATCATTTTCTGATGCTTCCTTCCCACCCCAGACATCACCCCCTTAGCGCCTGGCCTCGTCACTATGGACAGGGACCTCTGGAGGTCAGTGGATATTGCCGTGCTAGTGTCCAGGAGTGCCCTTGCAGACATCCACTGCGCGTGCCGTGGCCCCTTCTGATGGTCCTTGGGACTCCGGACCACGGCCACCTTCCTCCTCCCAGTTATGTGATGGCTTCTGAACCTCCCTCATTCATTCTGTTTGTGGCCTTTTTTAAACCTTCTTGCAAGAATGGCAAAGCAAGTGTGTTGAAGAACGACTGCATCAAAAATGTCTCGATACACACAGAGCTATAGTGGACCGAAGGGTGACCTGCAGGAGAAAAGTGAGAGGTGGCAGGGGCTGAGCCGTGGGTGGGTGTGGACTCAAGAACGCAGTAGCGCTTCTCTACCTTCATCTTCTGTCGTGTGGCTGAAACTGCCGCTCGCCGGGAAGACTTAGACCCTCAGGCACTCAATACAAAAACCTGATTTTTTTTTTCTGTCAGGAGGCATGATCCCAGTATCTCTTGGATGATGGGGAAAAATGGCTGCCCCAAATGTAATACTACCCTTTGACTGGGCCAATTCTACAAAGCAAAGAGAATGGTCTGAGGTTCCCTTTGTCAGTATCAAAGATCACTTAGAATTAGTCCGTAATCGTTAGCTAGATCCTGATACTCTGATGGTTGTCTGCGGTTTGGCTCTCCTGCCTCTGCAATCAGGGGTCCTTCTATCTAACCCTATAGCCACACTGCCTGAATCTACTTTCGTGAGCCTAGCTTCTCTAAAACCCATACATTCTAACCTGGTTCCCTTACTCTCCAGGACCTTGTCCACCCTAACAGAAAGATATCAGGTAGTTGTGAGGCTTCTCAACCACCTCCAGAGGGCACTGAGATGTTTCGAGACTCCAGAGCCTCCTCTTTTTTCTCTTCTCTTTGCTATTATTTCTTCATGGTAAAACACTCACACCTCATCCCACTTTTTCAAATTCTTCTCTCATATATTACATCCCAGCCACAATTTTCCTTCCCTCCCTCCCCCAAGTCTCCCCCTCCCACCTCTCCTCTCACCCAGATCTACCCTCCCTCCCTCCATCTCCCTTCGAAAAAGAGCAGACCTTCCAGGGACATCGACCGTACATGGTTTAATATGCTACTATAAAACCAGACACATACCATCACTTCATGGAAGATGAGGCAGCCCAAGAGGAGGAATGGAGTCCCATAAGTAGGCAAAAGAGTCAGTGCCCACCCCCACCCCCACTCCCACAGTCTTGAATCCAAGCTACTCAGTCATAACATATATGCAGAGGACCCAGGTCAGACACCTACATGTTCCCTGATCTCTGTGATCCCTGGCCAGTTGATTCTGTGGGCCGTGTTCTCCTGGTGTCCCTGACCCCTCTGGCTCCTCTGATCCTTCCTTGCCCTCCTCCAGAGCTCCTCTGAGCTCTGTGTAATGATTGGCTGTGAGGCTCCACATCTGCTCCTGTCAGTTGCTGGATTTAGGCTCTCTGGCCAGACCCTCCCCTTATTAGTAGAGACTAAAGCTATCAAAAAGGAATTACGTGGATTCATTGGCAGTCCTGATCAATATGTATGGGTCTCCCAGCATCTGAGCAGTCTCTATGACACTGCTGATGGCATGTCATCCTAGATCAGACCTGGACTTGAGTGAACAGACAGAGGGTAACTGAAGGGTAGAGAACTGTAGCTCATGACCACTGCACAGTAGACCTGAGACCTCCAGGCCTGAGTTTCCATGGGAGCCCTGGCAATCCCTTTGAGTGATCCACCCTGGGACGTCATTGGGAGAGAAAGCATTTGATCTGTTGTATTTCTGAGAGCTTAAGTAAAGCAAAGATTAAACCTCTCAATGACTATCAGCTGAGGGTCATTTGCCAGGGAGAAAGGGATCCTTCTAGTGCCTTAGATAAAGTCATGCCCTCAGCTCTGACATCTGAAGGAATACCAGGGCGACTGGGATTGTCCCCCTTTGAAGTAAAGCATGACAGACCTTTCCTTCCAAGGGACTTGAGTCACATGACCTCGGAACCAACCCGCTGGTAACATACATCACCTCTAGCCAAGTTCATAAAGTCCTTTCAGAACTTAAACAAGGAGGTCTAGAAATGAGGGACACAGAGTCTCCCCCATTCTCTCCTGGGGATATAGTTCTTGTCAAAACAGTCAGGGAGATACCTCCTCTAAGTGCCAATAAGGAAGGCCCCGATTTTATCCATTCCAGTGGCTGTTAAGGGGTCGGTGTGGACTCTTGTACCTACCACACCAGGATCAAGAAGTGGCACTTCACAGCGTCCCTTTCTGAGGAGAATCCAGCAAGCATGTCCCCAGAACATGCTCCTGGGAGACAATGGAGAACTCCAGACTTCTCTCCAGAAAACAGTCACCTAAGCTCTAGACAAGCAGCGTTCTTTGACGGCCACACTACCCCCTCTGGCTGGACTCCATTCAACTGCTACCAAGTGGGATTTTGTTGGAAACGTCAGCCCATTCTGGGTCACATCCTTTTTCCTGTAGCTGGTCTCTCTGTTACTAAACTCACAATGAAAAGCTCTATCGAAGCCTGGGGAGAAAAACGAATGACCCCAACCCCTGGGCTAAGGACACCTTCTGTCAACTAGGAAACTGCTCCAACAATAACCTTCTGGCTACACGCAAATGGCAGATAAGGTCAGTTCGTCCAAACCATCAGACTACATGGATGGAGCCTCGGGTGCAATGCTGGCTTGACTTTTCCCACAGTCCCCTCAGCCAGTCCTAAGAGCCAGCCTCATAGAAGGACTCTATCCTGGATTAAAAACTCCTGAACACCACACTCTCTCATCCCAAAGCAGCTAGAGAGCTCATTTCCCCATCCCCACCAGGAATGATCTCTGAGGTGTAGAATGGGGGAGAGTTGGAGTATAACTAGAAAGAGAGAGAGAGAGAGACAGAGACAGAGACAGAGACAGAGAGAGGCAGAGACAGACAGACAGAGACACACAGAGAAAAAAAACAGACAAAGACAGGGAGAGAGGGAGAGAGAAAGAGAGAGAGAGAGAGAGAGAGAGAGAGAGAGAGAGAGAGAGAGAGAAAGAGAAAGAGAGAGAGAGAGAGAGAGAACGCTCCCCAAAATGGTGGTTTCTCCTCTCTAGGAGATGTGACTAGATATCCTAGTTGTGTTTATTTTTGTCAATTTGAACCAAGCTAGAGTTCTCTGGGAAGAGGAGCCTCTGCTGAGAAAGTGCCTCCGTCAGATTACCTGTAGGAAAGTCCACAGGGCATGTTCTTTGTTAATGATCGAAATCTGTGTCCACCGTGGGTGTTACCATCCCCTACGCAGATGGTCCTACGATATCTAAGAAAGCAAACTGAGCAAGCCATGGGGAGAAAGTCAATGAGCAGCACTCCTCCATGGTCTCTGATTCACACCCTGACTTCCTTTCCTGGGGAATTCTTAGGCATGAAGGGAAGATCCGCACTCCTTTCAAAGCTTTCAAAGATGCCTTTGATGGTCAAATAATGTCCTTATGCCTGGATCTTTCCCTTAGGGTTTTTTTTTTTAATGGAGTCCACGCCTGTCTGATGGCTAGCATATCCCTGATTTCTTAGCCCGTGACTGGCCTGGGTGAAGTTTAAGTAGTATAGCAAGAATGCCCTGATGATATTACAGCCTGAAATCTTGACAAATACAATCCTGTTTGGTTTTTATTTGTGTTCCTGGTTGCTGTTGTTTGTGTTTTGGTCATTTTGTGTGGTGAAGGTGTTAGAGAAGATGGGATCATCCTTAGTGTGTGTGGCGGGGAGTCATCTTGAATAACGTCTGATGACCCTTCTTCGTTCTGTTCAAAATCAAAGAAATCATTCTGTTCTTCCAAAGTCCTTTCTCTAAATGACAGAGTGTCATGGCCAACCACAGAGAGTACACAACACATTCTAACCAAAGGGTCTGTTCAAGTGGTGCCTGGGATGGGACTTTTGGACCGAGGAGCCTCCTGGGGTTCCCCTCAGAGATCTCTGAAAGCTCTCAGGCCACATTCTCTTTTCAATCAATGCTTGGGGGTGGGGTCAGTGCGTGCTGTGTGGTGCATATGTGAACACACACTATCTACTGAAGTCTGGTATTACCGGGCCAAGAACTGACTCCAAGCAGTACGTTAGTAAGTCATACCACACCACTGGCTGTACCCTACAGCAGCTTCTGATACCGTGCAGATACCGAGAGAGTTTACCATGTACTCTCTTACCTGAAACTGGCTTCTTCATTCTTTAGCTGTGCCAAAAGTGCCTTGAACTCAGGGTTTTAATTTGCTGTTGCCACTGAGGTCAGGGTCCCCTGCAGTCACTAACACGGCTTATCCATGACAGTTGTCCTCACTGCCTCAAACATCTCCTCAAATGTCCCCTCCTCACTGAGCCCATCCCAGAGACAACAACTCCTCTATTCCAGTCACACCACACTCCCTACATCCCTGACTTGACTTTCCTTTCTCCCTAGCCACCTTTGACTCCCCTGGAAGCACTTTCATTAGCACATCCCTTGTGACTGGTCTTTCTGTCTCCAGTTGGAATACAGCCCCCCTGGAAGGCTGGGTTCACATCTGCTTGGGACCCTGCTATATTTCAGTACCAGAGAGACGGCCAACAAATCTTTGTTGAATGATGGGGTAGGGGTGTTGGTAAGTCACTGGAAGTCCTTGTTCCTCCCCAAGGAGAAGTAAGCCAACACAGAATTCAACTCTGCAATCCCACACTGGTTTCTGTCTCTGAGTTTGATCCGCTAGACCCATATGGTAGAAGAAGGGAGAACTGACCCCTGCAAACTGTCCCCTGACCTCCACCCAAGTGTGGGCAGACAGACAGACAGACAGACACACACACACACACACACCACTTAAATGCAATTTTAAAAAGAAATGGCTAATATTCTTCTGCTTTATGCTATTTCCTAAAATTATCATCATTTGCCAAGACTTCTACAGAGCTGCACCCAGGGCTGACGTTGTCTATGAACGCTGCACTGACAGTGAACACCAGAGCTGCGAGTTGAGACTCACACACGGACTCTGACGTCCCATTTGGATTCAGATCTTCTTGTCTGGCCACCTCAGGTCTGTCCCTTGCTATCATGATGCCTTTGGAAGGTTTTGCCTTTGTCAAGCATGGATAGTATTAACTACTTTCCATGGAATCACTGTGAGGATTGAGTGATGTAGTCTAAACAGTCGTGACTTGCACTAATTCACACCACCGTGCATGGCTACATCTGCTTTTCCCCACGTGGAAATCCCTCTGAAACAGTTCTTCAGATTCAACTCTAGCGATTCTATGAATCTAGCATGAATAAGCCAAGAATGTAAGCTTTCAATTCCCCTCTGTCTACAGACATAGACATTCGGATAATTTTTACTGGTATACACATCACTACAAGAAATAGCCCTGACCTTAGGTCTTGGTAAACTGATACATCATAGGTGTGAATAGAAGGACATTAGTCCTGATTTGCAAGGAATAGATACTGTATCATCGATTATCAACTTCCCACCCAAGACATTGCAAGACTCCTAATTTACATAGCTTTTGTTTTATATCTGTCATAAAGGTTCACTATATGAGTCCTTCCTTTTGCAGTATATTCCTAGGAATTGTATAGTTAGTCATAATTACAAACTGAGTACTTCCTCCATGATGACCACGAGGCTCCAGATTATATTATCACACCAGGTAGAATCAGCATATTCCAGGCATTCCCATCATTCCCAAGATCATGACATTCTTTTTTATATATATAAATTTTGTATCATTAGGGACACTAAGTTAGTTCAGCGAGAAGAGACACCTGCCACTGAGTCGACAGCCTGAGGTCAACCAACCCCAAGAGCCCACATGAAGGAAGAAAAGAACCAACTGCTCAAGTTGTCCTTTGACTTATGTGTGTGTGCTCTTGAACACACACACACACACACACACACACACACACACACACCACTCTTTGTATTTTAAAAGTTACCATTAGCTTAGCACTTAAAAGCTGCAGTAAGTCTGGAAAGTGACTTTTGCTCCATATCTGGTGTTTTCTACAAAACTCATATGATTTTTCCCCTCTCCAGGAAGTATAACAGAGCACTGGAGGTTCACCTAGGTACCAAAAAGTGTTTTGTAGGTTTTATGGGGGAGTCTTGCTTATGAAGAACTTGCCCTAGGATGAGGGCTCCTCTGTAGTCATACAACGCAACCGGAAATAATGTGGTACTGCACACACTGCCCTTTACTGGGCCTGCCTCTCAGTCCTTCCCCCAGCAGTATTTTTTCATAGCTCATCCAGGGTTCCGACCACAATACGGTCCACCTAGCAGCCCAGTCTGCTCTGGATTTTTGGGGAGCTGGAGGCCAGGAGGTGTCATACCAGTTTACGTGGCCATCAGCTTGGTCATAGCTACAGACAGATGCCAAGGCAAAGAAGCCAGGCTCCTCCTAGTGGTGACATTCTAATATAGACTGTCAGGGCAGTTCCTAGATCTCAGTGTCTGTGATCTTCAGCCACAGGGGCACTCCCCAGCACCCTACGCGGAGGCAGGAACCGGGGCAGATGAGGCAGCTAGCAGACACCGGAGACAGGTGGCACTAAGGGGCATTCTGGGCTCCCAGGTTAGTCCTGGCCCTCCCTTCTTTCATGGTTGTCCCCTCTATCCACACTGCAGTATCTAGACCTGTCGCCGCCAGCAACTGCAGCTCCTTCATCTCAGTTTCATGCTTTACATCCCTTTGTTTGTTTGGTAGCAGTGGTGGTGGGTTCTGTTTGTTTGCATGTTGACAGCTAGTCTCACTATGTAGCCTAGGCTGGATTCACACTGGTAAGGTAATCATCCTGCCTCAGCCTCCTGGATGCTGGGCTTACAGCCACGTTTCACTACTTCCAACCATGCATTCCTTCCTTCCTCCTGTTCCCTCCCTATCCTCACCTCCTCACCCCAGTCTCTCCTCCCTTCCCTTTCTATCTTGTTACTTTCTTTTCTTTTATCCCTTCACAGTCCTGGCTGAACTTGAACCTTGCACACACTAACAAACCCTCCATCACAGAGCTATCTCCCCAACCTTCCTTTGACTTTTATAAATTTTGAGACAAGGTCTTGCTAAATTGCCCAAGATGCACTTGAACTCATTCTGGAGCCGGGAGTGGCTCTGAAGTTGTGATCCTTCTGCGTCCATCTTATGAGTAGCTGGGATTACAAGCCTGCAACCCAGGCTCAGGTCATGCATTCCGTTTCTGAACGCCACCCTCCCAACCTGTGTGGTTTACTTCCTCTGTTCCCCGAATACCAGTCATGTTTCTCACCAGGCAGCGTGTCTCTGGAATTCTCTATGTCCCCCAAGCCCATCTTAAATCTGAGGACCACTCAAATTTCTGTACATTCCCTTTTGGGCCCCTTGCTCTCTTTAATTTCGCTAGGCTGATTTGGCACAAGCACCCCAGTCGACTTAAATATCCTTTTCCCTCTAGTTTCTTCTCAGCCCCGCTCCAGGCACTTGGCTAGCTGCCAGTTGTGTTCAGCCAATGATGGAGGCGGCAGAGGGTGGGAGGAAGAGGTGGGTGTGGTCTTCTCCCTCCTGGTCAGGTTGCTCTGATTCAGTGGCTGTCTTTAAGGTTGCAGGCGTGAGTGGACACCCCATCTCCTATAGCTTTCCTGTCTCAGGGTCCTGATGACCACTCTTGTCTCTTGCCCTTTAATCCCGGAGTTGTCTTATTAACCCTGATGGCGTCACCAGCCCCACAGCTTCCCTTAACACTGCAAACACCTAGAGGGAACTGTTTCATCAGGTTCCTCTTTAGAGCGTCTGCCCTGGATCAGATCCACTCCTTAGCAGCGCCCAGCTCCACACCTCCATACATCTTGGGAAAACATCAGCATCCTGATAAGCTGTGCTGTATGCACCTGACCAGAACCCAAGCTGTACCCCATCACCCGCAGACTTGAGTCCATACACCATTCTCCACTCCTCTTAAGCTGCTCTTGAGCCTCTTCTCTCTTCTTGAACCCCAAGCTTCTTATCCATTCCTAACTCTCACATACACAGTTTTGCTTTCCTCCTTCACTGAGACAGTTGAAGCAGTCAAAAGAGAACCCCGTGCACCCACCAGCCAAGCCATCCTCCACAGAAGTACTCTTCCGTCTCCGCAGATGAATTTCCTGTTCTCTGTAGAAAGCCAGCCTCAGTGCTTGGGGCCCATTCCAAAGATGTTTGAACAAGTGACTACTCGGCATCCGCGTGTGCCTACCATATGTCAGCCTGGCTACTTGGGATGTACACGTGAACCAAACAGAAAGATCACGCCCCATATAGAGCTTACATGGATTCCAGCAAAGGAGGGGAAGGCCAAACAGTGAACACAAACAGTCTTTCCTTGTATTGATGCGCTATGGGTCATAGGCATATGCTTGTGATTCTTTCATGACAGATCAGGGCAGGGAGAGGACCCTTCGTGCCATTTTACAAGCAAAACTTCTTGCCTTCTCTGAAGCCTTTATCAGCTCCCATGTTGCTTCCTTCCTTTCCTGTCCATTTGCAGCAATAATCCTAGAAGAAATATCTATCCTTAATTTCCTCGACTGCCCTTCTTCTCCTTCACACAGCCCACTTCAGTCAGGGTCCAGTCCAGTCACCATGCCAAACTGCTTTTGTCAAGGTCACCAGCGTTGACTAGGACAGTCAAGCCTGACCCTAACTTGACCTGGGGTGCTGTCCCTCAGTTTTCACCCCATCTCTTCAGTCACTTCTCACTCTCTTGTTTTTTGCTTCTTCTAACTCATCCCCTTATTGGATGGTGCAGGCTCAGCCAGCACCTCCTCTTGCCCCCTTTCTTTTTTTTTTTAAATTTATTTATTTATTTATTTATTATGTATACAATATTCTGTCTGTGTGTATGTCTGCTGGCCATAAGAGGGCACCAAACCTCATTACAGATGGTTGTGAGTCACCATGTGGTTGCCGGGAATTGAACTCAGGACCTTTGGAAGAGCAGGCAATGCTCTTAACCACTGAGCCATCTCCCCAGCCCCCCTCTTGCCCCCTTTCTTTGTTTGTTTGTTTTTGTTTTTGTTAAGACGGGCTCTCATGTAGCCTAGCCAGGCTGGCCTCAAACTCACTATGTTGCTGATGATGGCTTTGAACTTCTAATCCTTCTGCCTCTGCCTCCTGGGTGTTAAAATGACAAGGATGTGCCACCACATTAGGCTAGAATCTCTTCTTTATCAACATTCTGGTGATTTCAGATTGTCCCTGGTCTTTGAATAAGACATACATGAGCGTGACTTATTCAGCTCTCTTGAACCGGAAGCCCCCATACGCCTGCCCCACACTTTCCCTTAGCTCACGCTTCGGAAACAACCCTCTTCATTCCCTAGTCTTGCTGTGTCCTCACGGTCGCCCGCTCAGTGACAGCCAGACAAAGCAGCAGTTGGAGTCACTCTTCCCTCACTTACTATTACTCTTTATTTGTTATCTTTTAGCACCTTTCTTGCTCGGTTGTTTCCAGCTGCCCTGGCTTCCTGCGTGTTCTTGAAAATGGAGACACAAATCCACCATGGACTCTTTGCTCCTGTATGTCCGTTGGACCAGAATGTTTTCCCACAAATGTCCTCTGCCCAGGCCATTCTTCTCCTTAGATCCTTGCCCAATCCTCACTTCCACTGTACCATCTGCCCTCGTCATTTCCTGTGAGAATACAGCACACACACAACTTAGTGCCTCACCTCAGATAGAATGTGCCAGCCCTCTGCTGGAAAGTCGGCTACACAAGTGAGGGGTTTCTCTTCGCTCATTGATAAATCCCAAGGGCCTAGAGCCATGTTTGACACATAGTGGCCCTCAACTATTGAATAAGCCTTTAAATGTTGTTGAGTAGATGCGAGGTAGTGGGTTTTTTTTTTCAAAGATGTGTTTAATTTTTAATTTAGTGTGAATGTGTGTCTATGTGTAGGTATGTACATGAGTGCAGGCTGGAAGAGAATGGTGGCTCCATGGCTCTGGAGTTAGAGAATGTTGTCAGCGGCAAGTCGTGGAAAGCAGCACGTGTTCTCACTGCTGAGCCGTCCCTCCTGTCACACACGCTGGTTTAAGTAGTAGGATGTGGGGAGGGCTCTATCTCTGGTCATGTCATGTTTATCTCAAAACCAAATATCAGGTCAGAACTTACAATCAACCTGGGTGTGCCTGGACAGGAGAATCTAGTAAAGGTCGAGATCTGTGTGAGAAATGAAGAGAAGGCCAGCTGCTCCAATCGTAGGGCAGTGTGAGTCTCAGTGGAGAGGACCTTGGCAATGCTCACTAGGGTCTATAGACTTCTACATGGTCCAGAAAATACCATGGCTGACTTCCTACATGTATATGTGTGTGAATGAATGTATGTGTACACATCTATGACTGTGTATATGTGTGTATAGAAGTATATGAGTGTGTGTGTGCATGTATGGGAGTATATGAGTGTGTGTGTGTGTATGTATGGGAGTATATGAGTGTGTGTGTGTGTGTGTGTATGTATGGGAGTATATGAGTGTGTGTGTGTGTGGATGTATGGGAGTATATGAGTGTGTGTGTGTGTGTGCATATTTGGAAGTATATGAGTGTGTGTGTATGTGTGTGTGCATGTGTGGGAGTATATGAGTGTGTATGTGCACATGTATGGAAGCATATGAGTATTTGTGTATATGTGTGCACATGTATGAGAGTATATGAGTGTGTGTGTGTGTGTGTGTGTGTGAACATATGAGTGTGTGTGTGCATGTATGGGAGTATATGAGTGTGTGTGCATGTATGGGAGTATATGAATGTGTGTGCATGTATGGGAGTATATGAGTATGTGTGCATGTGTACATATGTGTGTTTTTGTTGCACTCCACTTTCTCCTGAAACTAGCTTATTTAACCCAAAGTGAGTATAACAATATGCAAATCCAGAGCAAAGATGGGCTTCAGGGGTTCTCTGTCCAGCCAGCTGTACGAACTTCTCCAGACAGGACTTCTCTGGTTGAGCTCAGTGCTTTTACAAGCACAGCCTGTGGTTCACCTGCTTTGGAGAGACAGTGTCTCAGCTGGATTCCTAGACAACCCAGGTTCATACTGAAGTTGAGAACCACAGCTGTCCATGAGACGGGTTCTGCCCTACTTCAATCTACCCTGCTTCGTTTTATTCCATCTCATCTCTTCTGCTTTGGATTTTAAAACACACACAAACACATACACACACACACACACATATGACAACGCACACACTGTCACATATAACAATACACCCTCACAAATAAACACACACTCTCTCTCACAACACACTCTCATTCACACATAGATACACACACACACACACACACACACACACACACACACACACACCAATGACTAACTGGGAAACTACAGATGAAATTTACTTAATTCAACAATTCCTGTGACCTGTTTTATTCTCCTTCACTTCGTCTTAGGTAAGGATAAGAAGTCCCAGCTCACACTCTGACCAGGCATATAAACTGTCTTTTCTCCCAGTTAGGATTTTGTTAAATGTCCTTGCCTCCAGTCCAGGATCCACAAATCCTTCAGATTTAAGGGTTGCCTCTCGGAGAAGTGGACGGTTTCACACCAAGTTTAGGAACTCAGCAGGATTTCAGGATAAAATATCTCTTCCAAATATCAACTAAATCAACACCAGATTGCACCATGAAGATCACCTTTGGTAACATCAGCCATTATTTAAACAAAGCATTATTGTTTAATTAACTGCTATTTAAACAAAGCAGTCCTGAACTGTGTCCTTGACAACTCTGGCCCTGAGGAAGATGAGATGGCAGAAAGAGGAGATGTTTAAGACCAATCTCAACTATCTGAGTTCAAAGCCAATCTGGGTTCCATGAGACCCTTTCTCAAAACAGCAATATAATAAAATAAAAAATAATAAAATAAGAAAGAATCTGTTTTCACAAAAAAGGACCTTTAAGATTCATTTTTGCAGTCCATCCTTATTAAAGCAAAGGAGCATAGGGAGCACATGAAGGCCTGGTTGAACATATATTGTTGGACATGAGTACAGCCATGTCAAAGATTCCAGTGTCTCAGGCCCGTGGGGTGGCAAAGGCCTCCTTGGGTGAGTCCTGGGGCGGGGGGGGGGGGGGGTGGCAAGGCCTTTCTCTGATCGGAGGGCAAATGTTGACATTGTGTGTGGAAAATGTCCACATAGTTTTCCCTCCCTGGATGTTTACAGGCCAGAGACTGTTCCTGAGGACGTGAGGGGGACGTGAGGGAAGCCTGTCTCCTGCTCAGCTGAGGTACTATAGCCCCGCCTCCCTGATCAACTGTAGCTTCCAGAGTGCTGCGGCTTCTACATCTGAGAGCCCAGCTTTGCTGTGTGCGTGGCTACCATCTGTAGTGTTGGTTCTTCCGTCCCTTCCTGCCCCTGGTCAGGGATCTGCGAACAAGCTGTGTAACACTCATCTGAAGAGAATCGAGCAAACACTGGTTTTTTGGTGTTAGGTTACCTTGCTTTGCAAACAGCACCCTGGCCATCACCCTGGCCATCAGCTGGAACTCCAAGGTCATACCGGAGAACGGAAAACGATAAACACAGAATCCAGCTATGAAGAGGACTCTGCTGCCCCTTGAGAAAGGCAGACTGAAATGCTACCGCTTGAGAATCTCTGCTTATTTTTATTAATTTTTAGTGTATGTTCTCAAAATATTCTGTGGAACTACTTTTCCTCTGTTCGGGCTGGGGAAATGGTTTTCACGCTAAATCTAAGCTAGCTCTCTGTTTCCAAGAGAGTTTCGGGAAGGGAGATCCATCTTGTGCGGCGAAAGAAAAGACGGTCGGGGGAACTGACTGCTGAAGGCACTTTCCCACAAGCCTCCAAACAAAGCCTTTCACCAAACCACACAGAAAATGAGAGTGATGCAGAATGTAGCTCCGTTTCCTGATCAAAGACACACTGAGTATTCTGTACCTGACAATGCCTTGACCAGGGTCTCCTGTTCACAGTGAGATCCCTAGGTGATAGGAGGGAGGCAGAGTTTGGTTCTTAGGTTAAAGGAACAGCCAGACCACAGTGTGTGTGTAGTGTGTGTGGTGTGATATATGTGTGTGTGTGTGTGTGTGTGTGTGCGTGTGTGTGTGCGTGTGTGGTGTGTGTGGTGTGTGTGTGTGTGCGTGTGGTGTGTGCGTGTGTGTGTGCGTGTGTGGTGTGTGTGTGTGCGTGTGTGGTGTGTGTGTGTGCGTGTGTGGTGTGTGCGTGTGTGTGCGTATGTGTGTATGTGTGTGGTGTGTGTGTGGTGTGTGTGTGTGTGCGTGGTATGTGCACGTAGTGTGTGCGTGTGCGTGTGTGTGTGTGGTGTGTGCGTGTGTGTGTACCACCAGCATCTAGAGAGTCGTCTTCAGCATCTTTTCTTTCAGAGAGACTCAGTGGAGACCTCCCCATGTAGCAATCTGCTCCAGTCTCCTGAGTGCTGGAGAGGAAAGGGGTGTGTCTGTGCACGCATGCCTGCGTGAAATTCTCCACAAGACTTAGTCTAGGAGGCAGTGTAGGACATGCCTGTGTGAAATTCTCCACAAGATCTTGTCTAGGAGGGCATGCCCGTGTGAAATTCTCCACAAGACTTAGTCTAGGGAGGCAATGTAGGACATGCCTGTGTGAAATTCTCCACAAGATTTTGTCTAGGAGGTAGTGTAGGTGTAGGAGTGGGAAACATGGTTCAGACTTCATTCATTCTGACTAGAAAGCTTTTATTGCTTTAAAAGCAACATAAGTTTGGGCAGGTTTCCTCATTTATTTCCTCAACTACAAATAAGGAATAAAAGCAGTGGCGTCTCTCCACAGAGCCGGTGAAAGGAATAGACTGGACCAGATTGTCCACCGTGTCGCGTAGCAAGGCCTGCACCGGTCACACAGTAAGTCCAGTGAAGGTCACCCTATTACCGCCACAAGGACCCCAGGTGGGGCCGGGGCAGGCCTTTGCTTCCTCCAAGCTGTTGGGCAAAAGCAACGAAAGGATTTGCTCCACAGCAAATCCACAAACACTGTTTGGAACAGAAGGCTGGGGTAAAAGCCCAGATCCCATCGCCCTTAGAGTTCAGAGGCAGCCCAAGCTCTTGTGCGCGCCTGTCCAGGAGGCCAACGCAGAGCCGCCACAGAGAATCTATGGCAACCGTTGTCTGAGAGGCAAGCACATTGCATGTTTTAAGGAAGAGTTACTTTCACACAGGCAGCTGCTGGAGACTGATGCCAGCAAGGGTAAAGCTAGGTTCTCATGGGTGAAGTGTGCCCACAGCAAAGACTGTTGGCAGAGGACAGGCAGCGTTACGCCATGACATCAGCTGTTTAGTGAGTGGCACCAGGGGCAAAAACCCACCAGTGAAAATGGGTGCTACTTGGAGTTTGCCGGGCCTGAAGAAGTGTGTGGGGGAGTTCATATGTGAGGGCCCAGTTGGTTTCCACAACAGCAAGGCCAGATCCAATCTCCTTTCCATATTAATATATTTATTACCTGCATAAATTTGCAGATGGGGGGAATGGACAGGTCCTAGGTGCCTCATGAATGGCCCTTATCTATAATGAGAAGTTATGTATATGGTAATTGGTTTACTATGGCGTAAACCCTCGGCCCCAGCACGTCAGTCTTGTTCTAGCAGGCGTTGGATGCTTGAGCAGTTTTTATTGCCTTATTTTAATTTTTTAAAAATTGTTTTTGGCGTCTGTCCAGTAATACTTTGCAAGAAGCGGTCTCCTGCCCCCAGCTCCCCCGCTCTGCGCCCATTTAGCCTGTTAAACGAGCTTGTTGAGCAATCAGGGCAGGAACGACGGAACCTTACTCACCTTTCTGCAACCTTCCCCTAATTAGGCAATCAATTTGTGTGCTTGCAGCCCTGACAAGAGAGGTACATGGTCTTGACTTTCCAGGAGCACAGGATAAAGATGGCGGTTCGGTTACCTGAGTTCCAGCTTTTCTGTCATACACTCCTAACTCCAAAGAGACTGGCACACTCTTCCTCATCCAGTACCTTTGTTGATTCTTCAGCAAGTAAAGGTGGAAAATCAACAGCTCAAATTAAAAAAAAAATTTATATGTGCAAATACATACGCACACATCCTTTGATTCATCCATGATCGTATTTGTGTCTTAAAAAAAAAAACTCACAAAAAACCAAATGTATGTTTGGTTACAGTTACAGACATCAGACTTTTTCAAAAGGCTTTTTTTAATTAAAAATATTTTTTATTTTACTTTAAATTATGTATATATTGGGGAATATGTGTGTGAGAGTGCAGGAGCTCTCAGAGGCCTGAGTCACACATGCCTGGGGCTGGAGTTCCAGACAGCGGCGAGGTTCCCAGACACAGGCGCTAGACTGAATTCCGGACCTCAGCAAACACAACATGAGCTCGGCTGACCCATCTCTCCAGCCCTTAATATTTATTTGAAAGAAGAGTGAACCCGTGTAAGACATTTCTGATGAGGTCTTGGCGTCATCTTTTTGTACACTGTGAAGATGTGCCTCTGTTTCGCCTCACCCACCTAAGGCACCTTCTGATTGGTTTATTAAAGAACTGCTCAGCCAATAACGAGGCAGGAGAGGATAGGTGGGACTTCCAGGCAGATATAAGAACTCTCGAAAAGTGTGGGAGTTTCTTCAGTCAGACAAGAGGAAGTCGGACATACAATACTGAGGAGAGGTAACGAGTCACGAGGCAGAACATAGATGAATATAAACAGGTTAATCTAAGTTTAAGAGCTAGTTGGGAATAAGCCTAAGCTAAGGCCAAGCTTTCATAATTAATAAAAAGTCTTGGGGCTGGAGAGATGGCTCAGTGGTTAAGAGCATTGCCTGCTCTTCCAAAGGTCCTGAGTTCAATTCCCAGCAACCATATGGTGGCTCACAACCATCGGTAATGGGGTCTGGTGCCCTCTTCTGGCCTGCAGACATACATGCATAAAGAATATTGTATTGTATACATAATAAATAAATAAATATTTAAAAAATAAAAAATAAAAAAATAAAAAGTCTCCGTGTCATTATTTGGGAGTTGGCAGTCCAAAGAAAGGTCAACTATAGTAAGGTGTTCTTGATAACTGGTCATGCTAACATACTTTAAATAGAGCTTGTGTTTACTTCTATATTCTCACATGGTAGGTGTGGCTTAAATGAGATATTCCCCCATAGTCTCTGGCATCTGAAGAATTGGTCCCTTGTTGAGAGTACAGTTCAGGGAGGCTTAGGAGGTGGCTTTACTGAAGGCAGTGTGTCACCGAGGCCAGGCTTTGAGAGTTTAAAGACACTACTTAGTGTTAGGAATATTCTTAAGACCAGCCACTCCGGCAATGCAAATAATTCCAATCAGACCAGATTAGACCCGATAAAAGATGCCCACATTTCCTGCAGTCTTCCCAGCGTGGCGAGGAGAAGAGAGAGAGATAGAGGGGGAACCACACAAAACCTGAAGACCACGAGTTCCTTCTCTGGGTGGCAGCCTAAACAGCCTGTGGGAGTGGTCCTGAGCCGCCCAGGGGAGGGGTCAGCACTTGGCTGGCTTTTCCAGAGGTGGAGTCCGGACCAAGGCAGCTCCCAGGGGAAGGGGCTGGGGTCTCACTTTTGACCAAACATCCCAGAGTTCTTGGACATACGGGTGTTGGCTCAAGTCTGGCTACTTCCTGCAGGAATGGAGCGAGGTGGTGGGGGATCTGGAAGTTGGTGGGCTCACGCTCAGCGAGAGGTGTGGCTGGGGCGGCATCTGGTTTACTGTCATCCTGGAGTCCTCAGGCAGCTGCTTTTTAAGGGAGATGAGAAGGCAGGTAGCTAGGAGAAGAAAATGTTGTTATTATTGACCCTATAAAATGGGGCTAACCATGGGAAGTCATTAACTGCCAGAAAGGTGTCCTGCTTGTACAGGTGAGGGTCAGGTATATAACTGGGACCCAATAGCAGATACAACCAGATTTTAGTTGGTAGGTGTCCTTGATCCAGGAAAGTTGGTACCAACGGTGAAGTACCAGGAGCTGGTGCAGGTGTTTGGCGTTGTCTGGAGAGCACCTTGTAAGTTGGTCTTGACCCAGGCAGCAGGAGTGACCTGTAAAATATGCTTGAAGCTGGCTGGGGTTAAAATAGGCTCTGAAGATTGTTATTTTTTTTTTACCAGACCTCCTGATTTTTGATACAGCAGTAGAACTTTTTTTCCAGGAACCTGTAGGTATCTGTAAGATAACTGGGACAGATTTACATCTTGGTGTCATAGCAAAAGGCTATGGCTCTTGGTTAAAAGGTATGAACATTTTACAAGACAATTAAAGGGAATTGGTTAGTCCTGGACTATGAAGCCTGCTAAAGAGGCACGCCTCTCTGTATTTTAGCAGGAAACTTAGCAAATAAAGTAATGAGCTACCAGTACCTTAAGTCATCAAAGGCCGTTAGACAGATCTGGGAGGAATAAATGAGCAAAAACAAGACAGCTTTCTTAGCTGTGCAGGCAATCCCAAATTTTTCCTTAGTCCTTGGAGAACATCAGCCTAGAGGCAGTGCTTGCCATTAGCTGCTGAGTATAAGAGACCCAAAAATTTTCCTGTGCAGGGGAAGATTTAGTCTCTCTGTCTCGGCAGGATAAGAAGATTGATTCCCTGGGTGGCATGCAGGAAGCTGAAAGAGGTGAAAGGCAGCTTTTTGCTGTGTGGGTGGCTTTGCCAAACCCAAAGGCAAGCCTCAAGGCAGGTCTTCTGTAACCATGTGTCTTCCTGGAGGAGCTATAGGATGCTGCAAAAGCTGGCACGTCTCTGTGTTAGACGCTCTTTTGTTAAATGCCACACTCTCAGATCTGTAAAGGCACTTGAGAGTCAGGGTACCATTATCTGTTATTTTAAACTGAGCATATAAGCTAAATTTAGATGTGTGTTTTATCCAATTAGTTACAGTTTGCGAATGCTAGTAAATGTAAGAAGATTAAGAGGAAAGTTTTAATAAGTCACAGAATACTAGTGCACATGGGTGCTCTTACCCAAGGTGGTGGTGGGGTCAAAATGGTGGTTACCTATGTGTTTGTACTTTTCCAGAGCTGTTTCAGTCTGGAGTTATCTTAAAACGAGGACACATACACACAGAAACATAAATTTACATACTTTGAGAGCATACCCACAGACATACTGTGGCCACATTATTCTAACAGACAGACACTTTTAGAAAACCTGTGTCAGCTGACCAACTTAAAGTCCCAGTGTAGTTAGGTGGCAGAAACCAGGAAAGTGGAAGGACATGGGTAACAGATTTGGTTTAGAGAATCTCAGAGTGATACAAACAGCCAGAGAAGCAGGAACGGAAAGCAGGGAAGGGAAGTGGGGAAGCAGGGGTGAAAGCACACATTTAGATACCACAAGCTAGGGAGAAGTGGGGACATAAAAGCGGGGAGGGAAGCAGGGAAAGTGGGGGCAGGAGCACGTGGCGTGGGCTTTTGGAACCTTGTTTGCTTTACGTTAGATGTTAGATAGCCCCAATTTAAAAGGATTGTTGTAAAAGGTTGCTAAAGGGCATTTGAGTAATTGGCTTTGAATCGCAGGAACCCATCTAGAAGCCCAGGCCTATTAGAACTCAGATCTCTCACAGTGCATCTGCTGGGACAACTCTTGAATCAAAATGGGGGTGCATGAGAAATGAGTGGTCTCCAAACACCCTGGTCTCATCTCAGCTAAGACCAGATTAGCAGTGTGAGTCAGGCTTCCGGCCGACTTCATCGGAAAGCCTGAAAAGTGAATGGGTCCCCTAACCCTACTGGCCATGTATTCTAAAAGAGGACCTCACAGAGTCGAAGCCGATCTTAGCCCAGTGGAGAGTGCGCAAGAAGGGCGTTTTCTAGCACATGGCACTGAGGCCATAGGAAGAGAGTGGCGCTATTAGGAGGTGTAGCTTGTTGGACTAGGTATGGTCTTATTGGAGGAAGCATGGAGGCTGGCTTTGAGGTCTCATACATGCTCAAGCCATGCCCAGTGTGTCTCAGCTCCTTCTCCAGCACCATGCTTGCCTGCAGGCCACCATGTCCCACCATGATGATAAAGGACTAAATCTCTGAAACTGTAAACCACCCAACTAAACGCTTCCCCTCATAGGAGTTGCCATGGTCATGGAGTCTCTTCACAGCAATGCAAACCCTAACTAAGACATACAGTGTTTATCAAAGCAATATTACAGCACCCAACCAATATGGCAAGAGTTCTATAAACATCCAAAGTGGATTTACAGATCAAATAGCTATGCTACTTTATAAGCTAGAAACAGTGATTTTTCTTTCTTTCTCTTTAATTTGTTTTGGTTTGTATGATTGTTTGCTGGTTTGTCTGTCTGCTTCTGCCCTTCCTATGTGTTTTGATTATGGGCATAAGCTACCACACTCAACTGGAACCATGATTCACAAATATCAGTGGGTGTCTGGTGCAGATCAGGGATCTAATTTTCATAGCATTGACCAAGGAAAAATGAGAGCTGTAAAGTCATGGAATGGGCTTTTTCTTCTATTTTAATTTATTTCATTTAAAGACCTGTTTGTTCTAAGCGTTTTCAGCCTTCTATTTTCTCTTTTTATTTCATTCACTTATTTATTTGTGGTGCTGAGGGCTACCCCACAGCCTTGCACAGGCCCTCTTCCACTGAGCTACATTCTCATCTCTTCCTTTATTTTTAGTTGTATTTCTCCATGAAATATAAATCTCAGGAACCACTGCTGGGGTGACTGGAGTGTGAGGTTGTCAGCTGACACTTGCTGAGCTCACTGTGGTCACACTGTAGGCCACAGGCAAGCTAGTGGCTTTCAGTCAACAGCCATCTGGCTCATCTTGCTGAAGACAGCCCCAGGGGGCAACCATCTCTGGTCCTTACCTTCTGCTAATTAGGTCCTCTCCTTTCCAAATCCTAACCACCACATTCTACCTTCTTCTTAGAGTCTAGGAAAGGCCCAAACAAACTCCTTTCTTCGAGTCCTAGCGTGGGTGGCTGCTGGGTAAACCACACTGAATTCTGTGTAAAAGAATCAGCCATGAACCATGGAAGCGGGAAGAGGAAAATATTCTCATCTCTCTAGTAAACACCTCACACCCACATAAGAAATCTAGGTGTTTTTGTTAAGCTAAATGTTTTTCCTCATCATCCTTGTGAGGTAAAGCCCCTGACAGAGAATTGTTGTAGCCAGGTAGGAAAACACCAACTTCTGATCTTAACCAGGACCACTTGCTGAGTCAGGAGGACTCCTTGTTGATCGTCATTGGAAATCTTAACACGGATGGATGCAGCTGGGAGGATGTGAGGATCCTCTGGGAAGGGTGGTTAGAGGTGAAGCCTGTTAAATTCTGTTAAGGTTAGTTAACAAAGAACCTTTAATGCAAGCATACTTCAGTGACAATGTCTCTTTCCCAGAGGCAGGTTGACTGAAGCCTTAAACTGGCGGCTATCAGACCTTGCCTTGTTCGTGGCTGCTCTCACGAAGATGTTTGCTGAAAAACCCTGCTTTCGAGATCCACTAGACCAGTGGTTCTCAGCCTGTGGTACGCAACCCTCACGGGGGTCGCATAACAGATATTTACATTATTATTCATAACAGTAACAAGATTAATTATGAAACAGCCAGAAAGTAATTTTCTGGTGGGGGGGGGGGGTCACCACAACGTGAGGAACTGTATTGAAGGGTCTCAGCATTAGGAAGGTCTAGACTCTCATGATAACGGCCTGTTAGGAAACTCCTTCCAGCTTCAAAGCTGGAGAATCACACCACTAGTGAAGCCACGACTTCCGCATCAGGAGGCCTATTCCAGTCATGACAGTAGCTCCAAACAATTGTTAGCAGCTTTAACAAGCTCCACTCTGGGCAACAGGCTCCTCAGTGAGCCCCCGATGACCCTGCTCACTTGACAATGGCCTTTGATGCCCAAAGCTCAGAAGCTGACTGAGTTCTAAAGTGTCACTAAGAGCTAAGGGCCCCAAAATCTAAAGCTCCCCAAGGGGCAGTCAGAGGCTAGATGCATCAGAAAATCAGACTGTGGAAGACGGGAGCTGAAGAGAGAGTGAAGATAGCCAAGTCCTGATTTATGGCTGTAAATATTTGTTCTGAGCACTGCTTTGTCCTAGTAACAAACCTCTAGCTTTGGAAGCTTGAAGCAGGACCCAGGAGGGGTAGTACTTATTACAGCCTCAATTGAGAGGCTGTGTGATCATCTCTATGGCCCAATTTAAACCCTCTCATCACCCCAGAAGGAAACGTTGGCCCAGATAGTAGTCAATTTCCACCCACCTTCTCCTTCAGACGCTAGTGGTCTCTCCAAGTTGGCCTGTTCTGGACGCATTGTATAAATGGTGCCACATAGTCTGTGGTCTTTTGACTGTCTTCTTCCACTTAGCAGAAGTGAAGCCTACAGTGGTTTCAAGGTTCATTCACAATATAAGAGCTGATGCTCCATTTCTTTTATGGACAAGCAGTACCCCTTAGATGGACATTTAGCGTGTTTCCGCTTGGATTGTGAATAGCACTGCTGTAGATACTCATGTTCAGATGTTTGTGAGGGCCTTTGTTTTCATATCTCTTACAGACACGGGGCAGTGCGGAGTCACACGGGGGGGGGGGGGGACGCATGCCCAGTCAGCTGCAAGCTTTTCTAAAGTTGCTATACATTTTATACTCCCACCAGCAATGCTGGAGGGATCCGATTTCCCCTCGCCAGCTCCTGTTACTTTCCTAAATTTTATTTTAAACTTGCTGATGGATTTGAAATGACATTTCTATTAAGTTTGAGAAGGGCATTTTTGTTGGTGGGAATTTTTTAATGTATATGGGTGTTTTGCCTAAATGTATTTGTGCCATGTGTGTGCTTGGTGCCCACAGAGGCCAGAAGAGGTTGTAAGAACCCCTGGAACCAGAGTTACATACGGATGGTTGTGAGCTGTCATGTATGTTATGAGAACTGCACGTGGGTCCTCTACAAGAGCAGCTATTGCCTCTTAACTCTTGAGCCATCTCTCCATCCCCTAGGGCCTTTTGTTTGTTTGTTTGTTTGTTTTGTTCTTTTGAGATGGGGGTCTCACTATGTAATCTAACCTTGGCTGGCCTAGAACTCAATATGTAAACCAGGCTGGCCTCAAACTTAGAGAGCCACCTGCTTCTGCCTCCTGAAGGCTGGAATTAAAGGCTACATAAAATCCATCCAGAAACAGATCCAGGTGGTGGTGGCTCACACCTTTAATCCCAATGTTTGGGAGTCACACACCTTTAATCCCAGCACTAGGGAGGTTGAGACAGGAATGATATGGTTGGACAGAGAGAGGTGCATAATGGGGAAGAGACAGGAACTCATTAGAGTGTGGAGTCTGAGGATTCATGGAGACAGGATCTCACCCTTTCTGTCTGAAGATTGGGTATAGGTCAAAGGTCTCTCTAGTGGCTGGCTACTTTTTTTTTCTGATCTTCAGAGTGAACCCCAATATCTGTCTCTGGGTTTTTATTATTCATGCTACAGAGCTGCTAAGATAATGAATCCTGCAACCACACTGCCCCTGTCAGTCAGTCAAGGTAGTACATGGGACTTGATGGTTAAATACACAAACGTATTGCTTTGTATATGTCAATACATATATATCGTTATTAGTTCCTTTTATGTAAAATTATAGTTCTGTATTTGGTTGTGTGTTGGAGGGTATCTGTGTTCTTATCTAGTTCTTCCATTTTCGTGAAGTAAAGCCGGGTCAAACAAAACTCCTTGTTCAAGGCCAAAGTGAATGGTTCTGGAATCCCCCCCATCTTTGGATTCCTCTGACTTCACAGTGTGGTCTACTCCACTAAGAAACAAAGAATAGTTCAAAAACTGATCCGGACCTTCTGACTAAGGGTGAGTGACAAGGGTCTGATTGTTTGGTGAGGAATCAGGGGTTTCCACACAGTGAGCAATTCACTCAATACTGTTACCGTGTAAGGAAGACCAGGGGAAAACACTCATGTTAGAAGCAGCTCCTTACATCCACAGAAACTGTTTTAGATCTGGTATAAGAAACTTTTCATCTTATTTAAATAAACACCTGTACCTTCCCCGTAAGCATCCACAGGTATCGGGAGCGTCAATAGTGGTTTTTGATCATTACTCATTTTTTGGTGATTTTATGGCAATTGGTATTTTTTTAGTATATGTATAAAATACATATATTGAAAACAATTCTTTTTGTACAATATGTTCTGATCACAGTTTTCTCTTCCCCAACTCTTCCCAGATCTTCCCCACTCCCCCCACTACCCAACTTCATGTTCCCTCTTTCTTTTTCTCTCCTTAGAAAACAAATAAACAGGCAAAAAAAAAGAAGCCAGGATGAAAATTTTAAAAAAAGAAAAAAAGCACAATAAATATGCACATATACAAAACTTATAAAAACACAAAATTAGAAACCATAATATACAAGCAAACACCAGTAAGACAAAAATAACCAACAAAGCTTTATGAAATAAATTCTACAAAAATCCATTGAGTTCGTTTTGTTAAAGATTATTTTCATATTATTATTATTATTATTATTATTATTATTATTATGGTTTTTCAAGAGAGGGTTTCTCTGTGTAGTCCTGACTGTCCTGAAACTCACTTTGTAGATCAGGCTGGCCTTGAATTCACAGAGACCTGCCTGCCTCTGCTTCCTAAGTGTTGGGATTTAATAGCGTGTGCCACCACCACCTGGCAAAGACTATTTTTAAAATAACTTTATTTTGTTTATTTATTCATTGTTTTGGTTTTGAGACAGTCTCACCCGAGGCTAGCCTCAAACTTTGGACAATTCCCCTTCCTCGGCCTCCTGAGCACTGGGGTTGCTGGCATGAACCACCATTCCCCACAGAAAAGGAGATTTTATTGGAAGAGAAATTTGTCTTTTAAGGAGTGACTTCTGAGACTAAAACTATGTAAGCGTTTACTTTTCTCTGCTTAGACTTTCGCACCAGAAAGACTAAGCGGAGACCACCACTAGCCGCAGCGCTGTTTAAGATGACCACGGAGCTGATGGGTGCTTATCCTGTACCTTAACCCTACTTCGTTGTGGAATCAAAACTGTCTCTATTTTAAACACATCAGTAATTGTTACGAGTAATTACTTAGTAATTGTCACGAGTCTTGATATTTTTCTGCAGGTTTTTACATCTTCGGAGGCATTTCTGGCTCTTTGTTCAGATTCAAGAGCAGCGCCCGTGTATTCATATCCCTTCCTCACCACACTGGTTTGGGCTGAGCACATTGCTGACCGGTCACTGGAGCCTAAAGTAATCGCACATCCAAAGAGCAGCAGCCGAAAAGAGAGCAACAAATGGAAATTTGTATTATTTTGTTGTGGTGTTTAGCAGCTTGACTTGTAGGTAAAGAGCAAAGTGTAGACAGCTTTCCTCCGGGAGAACAGCGCCACCGTCTGGAATCCCAGGGTTTGCTCAGGGAGCAAATCTAGGAGGTTGTGACATGATAGATAGAAAACCTGAGGTTTTGCTTTGATTTTAATTAGCATTTATTAACCTATTTTAAGTTTTGGAAGATGATTTTTTATTATTTAAATCTTTTTTCATTCTGAGAATTTGTGAATTTTTTCTGTCGGGCTAAAATAATAGTTGTCCTCTCCCCACAACAGACCTGTGAACTTGGTATCTTTTAGAAACCGATTGAAACGCTACCAAATAGTCACATGATTTCTTTTATGGCTCATATTATTATAGCATATTATGAAATTAATATTTCAGTAGAAATTAATTTTATATTTATTTCCTGGCTGTGTTTTTTTCAAAAACTGTCTGACTTTTAACTGGATGTGTAGTAAGTTTGAAGTTTTGATATCTATTTTCAGTGCAGTGATTACGATACACAATAGAAAAAAATAAAATCAGTCCCTTGGAACTGAAAATTTTGCCAAAAAATTTTAAGCACTGCAAAAATTTCAATACATAAAATCATTATTATCATTACTAAACCTAAGTTCTTTGGACCACCAAAATTTGGTACATATAAATGCACACATGTGAATCTAATATGGCTCCATACAAATAGTAAAACTGCCTATCAGTATGCAAAATTATGCAAATCCCGAGCCCTTCTGAGATTGAAAGCATTATATAATATTTGCCGAAATCATTGTTAGTCCCATGAATGAACAAAACAACTTATCCAAAAATAAAAAAAAAAAAAATGGCTTCAACACTGAACAATCGCCGTTCTTGTATTAGGATGTTTTCATCAATGGCCTCCTTGCCCGCTAATGTTCCATTCAGTTGCCAAGATCGGTCTCATCCTACTCCGAGCCATGTGCTTTCTGAAGTGGCGCCAAGAACAACTGCGTCCTGGAAAACAAAGGGCCAGGCCTCTCCACTGTGTCCCGGGAGCAGGGCAGACAGCGTCCTGCCCCGCAGCGTCCCGCCCCGTAGCGTCCCGCCCCGCAGCGTCCCGCCCCGCCAGTCCTCCTGCTGCATTGTGTTTCGGTGCTCGTCTTGAACTTGTGAACCATGCAGGTTCACATCCCTCACTATCCCTCACTATCTGTTCTAGACTAGTGGTCAACCCCAAGCACTTACAAAGCTCCCCCGCTCAGTGTGGTTCCTACCTATTCATGCATCTAATTAGAACATAATGAAGTGGGCACGATTGTTTTTCCATTTAACAGACTGGAGAACAAAAAGGCTAAATAGATTTTCCCTGAACCACAGAGTTACTCATTTAATGTTGCTGTGCTTTTCCTCTGATGTGAATGACACCACTGTGGCCTTTGATGTTGGGTACCACTTTGCATCTTATTACTGTTTAAATGCAAGCATCTTCTAAATAATGACCAAATCAATTTTGTAAGCCTCCCTGCCATACCTACTAGTTTTGGCTTTGCATACACATGCTTAAATTGCTTTCCCTTCAAAAGTCATTCAGTTTATCAAAACTGCTTATTGGAAATCAGCTATGTAATTTACAAACTATTATCTAATTTTTAAACTCTATGGCTCAATTTCAGCATTATCAACATGCATATCATGTATATGTTTTCAACTAGCAACTCCACTCCTATCATTCCTTGGGAATCTTTTCTCCCTTCTGGTTACTACTCTAGTGGTACTTAACCTGGTGGACCTGATGCTCTTCATTTAATCATCGTTTGCAAAAAAAAAAAAAAATGCCAAAACCAAATTAATGTTCATAGGGGACTCCTAAAAGAAATTACATCTTACAAGGGGACGAATGGTTACATTGTTACCAAAAGGACAAACTGGACCCGTATGCATTCATACTAACCAAGCTTGTTATTGAATAAGAAGGGCAAGGTGCTCGAGAGATACTAAAATGTTTCTATTTATGTGAAACCTAAACTATACCTGAATCTCTGCACATAATCAAACACTTTCGGGTAGGGATTGGAGGGACACAGACCTGTTTCAGTGTTTGCTCTTGGGCCATGTAATTGCTCATAGTCTTATTAGCTTATTTGTCAAGTGAAATGGAACCTAACGGTAAAGGAAGAACAAATCCTTGTACAAGCTAAACACTGACCAGAAACAAATGTAAATTAAGTTCTCTTTTGCTGTCACCCCGGAAACTGACTTCTGGTGTAGAAGGTGAGCTAGGGAGCCATGCCAGCTTCCTGCCAGGCAGGAATTTACGAAGGGGAAAGCATGTTCTCTGTAGGCTGGGTGAGAAGGGGTAAGCTTAGCCCTGGACAGCGAAGTGTTCGCCTAGAGGCTGCACAGGGCCGGTAAGGAACTGGATTCTCAGCACAAAGTGTTGCTTTCCCGAATGGCTTCTCCAGCCAGGACTTGTCACGTGGGCCCAGCCCTCTCAGTTTCCTTCTGGACAAGCTAGGAATAATAACTGCTTCCCAGAATGGTCACTACTGAGATCTAAGTGAATTCACCTCCGTCTAGCATATGAACCCCTTCCTAATATTGCTGCCATGCTTCAATTGAATGGGGAAAAGGTAAGTTATTTTACAAAAGAATGATAACCCAGTGATGGTGGCACACACCTTTAATCCCAGTACTCGGGGAGGCAGAGGCAGACAGATCTCCGTGGGTTTGAGGCCAGCCTGGTTCTACAGAGCGAGTTCCAAGACAGTCTAAGACAGTCAGAACTGTTATACAAAGAAGCCCTGTCTCAAAACAAACAATACAAACAGAAGAATGATAATCAATCAGAACTTGGCATAAATACATTAGTGTTCTATTCTATTCTTTCCTCCAAAGGAAGTGGTAGGTGGATCAAAGATCTAAATAACAACAACAACAAAGGAAAAAGCACAGTATGGAAATTGCTGCCCCAGTTACATTTCCCTGCCCCCACCCATTTGAGGTGCTTATCTGCAAGGAAAACATAATAACTTCCCTCTGCTCCTGGAGTTGGATAAGGAAGTTTGATTGCGCTTGATGCATGTGATCATTCCTTGGTCCTTACTGGGGTCAGGTGACAGTCCCTCCTGGGGTCAGGTGACAGTCCCTCCCGGGGTCAGGTGACAGTCCCTCCCGGGGTCAGGTGACAGTCCCTTCACAGCCCACTCCTCTTCTGGTGCCATGGTATAAAAGCTAGCCCCAGCAGAACAATAACCGAGCTGAAGCTGCTCCACCTCAACCTCGTGCTCCGTGGATTCATTCAACCTGGACACCCTCCGCCGAGACTTGTGGTTCCAGCCCGCGCAGGCACGGTAGCACAGGACGTTACATGATATAGGGAAAAACATACAAATTCATCTATAATTCTAGATGTAAAAGGTCCCTTTCTAAACAGGACCTCAAACACTAATATCTTCAAGATGACCCATCAAATACATTAAAAACCCCTTAGCTCACACCCTTCTCCCTACCACAAAAAATTCAGAACAATTAATGAGGAAATACTTGGTCGTGTGCCAAATGAGAGAAATGCACATGGCCATGAATGCAAGCCCACAGTCCTCAGACGAGTGTGGACAGGGACAGTTCTGCAGCCTGAGGGCACTGGCATTGCTCGCTAGTGCTAAGGGGTGGTGCAACCGGGGAATATTTCCTGTGAAGGACCCCAACTCGTTTTAACTACAGTCATACCATTCTTGCAAAGGATGAACAGATAACAAGCTTAATTCAGGACCTCCGGAATGCTAAGCAAAGATACCTGAGATTAGAGCAAGGACAGCCTTATCTGGCTGCAACACAGGGGATTTATGGACTGGCCATAGAAACAAAGGAAGAGAGGATTGCGAGGCCTGAGTCACGTATAAAGCGGGGCTCTCACGAGTCAGGGGCTGTGCAATCAGACATCTGGTCGCCAGCCAGGAAAGGGGGGCAGGATAGGAGGAACAGTAAACCGCTGAGTAGTTCCCCCCATTGTTATTTAAGTTAAAAATTTACCACCCTGCATCTTGCTTCTGTAAACCTCGCTTTTTGCTCTCCTATAAGAACCCCTCACCCCCAACCTGCAGGCGCGCAAGTCCTCCGAGAGACTGTGTCGCCCCAGGTACCTGCGTATCCAATAAACCTCTTGCTGTTTGCATCCGGCTGCGTGTTTTCGACTGATCTTTGGGCACGGGGTCTCTCCTGATGGAAGACGCCCACGGGAGTCTTTCACCTGGAGGATTTGGCAGTGTGTTTTAAACCTTTAAAATATATATGTGCCTTTTGGTCTAGCAATTCCATCAAGATTCTTTTTTCCCTAGGAGGGAAAAATATGTCTGTTAAGTGCAGAACCCAAGAGAGCGGCCCCTGGGTGTATCTTCAGGAAAGAGGGAGTGGAAGTAACTTCAACACTTACTAGTGGGAAGTTGAGCAATTTATGAGACTTTCAGAGAAGACAAGCCGTGAAAAGTCCTGGTGCAACTCTGTTTAACCGTATGGGAGATGACAAGGTTCATTTTAAATGGGAAAAATCAGGTGGCAAAATAGCGTGATTGATATGATTTTGTACTATTAAAATTTTTGGTGACTGGGGGCACAGAAAAAGGACTAAAGGAATAGATATTAGTGAATGAAAAAAAGGGCATAAAAAGGGAGGATATGATTACTCCTGGGTGTGTGTGGCCATGGAGAAGGTTTAATGCAACTGTGAGGGAGAGTTCAGCCAGAGTAGAGGCATCTGGGAGAATCCAGCACGGACATGACCAGCAGACTGAGCTGGGTCATGTGAGCAGAGGGGAGAGAGGGAAGGGGAGAGGCAAGAGGTGAGAGCCAGGAGACCAGGAGGCCAAGAAGATAAAAGGATAAAAAGTACCTGCCTAGCCCACAGGGCTTGATGTGGAGAAGAGTCTCTGGGGGAAGGGCAGTCCAGCCCCTGGGCTACAGAGTTCAGTGGAGGGGCTGGGTGTGCCTGCTATACCCTGTAACAGGTAGGGACTGAGGGATGCTGGGAAAACCTGGCAGCCAGATATGTTAAACAGGTGCCTCAGCCATTTGTCCTGGGTTTGAGAGCTAACAATTAGTAAAGGTTTTTTTTTTTTTTTTTTACCGGTTTCTCAGCGATTTTCATTTTGTTTTTAATGAATCTCCACATTTCCCATATTTTACAATGGTGTTGTAATCCTCTTATGGCTTTAAGAGGTTTCCATGGAGGAAATGAAGAAAGCAGGCCTTTGGGAAACCCTGTGATGTAGCCTCCTCATCTCCAACGACCAAGATCTGTTGGCTGCTCGGACATGTTTGGTGGACAGGAGAGGGAACGCAGAACGGGCAAGAAAAACTATTTTTATTACAAATGTAAACACTTGATATGCATAGTTGACCTCTCAAGGCTAATTTAAATATAACCGTCCTGGCGATTTTTCTTTTCCGCTGAGATGCAGCAGAAAAGTGTTTATACTTTCCTTAATCATCAGGTTTTTTTAAAGGTTGCTGACTGGGACAATGATATTTTTGACTGCTCCAAAAATAGACGCATGAACTACACCATACACGGTAAAGGTCCCTCCTTCAAAGGCATCCGCTCTGCCACTGGACGCTCATTTTTCATGCACCTACTCTGTGCCAGGCAGAGAGATGACTAAAGGCGTGAAACACGATCTCTACCCTTAAAAGGGCGGGCGGACAAGTAAACACAGCACGCGGTTAATGCTGGTCTGCTGAAGGAATGGGTGGAAGCCGTGGGTCTGAGGAAAGCCTGTCTGTGGAGCCAGGCGGAGGACTCGACGCTCTGCTGGCAGGGGGTCTTCTGAGAGGCAGGCTTTGAGAGATGGAAACATTTGGGTCCAATGGGGATAGGAGGACAAAATGTATTCTGCTGCAAGGTGTCATGGAAACCAGACGACAAATATACGTTGGCTGTCGTACTCAAAAACCATTTTAATTTTTAGACTAAAATAGCTGAAAATTGCAATTTTACATTTCACAATATAAACGAAAACTGGGAAAAAAAAATCCCACTTCTCCCTCCAAAACTGTTCTCTTCAGGAAGGACTCGGAGAAGCGTTCCTTGTTATGACGCTAAAAACCACTCAGACACAGTACTGGGTCTGAAAGACTGTGGGTGGTAACGCGCATGTCCTCTGTAGAGGGCATTGTGCTTCAATCTCACAGACCTAAACTTTCTAAAGCGTACATTAAAAGATTAATTTAACCTTTAAAAATAATCATCAGTATTTTAATGGGGCTCAGGGCTGTAT